>NW_027140144.1:175000-775000 GCF_036365525.1 Heterodontus francisci
TATATTTACACACACACACTCTGTCTCTCTCGCTCACATTCTCTCTCACACACACACACTTGCTGAATCACATTATCTCAAATACGCGCACACCCTCTCTCTCTCTAATTTCTCTGTTTATTTCTGACACTCACACACATACACAGATCTGGTAACATTGCCGCAGTCTGATGTCTAATTTCTCTGTTTATTTCTGACACTCACACACATACACAGATCTGGTAACATTGCTGCCGTCTGATGTCTAATTTCTCTGTTTATTTCTGACACTCACACACATACATTGATCTGTTAACTTTGCTCCAGTCTGATGTCTAATTTCTCTGTTTATTTCTGACACTCACACACATACACAGATCTGGTAACTTTGCTCCAGTCTGATGTCTAATTTCTCTGTTTATTTCTGACACTCACACACATACACTGATCTGGTAACTTTGCTCCAGTCTGATGTCTAATTTCTCTGTTTATTTCTGACACTCACACACATACACAGATCTGGTAACATTGCTCCAGTCTGATGTCTAATTTCTCTGTTTATTTCTGACACTCACACACATACACTGATCTGGTAACTTTGCTCCAGTCTGATGTCTAATTTCTCTGTTTAATTCTGACACTCACACACATACACTGATCTGGTAACTTTGCTCCAGTCTGATGTCTAATTTCTCTGTTTATTTCTGACACTCACACACATACACTGATCTGGTAACTTTGCTCCAGTCTGATGTCTAATTTCTCTGTTTATTTCTGACACTCACACACATACACAGATCCGGTAACATTGCTCCAGTCTGATGTCTAATTTATCTGTTTATTTCTGACACTCACACACATACACAGATCTGGTAACATTGCTCCAGTCTGATGTCTAATTTCTCTGTTTATTTCCCTTCCTCACAGTTAACTTGCTGACGATTGGGATCCTGTCTCGGGGAAAGTGCGGTCTCTCCAAATGTGTCACTCGGTACCTGGTGGCCATGTCAGCGGCGGATCTACTGGTCATTATCCTGGACCTGATATTCAGACACATTCCCATTGTTTATTGGGAACAGTTTCTGTTCCTGTGGTACATCCCCGTGTGTAATATCCACGCCGTCCTGCTTTACACAGTCACAGACTGTTCTGTCTGGTTCACCGTCACTTTCACCTTTGATCGATTTGTGGCCATTTGTTGTCAGAATCTGAAAAGTAAATATTGCAGTGAGAAAACATGTGCTGTGGTTGTGGGAACAGTGAGTGTGCTGAGCTGTTTAAAGAACATCTTCTGGTATTTTATGTTAACGGGTCGGTATTGGCTGGTGAACAATCCCTGGTTTTGTGATGCAACAAGGGATGTTCCGGAATCTCGTGTCTGGGGAACAATCGAGTTCCTCCACAACATTCTAACCCCGGTCATCCCATTTGTGCTGATTCTGCTGCTCAACGCTCTCACCGTCAGACACATTTTAGTGAGCAGCAGAGGACGCAGGAGACTCCGGGCTCACAGCAGTGGAGAGAGTCACAGAGACCCCGAGATGGAGAGTCGAAGGAAATCTATCATTTTACTGTTAGTTATCTCTGGTAATTTCATGCTGTTGTGGGCCCTGTTAATGGTGTTTTCTATATGGTGGAGGATGTACTTGTTGGGTTATGAGTCTGTTTATCTCCCTCTGTTTCTGATGGAATTGTCCTTCATGCTCCAGCTCCTGAGCTGCTCCACAAACACTGTGATTTACGCCGTGACCCAGACTCAGTTCAGAGAGCAGGTGAAGAATGTGCTGAAATATCCCTTTAATACAATTATTAAATTAATTCAATAATCAGAGGAGGGGGAGGGGACTGTCACCATGGAAACAGAGCGGGGGAGGGGACTGTCACCATGGAGACAGAGCGGGGGAGGGGACTGTCACCATGGAGACAGAGCGGGGGAGGGGACTGTCACCATGGAGACAGAGCGGGGGAGGGGACTGTCACCATGGAGACAGAGCGGGGGAGGGGCCTCTCACCATGGAGACAGAGCGGGGGAGGGGCCTGTCACCATGGAGACAGAGCGGGGGAGGGGCCTGTCACCATGGAGACAGAGCGGGGGAGGAGACTGTCACCATGGAGACAGAGCGGGGGAGGGGACTGTCACCATGGAGACAGAGCGGGGGAGGGGACTGTCACCATGGAGACAGAGCGGGGGAGGGGACTGTCACCATGGAGATAGAGCGGGGGAGGAGACTGTCACCATGGAGACAGAGCGGGGGAGGGGCCTGTCACCATGGAGACAGAGCGGGGGAGGAGCATGTCACCATGGAGACAGAGCGGGGGAGGGGATTGTCACCATGGAGACAGAGCGGGGGAGGGGCCTGTCACCATGGAGACAGAGCGGGGGAGGGGCCTCTCACCATGGAGACAGAGCGGGGGAGGGGACTGTCACCATGGAGACAGAGCGGGGGAGGGGACTGTCACCATGGAGACAGAGCGGGGGGAGGGGACTGTCACCATGGAGACAGAGCGGGGGAGGGGCCTCTCACCATGGAGACAGAGCGGGGGAGGGGCCTCTCACCATGGAGACAGAGCGGGGGAGGGGCCTGTCACCATGGAGACAAAGCGGGGGAGGGGCCTCTCACCATGGAGACAGAGCGGGGGAGGGGCCTGTCACCATGGAGACAGAGCGGGGGAGGAGCCTCTCACCATGGAGACAGAGCGGGGGAGGGGCCTGTCACCATGGAGACAGAGCGGGGGAGGAGCCTGTCACCATGGAGACAGAGCGGGGGAGGGGCCTGTCACCATGGAGACAAAGCGGGGGAGGGGCCTCTCACCATGGAGACAGAGCGGGGGAGGGGCTGTCACCATGGAGACAGAGCGGGGGAGGGGCCTGTCACCATGGAGACAGAGCGGGGGAGGGGCCTGTCACCATGGAGACAAAGCGGGGGAGGGGCCTCTCACCATGGAGACAGAGCGGGGGAGGGGCTGTCACCATGGAGACAGAGCGGGGGAGGGGCCTCTCACCATGGAGACAGAGCGGGGGAGGGGACTGTCACCATGGAGACAGAGCGGGGGAGGGGACTGTCACCATGGAGACAGAGCGGGGGAGGGGCCTGTCACCATGGAGACAAAGCGGGGAGGGGCCTCTCACCATGGAGACAGAGCGGGGGAGGGGCTGTCACCATGGAGACAGAGCGGGGGAGGGGCCTCTCACCATGGAGACAGAGCGGGGGAGGAGCCTGTCACCATGGAGACAGAGCGGGGGAGGGGCCTCTCACCATGGAGACAGAGCGGGGGAGGGGCCTCTCACCATGGAGACAGAGCGGGGGAGGGGCCTCTCACCATGGAGACAGAGCGGGGGAGGGGCCTGTCACCATGGAGACAGAGCGGGGGAGGAGCCTGTCACCATGGAGACAGAGCGGGGGAGGGGCCTCTCACCATGGAGACAGAGCGGGGGAGGGGCCTGTTTCCAAGGTGACGGCGAGTGGAGGCGTGGTCTGTTACCAAAGTGACGGCGAGTGGGGGCGGGGTCTGTTTCCAAGGTGACGGGAGTGGGGGCGGGGTCTGTTACCAAAGTGACGGCGAGTGGGGGCGGGGTCTGTTACCAAAGTGACGGCGAGTGGGGGCGGGGTCTGTTTCCAAGGTGACGGTGAGTGGGGGGCGGGGTCTGTTTCCAGAGTGACGGGAATGTGGGCGGGGTCTGTTTCCAGGGTGACGGGAGTGGGGGCGGGGTCTGTTACCAAGGTGACGGCGAGTGGGGGCGGGGTCTGTTTCCAAGGTGACGGGAGTGGGGGCGGGGTCTGTTTCCAAGGTGACGGTGAGTGGGGGCGGGGTCTGTTTCCAGAGTGACGGCGAATGGGGGCGTGGTCTGTTTCCAAGGTGACGGGAGTGGGGGCGGAGTCTGTTACCAAAGTGACGGCGAGTGGGGGCGGGGTCTGTTTCCAAGGTGTCGGCGAGTGGGGGCGGGGTCTGTTTCCAGAGTGACGGGAATGTGGGTGGGGTCTGTTTCCAGGGTGACGGGAGTGGGGGCGGGGTCTGTTACCAAGGTGACGGGAGTGGGGGCGGGGTCTGTTACCAAGGTGACGTGAGTGGGGGCGTGGTCTGTTACCTAGGTGACGGGAGTGGGGGCGGGGTTTGTTACCAGGGTGACGGAGTGGGGGCGGGGTCTGTTACCAAGGTGACGGGAGTGGGGGCGGGGTCTGTTACCAAGGTGACGGGAGTGGGGGCGGGGTCTGTTTCCAGGGTGACGGGAGTGGGGGCGGGGTCTGTTTCCAGGGTGACGGGAGTGTGGGCGGGGTCTGTTTCCAGGGTGACGGGAGTGGGGGCGGGGTCTGTTACTAAGGTGACGGGTGTGGGGGCGGGGTCTGTTTCCAGGGTGACGGGAGTGGGGGCGGGGTCTGTTTCCAGGGTGACGGGAGTGGGGGCGGGGTCTGTTTCCAGGGTGACGGGAGTGGGGCGGGGTCTGTTTCCAGAGTGACGGGAGTGGGGGCGGGGTCTGTTTCCAGAGTGACGGGAGTGGGGGCGGGGTCTGTTTCCAGGGTGACGGGAGTGGGGGGCGGGGTCTGTTTCCAGGGTGACGGGAGTGGGGGCGGGGTCTGTTTCCAGAGTGACGGGAGTGGGGGCGGGGTCTGTTTCCAGGGTGACGGGGAGTGGGGGCGGGGTCTGTTTCCAGGGAGACGGGAGTGGGGGCGGGGTCTGTTTCCAGGGTGACGGAGTGGGGGTGGGGTCTGAATCTTTCTGATTCTTTTATAATCCCTTTCAAACTAAAAGAATCCTGATAATTATTGATAATTCTTTATAATAATTTATAAACATTTACTGACCTTTACAACCTTTATAAACTGTTTATAATTCTTCCTCTCACTTTGTAAATCTTTATAATATTTATGATTGTCTGTGATTTATTATCCTTTATGAGATTTTATTCTCATTTATAATCTGTTACATTCATTGCCCTGGACAGAAAACGTTGAAAATGATCCCCGTGGATTACTCTCAATTCAAACAGATCACAGAGCATATCATTTAAAATGGCCGCAGCACATGTCACGTAAAATGGCCGCAGTGAAGGTGACATCAAACAGACCACAGAGCATAACATTTAAAATGGACGCAGTGACGGTGACATCAAACAGACCACAGTGCATATCATTTAAAATGGCCGCAGCACATGTCACGTAAAATGGCTGCAGTCAAGGTGACATCGAACAGACCACAGAGCATAACATTTAAAATGGACGCAGTGACGGTGACATCAAACAGACCACAGTGCATATCATTTAAAATGGCCGTACCATATGTCACGTAAAATGGCCGCAGTGAAGGTGACATCAAACAGACCACAGAGCACATCATTTAGAATGGCCGCAGCACATGTCGCTTAAAATGGCCGCGGTGCAGGTGACATCAAACAGACAACAGTGCATATCATCAGATCGAACTGGCTTTTGTTAAAACCAGCTGGAGTGGTACTGAGTCCCACACACACACCAGGAAACAGCCAATTCAATCCAGACCTCTATTAATGCCAGCTGGAGTGGTACTGAGCCCCACTCACACACCAGATAAGAGCCAATTGAATTTGAGCCTATATTAATACCAGCTGGAGTGGTACTGAGGCTCATTCACATACCGGGAAAGAACCAATTCAATCCAGGCCTCTATTTATACCAGCTGGAGTAAAATTAACTCCCATTCACACACCAGGAAAGAGCCAATTGAAATTGAGCCTATATTATCACCAGCTGGAGTGGTACTGAGTCCCATTGACACACCAGGAAAGAGCCAATTCAATGCAAACCTTTATTAATACCAGCTGGAGTGGTACTGAGCCCCACTCACACACCAGGAAAAAGCTAATGAAAGCCAGACCGCCATTGATACCAGCTGGAGTGGGACTGAGACCCACTCACACACCAGGAAAGAGATAGTTCATTCCAGGCTTCCATTAATACTAGCTGGAGTGGCACTGAGTCCCACTAACACCCCAGAAAGAGCCAATTCAATCCAGGTCTCTATTAATACCAGCTGGAGTGGAATTAACTCCCACTCACACACCAGGAAAAAGCTAATTAAAGCCAGACCGCTATTGATACCAGCTGGAGTGGGACTGAGTCCCACTCACACAGCAGGAAAGGGACAGTTCATTACAGGCCTCTATTAATACCAGCTGGAGTGGCAGTGAGTCCCACTCACACCAGGAGAGAGCCATATCAATCGAGGCTTATATCAATACCAGTAGGAGTGGTATTGAGTCCCACTCACACACCAGTAAAGAGCCAATTCAATCCAGGCCTCTATTTATACCAGCTGGAGTGGTACTGAGTCCCACTCACACACCAGGAAAGAGTCAATTCAATCCAGACCTCTATTAATAACATTTGGAGTGGGACTGAATCCCACTCACACAGCAGGAAAAAGCTAATTAAAGCCAGACCGCCATTGATACCAGCTGGAGTGGGACTGAGACCCACTCACACACCAGGAAAGAGATAGTTCATTCCAGGCTTCCATTAATACTAGCTGGAGTGGCACTGAGTCCCACGAACACCCCAGAAAGAGCCAATTCAATCCAGGTCTCTATTAATACCAGCTGGAGTGGAATTAACTCCCACTCACACACCAGGAAAAAGCTAATTAAAGCCAGACCGCCATTGATACCAGCTGGAGTGGGACTGAGTCCCACTCACACAGCAGGAAAGGGACAGTTCATTACAGGCCTCTATTAATACCAGCTGGAGTGGCAGTGAGTCCCACTCACACCAGGAGAGAGCCATATCAATCGAGGCTTATATCAATACCAGTAGGAGTGGTATTGAGTCCCACTCACACACCAGTAAAGAGCCAATTCAATCCAGGCCTCTATTTATACCAGCTGGAGTGGTACTGAGTCCCACTCACACACCAGGAAAGAGTCAATTCAATCCAGACCTCTATTAATAACATTTGGAGTGGGACTGAATCCCACTCACACAGCAGAGAAGAGACAGTTCATTCCAGGACTCTATTAACACCGGGTGTTCTGGCACTGTGTCCCACTCACACACCAGAAAGAGCCAATTCATTCTAGGCCTCTATTAATACCAGCTGGAGTGATACTGATACTCACGGACGCACCAGGAAAGAGCCAATTCAATCCAGACCTCTATTAATACCAGCTGGAGTGGTACTGAGTCCCACACACACATCAAGAAAGAGCCAATTCAATCCAGGCCTCTATTCATACCAGCTGGAGTGGTACTGAGTCCCACACACACATCAAGAAAGAGCCAATTCAATCCAGACCTCTATTCATACCAGCTGGAGTGGTACTGAGTCCCACTCACTAACCATGAAAGAGGCAATTCAATCCAGACCTCTATTAATACCAGCTGGAGTGGTACTGAGTCCCACTCACGAACCATGAAAGAGCCAATTAAATTCAGACCTCAATTAATACCAGCTGGAGTGGTACTGAGTCCAACGCACAGACCAGGAAAGAGTCAAATCAATCCAGACCTCTATTCATACCAGCTGGAGTGGTACTGAGTCCCACTCACTAACCATGAAAGAGGCAATTCAATCCAGACCTCTATTAATACCAGCTGGAGTGGTACTGAGCCCCACTCACACACCAGGGAAGAGCCATTTCGATCCAGGCCTCTATCTATAGCGACTGGAGTGGGACTGAGAGCCACTCACACACCAGGAAAGAGGCAATTCAATCCAGGTATCTATTAATAGCAGCTGGAGTGGTACTGAGTCCCACTCACACACCAGAAAGAGCCAATTCATTCTAGGCCTCTATTAATACCAGCTGGAGTGGTACTGATTCTCACGGACGCACCAGGAAAGAGACCATTCCATCCAGACCACTAATAATACCACCAGGATGGTACTGAGCCCCACTCAGGCACCAGCAAGAGCCAATTCAATCCAAGCCTCTATTAATACCAGCTGGAGTGGTACTGAGCCCCACACACACACCAAGTAGTGCCAATTCAATCCAGACCTCTTTTAATACCAGCTGGAGTGGTACTGAGTCCCACACACACATCAAGAAGTGCCAATTCAATCCAGACCTCTTTTAATACCAGCTGGAGTGGTACAGATCCCCACTCACTCCCCAGCAAAGAGCCAATTCAATCCAGGCCTCTATTAATACCAGCTGGAGTGGTACTGAGTCTCACTCACACACCAGGAAAGAGACAATTCAATTTAGGCCTCTTTTAATACCAGCAGGAGTGGCACTAATCCCCACTCACTCACCAAAAAAGGGCCAATTCAATCCATGTCTCTGTTAATAGCAGAAGGAGTGGAACTGAGCCCTGCTCACACACCAGGAAGTGGCTAACTCAATCCAGGCCTCTATTAATACCAGCTGGAGTGGTACTGAGTCCCACACACACCAGTAGAAAGAGCCAATTCAATCCCAACCCTATTAATACCAGCTGGAGTGCGACTGAGTCCCACTCACACACCAGGAAAGTGACAGTTCATTCCAGGCCTCTATTAATACCAGCTGGAGTTGAACTGATCCCCACTCACACACCAGGAAAGTGCCAATTCGATCCAGACCTCCATTAATACCAGCTGGAGTGGTACTGAGTCCCACTCACACACATCAGGAAAGTGCCAATTCGATCCAGACCTCCATTAATAGCAGCTGGAGTGGTACTCAAAGAACAAAGAACAAAGAACAAAGATAATTACAGCACAGGAACAGGCCCTTCGGCCCTCCAAGCCTGCGCCGATCCAGATCCTCTATCTAAACATGTCGCCTATTTTCTAAGGGTCTGTATCTCTTTTCTTCCTGCCCATTCATGTATCTGTCTAGATACATCTTAAAAGACTCCATCGTGCCCGCATCTACCACCTCCGCTGGCAATGCGTTCCAGGTGCCCACCACCCTCTGCGTAAAGAACTTTCCACGCATATCCCCCCTAAACTTTTCCCCTTTCACTTTGAACTCGTGTCCTCTAGTAATTGAAACCCCCACTCTGGGAAAAAGCCTCTTGCTATCCACCCTGTCTATACCTCTCATGATTTTGTACACCTCAATCAGGTCCCCCCTCAACCTCCGTCTTTCTAATGAAAATAATCCTAATCTGCTCAACCTCTCTTCATAGCTAGCGCCCTCCATACCAGGCAACATCCTGGTGAACCTCCTCTGCACCCTCTCCAAAGCATCCACATCCTTTTGGTAATGTGGCGACCAGAACTGTACGCAGTATTCCAAATGTGGCCGAACCAAAGTCCTATACAACTGTAACATGACCTGCCAACTCTTGTACTCAATACCCCGTCCGATGAAGAAAAGCATGCCGTATGCCTTCTTGACCACTCTATTTACCTGCGTTGCCACCTTCAGGGAACAGTGGACCTGAACACCCAAATCTCTCTGTACATCAATTTTCCCCAGGACTTTTCCATTTACTGTATAGTTCACTCTTGAATTGGATCTTCCAAAATGCATCACCTCGCATTTGCCCTGATTGAACTCCATCTGCCATTTCTCTGCCCAACTCTCCAGTCTATCTATATTCTGCTGTATTCTCTGACAGTCCCCTTCACTATCTGCTACTCCACCAATCTTAGTGTCGTCTGCAAACTTGCTAATCAGTCCACCTATACTTTCCTCCAAATCATTTATGTATATCACAAACAACAGTGGTCCCAGCACGGATCCCTGTGGAACACCACTGGTCACACGTCTCCAGTTTGAGAAACTCCCTTCCACTGCTACTCTCTGTCTCCTGTTGCCCAGCCAGTTCTTTATCCATCTAGCTAGTACACCTTGGACCCCAAGCGCCTTCACTTTCTCCATCAGCCTGCCATGGGGAACCTTATCAAACGCCTTACTGAAGTCCATGTATATGACATCGACAGCCCTTCCGTCATCAATCAACTTTGTCACTTCCTCAAAGAATTCTATTAAGTTGGTAAGACATGACCTTCCCTGCACAAAACCATGTTGCCTATCACTGATGAGCCCATTTTCTTCCAAATGGGAATAGATCCTATCCCTCAGTATCTTCTCCAGCAGCTTCCCTACCACTGACGTCAGGCTCACCGGTCTATAATTACCTGGATTATCCCTGCTACCCTTCTTAAACAAGGGGACAACATTAGCAATTCTCCAGTCCTCCGGGACCTCACCCGTGTTTAAGGATGCTGCAAAGATATCTGTTAAGGCCCCAGCTATTTCCTCTCTCGCTTCCCACAGAAACCTGGGATAGATCCCATCCGGACCTGGGGACTTGTCCACCTTAATGCCCTTTAGAATACCCAACACTTCCTCCCTCCTTATGCCGACTTGACCGAGAGTAATCAAACATCTGTCCCTAACCTCAACATCCGTCATGTCCCTCTCCTCGGTGAATACCGATGCAAAGTACTCGTTTAGAATCTCACCCATTTTCTCTGAGTCCAAGCATAACATTCCTCCTTTGTCCTTTAGTGGGCCAATCCTTTCTCTAGTTACCCTCTTTCTCCTTATATATGAATAAAAGGCTTTGGGATTTTCCTTAACCCTGTTTGCTAAAGATATTTCATGACCCCTTTTAGCCCTCTTAATTCCTCGTTTCAGATTGGTCCTACATTCCCGATATTCTTTCAAAGCTTCGTCTTTCATCAGCCGCCTAGACCTTATGTATGCTTCCTTTTTCCTCTTAGCTAGTCTCACAATTTCACCTGTCAGCCATGGTTCCCTAATCTTGCCATTTCTATCCCTCATTTTCACAGGAACATGTCTCTCCTGCACGCTAATCAACCTCTCTTTAAAAGCCTCCCACATATCACATGTGGATTTACCTTCAAACAGCTGCTCCCAATCTACATTTCCCAGCTCCTGCCGAATTTTGGTATAGTTGGCCTTCCCCCAATTTAGCACTCTTCCTTTAGGACCACTCTCATCTTTGTCCATGAGTATTCTAAAACTTACGGAATTGTGATCACTATTCCCAAAGTAGTCCCCTACTGAAACGTCAAACACCTGGCCGGGCTCATTCCCCAACACCAGGTCCAGTATGGCCCCTTCCCGAGTTGGACTATTTACATACTGCTCTAGAAAACCTTCCTGGATGCTCCTTACAAATTCTGCTCCATCGAGACCTCTAACACTAAGCGAATCCCAGTCAATGTTGGGAAAATTAAAATCTCCTATCTCCACCACCCTGTTGCTCCTACATCTTTCCATAATCTGTTTACATATTTGTACCTCTATCTCACGCTCGCTGTTGGGAGGCCTGTAGTACAGCCCCAACATTGTTACCGCACCCTTCCTATTTCTGAGTTCTGTCCATATTGCCTCACAGCTCGAGTCCTCCATAGTGCCTTCCTTCAGCACAGCTGTGATATCCTCTTTGACCAGTAATGCAACTCCTCCACCCCTTTTACCTCCCTCTCTATCCCGCCTGAAGCATCGATATCCTGTGTTATTTAGTTGCCAATCATGCCCTTCCCTCAACCAAGTCTCAGTAACAGCAATAACATCATACTCCCAGGTACTAATCCAAGCCCTAAGTTCATCTGCCTTACCTACTACACTTCTTGCATTAAAACAAATACACCTCAGACCACCAGTCCCTTTGCTTTCATCATCTGCTCCCTGTCTACTCTTTCCCTTAGTCACACTGACTTCGTTATCTAGTTCCTTACAGGCTTTAGTTACTACCTCCTTACTGTCAACTGACCTCAATTGGTTCCCATCCCCCTGCCACATTAGTTTAAACCCTCCCCAACAGCGTTAGCAAAAGCACCCCCAAGGACATTGGTTCCAGTCCGGCCCAGGTGTAGACCATCCAATTTGTAATAGTCCCACCTCCCCCAGAACCGGTCCCAATGTCCCAAAAATCTGAACCCCTCCTTCCTGCACCATCTCTTAAGCCACGCATTCATCCTGACTATTCTTTCATTTCTACTCTGACTATCACGTGGCACTGGTAGCAATCCTGAGATTACTACCTCTGAGGTCCTGCTTTTTAACTTGGCTCCTAACTCCCTAAATTCTGCTTGTGGGACCTCATCCAGTTTTTTACCTATATCATTGGTGCCTATATCATTTTACCTATATCTGTAACGGCCCAAATATATAGGGTTTTACTTACCCAGCAGCCCCCAGGTCTCCGCCAAACGCAAAAGGAAATTAAATTTACTTTAAACTGACCTTCCCAGCTGCTCACTGGCTCGCACTCTCTGCTCCCGAAAAAGCTGCTGCAATGATAGTTCACGATTTCCCCCCAGGGCCTGTGTTCAAAATTCTGACAGTTCAGTATTTCCCAAAGGCCCTGTGTTTAACATTCTGACAGTTCAGTATTTCCCAAAGGCCCTGTGTTTAAAATTCTGACAGTTCAGTATTTCCCAAAGGCCCTGTGTTTAACATTCTGACAGTTCAGTATTTCCCACAGGCCCTGTGTTTAACATTCTGACAGTTCAGGATTTCCCCCAGGCCCTGTGTTTAAAATTCTGTCAGTTCAGGATTTCCCAAAGGCCCTGTGTTTAACATTCTGACAGTTCAGGATTTCCCCCAGGACCTATGCTTATATTCTGACAGTTCAGGATATACCCCAGGCCCTATGTTTAAAATTCGGACATTTCAGGAGCTCCCCCAGGCCCTGTGTTTAAAATTCTGACAGTTCAACATTTCCCACAGGCCCTGTTTTTAAAATTCTGACAGTTCAACATTTCCCACAGGCCCTGTTTTTAAAATTCTGTCAGTTCAGGATTTCACCCAGGCCCTGTTTTTAAAATTCTGTCAGTTCAGGATTTCACCCAGGCCCTATGCTTAAAATTTCTGACAATTCAGGATTTCCCACAGGCCCTATGTTTAAAATTCTGACAGTTCAGGATTTCCCACAGGCCCTGTTTTTAAAATTCTGACAGTACAAGATTTCCACAGACTCTATGTTTAAAATTCTGACAGTTCAGGGTTTCCCCCAGGCCCTGTGTTTAAAATTCTGACAGTTCAGGATTTCCCCCAGTCCCTATGTTTAAAATTCTGACACTTCGGTATTTCCCACAGGCCCTGTGTTTAAAATTCTGACAGTTCAGGATTTCCCACAGGCCCTGTTTTTAAAATTCTGACAGTACAAGATTTCCACAGACTCTATGTTTAAAATTCTGACAGTTCAGGATTTCCCCCAGGCCCTATGTTTAAAATTCTGACAGTTCAGGATTTCCCCCAGGCCATGTGTTTAAAATTCTGACAGTTCAGGATTTCCCACAGGCCCTGTGTTTAAATTTCTGACAGTTCAGGATTTCCCACAGTCCCTGTGTTTAAAATTCTGACAGTTCAGGATTTCCCCCAGTCCCTATGTTTAAAATTCTGCCAGTTCAGGATTTCCCCCAGGCCCTATGTTTAAAATTCTGACAGTTCAGGATTTCCCCCAGGCCCTGTGTTTAAAATTCTGACAGTTCAGTATTTCCCCCCAGGCCCTGTGTTTAAAATTCTGACAGTTCAGGATTTCCCCCCAGGCCCTGTGTTTAAAATTCTGACAGTTCAGGATTTCCCCCCAGGCCCTGTGTTTAAAATTCTGCAAGTTCAGGATTTCCCCGAGGTCCTGTGTTTAAAATTCTGTCAGTTCAGGATTTCCTCCAGGCCCTATGTATAAAATTTCTGACAGTTCAGGATGTCTCCCAAGCCCTGTGTTTAAAATTCTGACAGTTCAGGATTTCCCCCAAGCCCTGTGTTTAAAATTCTGACAGTTCAGGATTTCCTCCAGGCCCTATGTATAAAATTTCTGACAGTTCAGGATGTCTCCCAAGCCCTGTGTTTAAAATTCTGACAGTTCAGTATTTCCTCCAGGCCCTATGTATAAAATTTCTGACAGTTCAGGATGTCTCCCAAGCCCTGTGTTTAAAATTCTGTCAGTTCAGGATTTCCTCCAGGCCCTGTGTTTAAAATTCTGTCAGTTCAGGATGTCTCCCAAGCCCTGTGTTTAAAATTCTGACAGTTCTGGATTTCCCCCAGGCCCTATGTATAAAATTTCTGACAGTTCAGGATGTCTCCCAAGCCCTGTGTTTAAAATTCTGACAGTTCAGGATTTCCTCCAGGCCCTATGTATAAAATTTCTGACAGTTCAGGATGTCTCCCAAGCCCTGTGTTTAAAATTCTGACAGTTCAGTATTTCCCACAGGCCCTGTGTTTAAAATTCTGACAGTTCAGTATTTCCCACAGGCCCTGTGTTTAAAATTCTGACAGTTCAGTATTTCCCACAGGCCCTGTGCTTAAAATTCTGACAGTTCAGGATTTCCTCCAGGCCCTATGTATAAAATTTCTGACAGTTCAGGATGTCTCCCAAGCCCTGTGTTTAAAATTCTGACAGTTCAGGATTTCCTCCAGGCCCTATGTATAAAATTTCTGACAGTTCAGGATGTCTCCCAAGCCCTGTGTTTAAAATTCTGACAGTTCAGGATTTCCTCCAGGCCCTATGTATAAAATTTCTGACAGTTCAGGATGTCTCCCAAGCCCTGTGTTTAAAATTCTGACAGTTCAGTATTTCCCACAGGCCCTGTGTTTAAAATTCTGACAGTTCAGTATTTCCCCCAGGCCCTGTGTTTAAAATTCTGACAGTTCAGGATTTTCCCCAGGCCCTGTGTTTAAAATTCTGACAGTTCAGTATTTCCCCCAGGCCCTGTGTTTAAAATTCTGACAGTTCAGGATTTTCCCCAGGCCCTGTGTTTAAAATTCTGACAGTTCAGTATTTCCCCCAGGCCCTGTGTTTAAAATTCTGACAGTTCAGTATTTCCCCCAGGCCCTGTGTTTAAAATTCTGACAGTTCAGTATTTCCCCCAGGCCCTGTGTTTAAAATTCTGACAGTTCAGGATTTCCCCCAGGCCCTGTGTTTAAAATTCTGACAGTTCAGTATTTCCCACAGGCCCTGTGCTTAAAATTCTGACAGTTCAGTATTTCCCCCAGGCCATGTGTTTAAAATTCTGACAGTTCAGTATTTCCCACAGGCCCTGTGTTTAAAATTCTGACAGTTCAGTATTTCCCACAGGCCCTGTGTTTAAAATTCTGACAGTTCAGTATTTCCCACAGGCCCTGTGCTTAAAATTCTGACAGTTCAGTATTTCCCCCAGGCCATGTGTTTAAAATTCTGACAGTTCAGTATTTCCCACAGGCCCTGTGTTTAAAATTCTGACAGTTCAGTATTTCCCCCAGGCCATGTGTTTAAAATTCTGACAGTTCAGTATTTCCCACAGGCCCTGTGTTTAAAATTCTGACAGTTCAGTATTTCCCACAGGCCCTGTGTTTAAAATTCTGACAGTTCAGTATTTCCCACAGGCCATGTGTTTAAAATTCTGACAGTTCAGTATTTCCCCCAGGCCCTGTGCTTAAAATTCTGACAGTTCAGTATTTCCCCCAGGCCATGTGTTTAAAATTCTGACAGTTCAGTATTTCCCACAGGCCCTGTGTTTAAAATTCTGACAGTTCAGTATTTCCCCCAGGCCATGTGTTTAAAATTCTGACAGTTCAGTATTTCCCACAGGCCCTGTGTTTAAAATTCTGACAGTTCAGTATTTCCCACAGGCCCTGTGTTTAAAATTCTGACAGTTCAGTATTTCCCACAGGCCCTGTGCTTAAAATTCTGACAGTTCAGTATTTCCCCCAGGCCATGTGTTTAAAATTCTGACAGTTCAGTATTTCCCACAGGCCCTGTGTTTAAAATTCTGACAGTTCAGTATTTCCCACAGGCCCTGTGTTTAAAATTCTGACAGTTCAGTATTTCCCCCAGGCCATGTGTTTAAAATTCTGACAGTTCAGTATTTCCCCCAGGCCATGTGTTTAAAATTCTGACAGTTCAGTATTTCCCACAGGCCCTGTGTTTAAAATTCTGACAGTTCAGTATTTCCCACAGGCCCTGTGTTTAAAATTCTGACAGTTCAGTATTTCCCCCAGGCCCTGTGCTTAAAATTCTGACAGTTCAGTATTTCCCCCAGGCCATGTGTTTAAAATTCTGACAGTTCAGTATTTCCCACAGGCCCTGTGTTTAAAATTCTGACAGTTCAGTATTTCCCACAGGCCCTGTGCTTAAAATTCTGACAGTTCAGTATTTCCCCCAGGCCATGTGTTTAAAATTCTGACAGTTCAGTATTTCCCACAGGCCATGTGTTTAAAATTCTGACAGTTCAGTATTTCCCACAGGCCCTGTGCTTAAAATTCTGACAGTTCAGGATATTCCCCAGGCCCTGTGTTTAAAATACTGACACTTCGGTATTTCCCACAGGTCCTATGTTTAAAATTCTGTCAGTTCAGGATTTCCTCCAGGCCCTGTTTTTAAAATTCTGACAGTTCAAGATTTCCACAGACTCTATGTTTAAAATTCCAACAGTTCAGGATTTCCCCCAGGCCCTATTTATAAAATACTGACAGTTCAGGTATTTACCCTGGCCCTGTGTTTAAAATTCTGACAGTTCAGTATTTCCCCCAGGCCATGTGTTTAAATTTCTGACAGTTCAGTATTTCCCACAGGCCCTGTGTTTAAAATTCTGACAGTTCAGGATTTCCCACAGGCCCTGTGTTTAAAATTCTGACAGTTCAGTATTTCCCACAGTCCCTGTGTTTAAAATTCTGACAGTTCAGTATTTCCCCCAGGCCCTGTGTTTAAATTTGTGACAGTTCAGTATTTCCCCCAGGCCCTGTGTTTAAAATTCTGATAGTTCAGTATTTCCCACAGGCCCTGTGTTTAAATTTGTGACAGTTCAGTATTTCCCCCAGGCCCTGTGTTTAAAATTCTGATAGTTCAGTATTTCCCCCAGGCCCTGTGTTTAAATTTGTGACAGTTCAGTATTTCCCCCAGGCCCTGTGTTTAAAATTCTGATAGTTCAGTATTTCCCACAGGCCCTGTGTTTAAATTTGTGACAGTTCAGTATTTCCCCCAGGCCCTGTGTTTAAAATTCTGATAGTTCAGTATTTCCCCCAGGCCCTGTGTTTAAAATTCTGATAGTTCAGTATTTCCCACAGGCCCTGTGTTTAAATTTGTGACAGTTCAGTATTTCCCCCAGGCCCTGTGTTTAAAATTCTGATAGTTCAGTATTTCCCACAGGCCCTGTGTTTAAAATTCTGACAGTTCAGGATTTCCCCCAGGCCCTTGTGTTTAAAATTCTGACAGTTCAGTATTTCCCCCAGGCCCTGTGTTTAAAATTCTGACAGTTCAGTATTTCCCCCAGGCCCTGTGTTTAAAATTCTGACAGTTCAGTATTTCCCCCAGGCCCTGTGTTTAAAATTCTGACAGTTCAGTATTTCCCCCAGGCCCTGTGTTTAAAATTCTGACAGTTCAGTATTTCCCCCAGGCCCTGTGTTTAAAATTCTGACAGTTCAGTATTTCCCCCAGGCCCTGTGTTTAAATTTCTGACAGTTCAGTATTTCCTCCAGGCCCTGTGTTTAAATTTGTGACAGTTCAGTATTTCCTCCAGACCCTGTGTTTAAAATTCTGACAGTTCAGTATTTCCCCCAGGCCCTGTGTTTAAAATTCTGACAGTTCAGTATTTCCCCCAGGCCCTGTGTTTAAAATTCTGACAGTTCAGTATTTCCCCCAGGCCCTGTGTTTAAAATTCTGACAGTTCAGTATTTCCCCCAGGCCCTGTGTTTAAATTTGTGACAGTTCAGTATTTCCTCCAGGCCCTGTGTTTAAAATTCTGACAATTCAGTATTTCCCCCAGGCCCTGTGTTTAAAATTCTGACAGTTCAGTATTTCCCCCAGGCCCTGTGTTTAAATTTCTGACAGTTCAGTATTTCCTCCAGGCCCTGTGTTTAAATTTGTGACAGTTCAGTATTTCCTCCAGACCCTGTGTTTAAAATTCTGACAGTTCAGTATTTCCCCCAGGCCCTGTGTTTAAAATTCTGACAGTTCAGTATTTCCTCCAGGCCTTGTGTTTAAAATTCTGACAGTTCAGTATTTCCCCCAGGCCCTGTGTTTAAATTTCTGACAGTTCAGTATTTCCCACAGGCCCTGTGTTTAAATTTCTGACAGTTCAGTATTTCCTCCAGGCCCTGTGTTTAAATTTGTGACAGTTCAGTATTTCCTCCAGACCCTGTGTTTAAAATTCTGACAGTTCAGGATTTCCCCCAGGCCCTGTGTTTAAAATTCTGACAGTTCAGTATTTCCCACAGGCCCTGTGTTTAAAATTCTGACAGTTCAGTATTTCCTCCAGGCCCTGTGTTTAAAATTCTGATAGTTCAGTATTTCCTCCAGTCCCTGTGTTTAAATTTCTGATAGTTCAGTATTTCCCACAGGCCTTGTGTTTAAAATTCTGACAGTTCAGTATTTCCCCCAGGCCCTGTGTTTAAAATTCTGACAGTTCAGTATTTCCCCCAGGCCCTGTGTTTAAAATTCTGACAGTTCAGTATTTCCCCCAGGCCCTGTGTTTAAATTTCTGATAGTTCAGTATTTCCCACAGGCCCTGTGTTTAAAATTCTGACAGTTCAGTATTTCCCCCAGGCCCTGTGTTTAAAATTCTGACAGTTCAGTATTTCCCCCAGGCCCTGTGTTTAAATTTCTGATAGTTCAGTATTTCCCACAGGCCCTGTGTTTAAAATTCTGACAGTTCAGTATTTCCCACAGGCCCTGTGTTTAAAATTCTGACAGTTCAGTATTTCCCCCAGGCCCTGTGTTTAAATTTCTGATAGTTCAGTATTTCCCACAGGCCCTGTGTTTAAAATTCTGACAGTTCAGTATTTCCCCCAGGCCCTGTGTTTAAAATTCTGACAGTTCAGTATTTCCCCCAGGCCCTGTGTTTAAAATTCTGACAGTTCAGTATTTCCCCCAGGCCCTGTGTTTAAATTTCTGATAGTTCAGTATTTCCCACAGGCCCTGTGTTTAAAATTCTGACAGTTCAGTATTTCCCCCAGGCCCTGTGTTTAAAATTCTGACAGTTCAGTATTTCCCCCAGGCCCTGTGTTTAAATTTCTGATAGTTCAGTATTTCCCACAGGCCCTGTGTTTAAAATTCTGACAGTTCAGTATTTCCCACAGTCCCTGTGTTTAAAATTCTGACAGTTCAGTATTTCCCCCAGGCCCTGTGTTTAAATTTCTGATAGTTCAGTATTTCCCACAGGCCCTGTGTTTAAAATTCTGACAGTTCAGTATTTCCCCCAGGCCCTGTGTTTAAAATTCTGACAGTTCAGTATTTCCCCCAGGCCCTGTGTTTAAATTTCTGATAGTTCAGTATTTCCCACAGGCCCTGTGTTTAAAATTCTGATAGTTCAGTATTTCCCCCAGGCCCTGTGTTTAAATTTCTGATAGTTCAGTATTTCCCCCAGGCCCTGTGTTTAAAATTCTGACAGTTCAGTATTTCCCACAGGCCCTGTGTTTAAAATTCTGATAGTTCAGTATTTCCCACAGTCCCTGTGTTTAAAATTCTGATAGTTCAGTATTTCCCACAGGCCCTGTGTTTAAAATTCTGACAGTTCAGTATTTCCCACAGGCCCTGTGTTTAAAATTCTGACAGTTCAGTATTTCCCCCAGGCCCTTGTGTTTAAAATTCTGACAGTTCAGTATTTCCCCCAGGCCCTGTGTTTATAATTCTGATAGTTCAGTATTTCCCACAGTCCCTGTGTTTAAAATTCTGATAGTTCAGTATTTCCCCCAGGCCCTGTGTTTAAAATTCTGACAGTTCAGTATTTCCCCCAGGCCCTTGTGTTTAAAATTCTGACAGTTCAGTATTTCCCCCAGGCCCTGTGTTTATAATTCTGATAGTTCAGTATTTCCCACAGTCCCTGTGTTTAAAATTCTGATAGTTCAGTATTTCCCACAGGCCCTGTGTTTAAAATTCTGACAGTTCAGTATTTCCCCCAGGCCCTGTGTTTATAATTCTGATAGTTCAGTATTTCCCACAGTCCCTGTGTTTAAAATTCTGATAGTTCAGTATTTCCCCCAGGCCCTGTGTTTATAATTCTGATAGTTCAGTATTTCCCCCAGGCCCTGTGTTTAAAATTCTGACAGTTCAGGATTTCCCCCAGGCCCTGTGTTTAAAATTCTGAATTTTCAGGATTTCCCCCAGGCCCTTGTGTTTAAAATTCTGATAGTTCAGTATTTCCCACAGGCCCTGTGTTTAAAATTCTGACAGTTCAGTATTTCCCCCAGGCCCTGTGTTTATAATTCTGATAGTTCAGTATTTCCCCCAGGCCCTGTGTTTAAAATTCTGACAGTTCAGGATTTCCCCCAGGCCCTGTGTTTAAAATTCTGACATTTCAGGATTTCCCCCAGGCCCTTGTGTTTAAAATTCTGATAGTTCAGTATTTCCCACAGGCCCTGTGTTTAAAATTCTGACAGTTCAGTATTTCCCCCAGGCCCTGTGTTTAAAATTCTGACAGTTCAGTATTTCCCCCAGGCCCTGTGTTTAAAATTCTGACAGTTCAGTATTTCCCACAGTCCCTGTGTTTAAAATTCTGACAGTTCAGTATTTCCCACAGGCCCTGTGTTTAAATTTCTGACAGTTCAGTATTTCCTCCAGGCCTTGTGTTTAAATTTCTGACAGTTCAGTATTTCCCCCAGGCCCTGTGTTTAAAATTCTGACAGTTCAGTATTTCCCCCAGGCCCTGTGTTTAAATTTCTGACAGTTCAGTATTTCCCACAGGCCCTGTGTTTAAATTTCTGACAGTTCAGTATTTCCCACAGGCCCTGTGTTTAAATTTCTGACAGTTCAGTATTTCCCACAGGCCCTGTGTTTAAATTTCTGACAGTTCAGTATTTCCTCCAGGCCCTGTGTTTAAAATTCTGACAGTTCAGTATTTCCTCCAGGCCCTGTGTTTAAAATTCTGACAGTTCAGTATTTCCCACAGGCCCTGTGTTTAAATTTCTGACAGTTCAGTATTTCCCACAGGCCCTGTGTTTAAATTTCTGACAGTTCAGTATTTCCTCCAGGCCCTGTGTTTAAAATTCTGACAGTTCAGTATTTCCCACAGGCCCTGTGTTTAAATTTCTGACAGTTCAGTATTTCCCACAGGCCCTGTGTTTAAATTTCTGACAGTTCAGTATTTCCCCCAGGCCCTGTGTTTAAATTTCTGACAGTTCAGTATTTCCCCCAGTCCCTATGTTTAAATTTCTGATAGTTCAGGATTTCCCACAGGCCCTGTGTTTAAAATTCTGACAGTTCAGGATTTCCCACAGGCCCTGCGTTTAAAATTCTGACAGTTCAGGATTTCCCACAGTCCCTGTGTTTAAAATTCTGACAGTTCAGTATTTCCCACAGGCCCTGTGTTTAAAATTCTGAAAGTTCAGTATTTCCCACAGTCCCTGTGTTTAAATTTCTGACAGTTCAGTATTTCCCCCAGTCCCTATGTTTAAATTTCTGATAGTTCAGGATTTCCCACAGGCCCTGTGTTTAAAATTCTGACAGTTCAGGATTTGCCACAGGCCCTGCGTTTAAAATTCTGACAGTTCAGGATTTCCCACAGTCCCTGTGTTTAAAATTCTGACAGTTCAGTATTTCCCACAGTCCCTGTGTTTAAAATTCTGACAGTTCAGTATTTCCCCCAGGCCCTGTGTTTAAAATTCTGATAGTTCAGTATTTCCCACAGTCCCTATGTTTAAAATTCTGACAGTTCAGGATTTCCCACAGTCCCTGTGTTTAAAATTCTGACAGTTCAGGATTTCCCACAGTCCCTGTGTTTAAAATTCTGATAGTTCAGGATTTCCCCCAGTCCCTGTGTTTAAAATTCTGACAGTTCAGGATTTCCCACAGTCCCTATGTTTAAAATTCTGACAGTTCAGTATTTCCCCCAGTCCCTGTGTTTAAAATTCTGACAGTTCAGGATTTCCCACAGTCCCTGTGTTTAAAATTCTGACAGTTCAGTATTTCCCACAGTCCCTGTGTTTAAAATTCTGACAGTTCAGGATTTCCCACAGTCCCTGTGTTTAAAATTCTGACAGTTCAGTATTTCCCCACAGTCCCTGTGTTTAAAATTCTGACAGTTCAGTATTTCCCCCCAGGACCTGTGTTTAAAATTCTGACAGTTCAGTATTTCCCACAGTCCCTGTGTTTAAAATTCTGACAGTTCAGTATTTCCCACAGTCCCTGTGTTTAAAATTCTGACAGTTCAGTATTTCCCACAGTCCCTGTGTTTAAAATTCTGACAGTTCAGTATTTCCCACAGTCCCTGTGTTTAAAATTCTGACAGTTCAGTATTTCCCACAGGCCCTGTGTTTAAAATTCTGACAGTTCAGTATTTCCCACAGTCCCTTTGTTTAAAATTCTGACAGTTCAGTATTTCCCACAGTCCCTGTGTTTAAAATTCTGACAGTTCAGTATTTCCCACAGGCCCTGTGTTTAAAATTCTGACAGTTCAGTATTTCCCACAGTCCCTGTGTTTAAAATTCTGACAGTTCAGTATTTCCCACAGTCCCTTTGTTTAAAATTCTGACAGTTCAGTATTTCCCACAGTCCCTGTGTTTAAAATTCTGACAGTTCAGTATTTCCCACAGTCCCTGTGTTTAAAATTCTGACAGTTCAGTATTTCCCCACAGTCCCTGTGTTTAAAATTCTGACAGTTCAGTATTTCCCACAGTCCCTGTGTTTAAAATTCTGACAGTTCAGTATTTCCCACAGTCCCTGTGTTTAAAATTCTGACAGTTCAGTATTTCCCACAGTCCCTGTGTTTAAAATTCTGACAGTTCAGGATTTCCCCCAGGCCCTGTGTTTAAAATTCTGACAGTTCAGTATTTCCCACAGTCCCTGTGTTTAAAATTCTGACAGTTCAGTATTTCCCACAGTCCCTGTGTTTAAAATTCTGACAGTTCAGTATTTCCCCCAGGCCCTGTGTTTATAATTCTGACAGTTCAGTATTTCCCACAGGCCCTGTGTTTAAAATTCTGACAGTTCAGTATTTCCCACAGTCCCTATGTTTAAAATTCTGACAGTTCAGTATTTCCCACAGTCCCTGTGTTTAAAATTCTGACAGTTCAGTATTTCCCACAGTCCCTGTGTTTAAAATTCTGACAGTTCAGTATTTCCCACAGTCCCTGTGTTTAAAATTCTGACAGTTCAGTATTTCCCACAGTCCCTGTGTTTAAAATTCTGACAGTTCAGTATTTCCCCACAGTCCCTGTGTTTAAAATTCTGACAGTTCAGTATTTCCCACAGTCCCTGTGTTCAAAATTCTGACAGTTCAGTATTTCCCACAGTCCCTATGTTTAAAATTCTGACAGTTCAGTATTTCCCACAGGCCCTGTGTTTAAAACTCTGACAGTTCAGGATTTTCCCCAGGCCCTGTGTTTAAAATTCTGACAGTTCAGTATTTCCCACAGGCCCTGTGTTTAAAATTCTGACAGTTCAGTATTTTCCCCAGGCCCTGTGTTTAAATTTCTGACAGTTCAGTATTTCCCACAGTCCCTATGTTTAAAATTCTGACAGTTCAGTATTTCCCACAGGCCCTGTGTTTAAAATTCTGACAGTTCAGTATTTCCCCACAGTCCCTGTGTTTAAAATTCTGACAGTTCAGTATTTCCCACAGTCCCTATGTTTAACATTCTGACAGTTCAGTATTTCCCACAGTCCCTTTGTTTAAAATTCTGACAGTTCAGTATTTCCCACAGTCCCTGTGTTTAAAATTCTGACAGTTCAGTATTTCCCACAGTCCCTGTGTTTAAAATTCTGACAGTTCAGGATTTCCCACAGTCCCTGTGTTTAAAATTCTGACAGTTCAGTATTTCCCACAGTCCCTGTGTTTAAAATTCTGACAGTTCAGTATTTCCTCCAGTCCCTATGTTTAAAATTCTGACAGTTCAGTATTTCCCACAGGCCCTGTGTTTAAAACTCTGACAGTTCAGGATTTTCCCCAGGCCATGTGTTTAAAATTCTGACAGTTCAGTATTTCCCACAGTCCCTATGTTTAAAATTCTGACAGTTCAGTATTTCCCACAGTCCCTATGTTTAAAATTCTGACAGTTCAGGATTTTCCCCAGGCCCTGTGTTTAAAATTCTGACAGTTCAGTATTTCCCACAGTCCCTGTGTTTAAAATTCTGACAGTTCAGTATTTCCCCCAGGCCCTGTGTTTAAAATTATGACAGTTCAGTATTTCCCACAGGCCCTGTGTTCAAAATTCTGACAGTTCAGTATTTCCCACAGGCCCTGTGTTTAAAATTCTGACAGTTCAGTATTTCCCACAGGCCCTGTGTTTAAAACTCTGACAGTTCAGGATTTCCCACAGGCCCTGTGTTTAAAATTCTGACAGTTCAGTATTTCCCACAGGCCCTGTGTTTAAAATTCTGACAGTTCAGTATTTCCCACAGGCCCTGTCTTTAAAATTCTGACAGTTGAGGATTTTCCCACAGGACCAATGCTTAAAATTCTGACAGTTCAGGATTTCCCACAGGCCCTGTGTTTAAAATTCTGATAGTTCAGTATTTCCCACAGGCCCTGTGTTTAAAATTCTGATAGTTCAGTATTTCCCACAGGCCCTGTGTTTAAAATTCTGATAGTTCAGTATTTCCCACAGGCCCTGTGTTTAAAATTCTGATAGTTCAGTATTTCCCACAGGCCCTGTGTTTAAAATTCTGATAGTTCAGTATTTCCCACAGGCCCTGTGTTTAAAATTCTGATAGTTCAGGATTTCCCACAGGCCCTGTGTTTAAAATTCTGATAGTTCAGTATTTCCCACAGGCCTTGTGTTTAAAATTCTGACAGTTCAGTATTTCCCACAGGCCCTGTGTTTAAAATTCTGACAGTTCAGGATTTCCCCCCAGGGCCTGTGTTTAAATTTCTGACAGTTCAGTATTTCCCACAGTCCCTGTGTTTAAAATTCTGATAGTTCAGGATTTCCCCCCAGGGCCTGTGTTTAAAATTCTGACAGTTCAGTATTTCCCACAGGCCCTGTGTTTAAATTTCTGACAGTTCAGTATTTCCCACAGTCCCTGTGTTTAAAATTCTGACAGTTCAGTATTTCCCACAGTCCCTGTGTTTAAAATTCTGACAGTTCAGTATTTCCCACAGGCCCTGTGTTTAAATTTCTGACAGTTCAGTATTTCCCACAGGCCCTGTGTTTAAATTTCTGACAGTTCAGTATTTCCCACAGTCCCTGTGTTTAAAATTCTGACAGTTCAGTATTTCCCACAGTCCCTGTGTTTAAAATTCTGACAGTTCAGTATTTCCCACAGGCCCTGTGTTTAAATTTCTGACAGTTCAGTATTTCCCACAGTCCCTGTGTTTAAAATTCTGACAGTTCAGTATTTCCCACAGGCCCTGTGTTTAAAATTCTGATAGTTCAGTATTTCCCACAGGCCCTGTGTTTAAAATTCTGATAGTTCAGTATTTCCCACAGGCCCTGTGTTTAAAATTCTGACAGTTCAGTATTTCCCACAGTCCCTGTGTTTAAATTTCTGACAGTTCAGTATTTCCCACAGGCCCTGTGTTTAAAATTCTGATAGTTCAGTATTTCCCACAGGCCCTGTGTTTAAAATTCTGACAGTTCAGGATTTCCCACAGGCCCTGTGTTTAAAATTCTGACAGTTCAGGAATTCCCACAGGCCCTGTGTTTAAAATTCTGACAGTTCAGTATTTCCCACAGGCCCTGTGCTTAAAATTCTGACAGTTCAGTATTTCCCACAGTCCCTGTGTTTAAAATTCTGACAGTTCAGGATTTCCCACAGGCCCTGTGTTTAAAATTCTGACAGTTCAGTATTTCCCACAGGCCCTGTGTTTAAAATTCTGACAGTTCAGGATTTCCCACAGGCCCTGTGTTTAAAATTCTGACAGTTCAGGATTTCCCACAGGCCCTGTGTTTAAAATTCTGACAGTTCAGTATTTCCCACAGTCCCTGTGTTTAAAATTCTGACAGTTCAGTATTTCCCACAGGCCCTGTGTTTAAAATTCTGATAGTTCAGTATTTCCCACAGGCCCTGTGTTTAAAATTCTGACAGTTCAGTATTTCCCACAGGCCCTGTCTTTAAAATTCTGACAGTTCAGTATTTCCCACAGGCCCTGTGTTTAAAATTCTGACAGTTCAGTATTTCCCACAGTCCCTGTCTTTAAAATTCTGATAGTTCAGTATTTCCCACAGTCCCTGTGTTTAAAATTCTGACAGTTCAGTATTTCCCACAGGCCCTGTGTTTAAAATTCTGACAGTTCAGTATTTCCCCACAGTCCCTGTGTTTAAAATTCTGACAGTTCAGGATTTCCCCCAGTCCCTGTGTTTAAAATTCTGACAGTTCAGTATTTCCCCCAGTCCCTGTGTTTAAAATTCTGACAGTTCAGTATTTCCCCCAGTCCCTGTGTTTAAAATTCTGATAGTTCAGTATTTCCCACAGGCCCTGTGTTTAAAATTCTGACAGTTCAGGATTTCCCACAGTCCCTGTGTTTAAAATTCTGACAGTTCAGGATTTCCCCCCAGGGTCTGTCTTTAAAATTCTGACAGTTCAGGATTTCCCCCAGGGTCTGTCTTTAAAATTCTGACAGTTCAGGATTTCCCCCCAGGGTCTGTCTTTAAAATTCTGACAGTTCAGGATTTCCCCAGGGCCTGTGTTTAAAATTCTGACAGTTCAGGATTTCCCCAGGGCCTGTGTTTAAAATTCTGACAGTTCAGGATTTCCCCAGGGTCTGTCTTTAAAATTCTGACAGTTCAGCATATCCCCCCAGGGCCTGTGTTTCAAATTCAGATAGTTCAGGATATCCCCCAGGCCCTATGTTTTAATTTCTGACAGTTCAGGATATCCCCCAGGCCCTGTGTTTGAAATTCTGACAGTTCAGGATATCCCCCCAGGGCCTGTGTTTCAAATTCAGATAGTTCAGGATATCCCCCAGGCCCTATGTTTTAATTTCTGACAGTTCAGGATTTCCCCCAGGCCCTGTGTTTAAAATTCTGACAGTTCAGGATATCCCCCAGGCCCTATGTTTTAATTTCTGACAGTTCAGTATTTCCCACAGGCCCTGTGTTTAAAATTCTGCCAGTTCAGGATTTCCCCCAGGCCCTATGCTTAAAATTCTGACATTTCAGGATTTCCCCCCAGGCTCTGTGTTTAAAATTCTGACAGTTCAGGATTTCCCCCCAGGCCCTGTGTTTAAAATTCTGACAGTTCAGGATTTCCCCCCAGGCCCTGTGTTTAAAATTCTGCCAGTTCAGGATTTCCCCCCAGGCCCTATGTTTAAAATTCTGACAGTTCAGGATTTCCCCCAGGCCCTATGCTTAAAATTCTGACATTTCAGGATTTCCCACCAGGGCCTGTGTTTAACATTCAGACAGTTCAGGATTTCCCCCCAGGCCCCGTTTTTAAAATTCTGACAATTCAGGATTTCCCCAAGGCCCTGTGTTCTAATTTCTGACAGTTCAGGGTATCCCCCCAGGGCCTGTGTTTAAATTGCTGACACTTTACGATTTCCCCCAGGCCCTGTGTTTAAAATTCTGACAGTTCAGTATCCCCTGATGGTTTAATATACACAGGACATGTCACCAGGTGAACAGTATAAGTGAGGAGAGTGTATTCCCCTGATGGTTTAATACACACGGGACATGTCACCTGGTGAACAGTATAAGTGAGGAGAGTGTGTTCCCCTGATTGTTTAATACACACGGGACATGTCACCTGGTGAACAGTATAAGTGAGGAGAGTGTGTTCCCCTGATGGTTTAATATACACGGGACATGTCACCAGGTGAACAGTATAAGTGAGGAGAGTGTGTTCCCCTGATGGTTTAACACGCACGGGACATGTTACCAGGTGAACAGTATAAGTGAGGAGAGTGTGTTCCCCAGATTGTTTAATATACACGGGACATATTGCCAGGTGAAGAGTATAAGAGAGGAGAGTGTGTTCCCCTGATTGTTTAATACACACGGGACATGTCACCAGGTGAACAGTATAAGTGAGGAGAGTGTGTTCCCCTGATGGTTTAATATACACGGGACATGTCACCAGGTGAACAGTATAAGTGTGGAGAGTGTGTTCCCCTGATGGTTTAACACGCACGGGACATGTTACCAGGTGAACAGTATAAGTGAGGAGAGTGTGTTCCCCTGATGGTTTAACACGCACGGGACATGTTACCAGGTGAACAGTATAAGTGAGGAGAGTGTGTTCCCCTGATTGTTTAAGACACACGGGACATGTCACCTGATGAACAGTATTAGTGAGGAGAGTGTGTTCCCCTGATGGTTTAATATACACAGGACATGTTACCAGGTGAACAGTATAAGTGAGGAGAGTGTGATCCCCTGATTGTTTAATACACACGGGACATGTCACCTGGTGAACAGTATAAGTGAGGAGAGTGTGTTCCCCTGATGGCTTAATATCCACAGGGCATATTACCAGGTGAACAGTATAAGTGAGGAGAGAGTGTTCCCCTGATGGTTTCATATACACGGGACATGTTACCAGGTGAACAGTATAAGTGAGGAGAGAGTGTTCCCCTGATGGTTTCATATACACGGGACATGTAACCTGGAGAACAGTATAAGTGAGGGGAGTGCTTTCCCCTGATGGTTTAATATTCACGGGACATATTACTAGGTGAACAGTATAAGTGAGGAGAGAGTGTTCCCCTGATGGTTTCATATACACGGGACATGTAACCTGGAGAACAGTATAAGTGAGGAGAGTCTGTTCCCCTGATGGTTTAATATTCACGGGACATGTTACCAGGTGAACAGTATAAGTGAGGAGAGAGTGTTCCCCTGATGGTTTCATATACACGGGACATGTAACCTGGAGAACAGTATAAGTGAGGAGAGTCTGTTCCCCTGATGGTTTAATATTCACGGGACATGTTACCAGGTGAACAGTATAATTGAGGAGAGTGTGTTCCCCTGATTGTTTAATACACATAGGACATATTACCAGGTGAACAGTATAAGTGAGGAGAGTGTGTTCCCCTGATGGTTTAACATGCACGGGACATGTTACCAGGTGAACAGTATAAGTGAGGAGAGTGTGTTCCCCTGATGGTTTAATATACACAGGACATGTTACCAGGTGAACAGTATAAGTGAGGAGAGTGTGTTCCATGATGGTTTAATATACGCGGGACATGTTACCAGGTGAACAGCATAAGTGAGGAGAGTGTGTTCCCCTGATGGTTTAACATGCATGGGACATGTTACCAGGTGAACAGTATAAGTGAGGAGAGTGTGTTCCCCTGATGGTTTAACATGCACGGGACATGATACCAGGTGAACAGTATAAGTGAGGAGAGTGTGTTCCCCTGATTGTTTAATACACACGGGACATGTCACCTGGTGAACAGTATTAGTGAGGAGAGTGTGTTCCCCTGATGGTTTAATATACACGGGACATGTTATCAGGTGAACAGTATAAGTGAGGAGAGTGTGTTCCATGATGGTTTAATATACGCGGGACATGTTACCAGGTGAACAGCATAAGTGAGGAGAGTGTGTTCCCCTGATGGTTTAGCATGCACGGGACATGTTACCAGGTGAACAGAATAAGTGAGGAGAGTGTGTTCCCCTGATTGTTTAATACACACGGGACATGTCACCTGGTGAACAGGAAAAGTGAAGAGAGTGTGTTCCCCTGATTGTTTAATATACACGGGACATGTTACCAGGTGAACAGTGTAAGTGAGGAGAGTGAGTTCCCCTGATGGTTTAATACAAACAGGACATGTCAACATTTGAACAGTATAAGTGAGGAGAGTGTGTTCCCCTGATTGTTAAATACGGAAGGGACATGTCACCAGGTGAACAGTATAAGTGAGGAGAGAGTGTTCCCCTAATGGTTTAACACACACGGGACATGTTACCAGGTGAACAGTATAAGTGAGGAGAGTGTGTTCCCCTGATGGTTTAATATACACAGGACATGATACCAGGTGAACAGTATAAGTGAGGAGAGTGTGTTCCCCTGATGGTTTAATATACACAGGACATTTTACCAGGTGAACAGTATAAGTGAGGAGAGTGCTTTCCCCTGATGGTTTAATATACACGGGACATGTTACCAGGTGAACAGTATAAGTGAGGACAGTGTGTTCCCCTGATGGTTTAATATACACAGGACATGTTACCAGGTGAACAGTATAAGTGTGGAGAGTGTTTTCACCTGATGGTTCAATATACACGGGTCATGTTAGCAGGTGAACAGTATAAGTGAGGAGAATGTGTTCCCCTGATTGTTTAATGCACACAGGACATGTTACCAGGTAAACAGCATAAGTGAGGAGATTGTATTCCCCTGATGGTTTCATACTGATGGGACATTTCCGCAGGTGAACAGTATAAGTGAGGAGAGTGTGTTCCCCTGATGGTTTAATATACACGGGACATGATACCAGGTGAACAGTATAAGTGAGGAGAGTGCTTTCCCCTGATGGTTTAATACACACGGGACATGTTAGCAGGTGAACAGTATAAGTGAGGAGAATATGTTCCCTTGAAGGTTTAATCTTCACGGGACATGTTACCAGGTGAACAGAATAAGTGAGGAGAGTGTGTTCCCCTGATTGTTTAATACTCACGGGACATGTTGCCAGGTGAACAGTATAAGTGAGGAGAGTGTGTTCCCCTGATGGTTTAACACGTACGGGACATGTTACCAGGTGAACAGTATAAGTGAGGAGAGTGTGTTCCCCTGATTGTTTAAATCACACACGGGACATGTCACCTGGTGAACAGTATAAGTGAGGAGAGTGTGTTCCCCTGATTGTTTAATGCACACAGGACATGTTACCAGGTAAACAGCATAAGTGAGGAGATTGTATTCCCCTGATGGTTTAATACTGATGGGACATTTCCGCAGGTGAACAGTATAAGTGAGGAGAGTGAGTTCCCCTGATTTTTTAATCCTGACGGGACATGTCACCAGGTGAACAGTATAAGTGAGGAGAGTGTGTTCCCCTGATTGTTTAATACACACGGGACATGTCACCAGGTGAACAGGATAAGTGAGGAGAAGGTGTTCCCCTGATGGTTTAATATTCACTGGACATGTTACCAGATGAACAGTCTAAGTGAGGAGAGTGTGTTCCCCTGATGGTTTAATATGCACGGGACATGTTACCAGGTGAACAGTATAAGTGAGGAGAGTGTGTTCCCCTGATGGTTTAATACGCACGGGACATTTCACCAAGTGAACTGTATAAGTGAGGAGAGTGTGTTCCCCTGATGGTTTAATGCACACAGGACATGTTACCAGGTGAACAGTATAAGTGAGGAGAGAGTGTTCCACTGATGGTTTAATGCACACGGGACATGTTACCAGGTGAACAGTATAAGTGAGGAGAGAGTGTTCCACTGATGGTTTAATGCACACGGGACATGTTACCAGGTGAACAGTATAAGTGAGGAGAGTGTGTTCCCCTGATGATTTAATGCTCACAGGACATGTTACCAGGTGAACAGTATAAGTGAGGAGAGTGTGTTCCCCTGATGGTTTAATGCACACGGGACATGTTACCAGCTGAACAGTATAAGTGAGGAGAGTGCTTTCCCCTGATGGTTTAATATTCACGGGACATGTTACCAGGTGAACAGTATAAGTGAGGAGAGTGTGCTTCCCTGATGGTTTAATATACACGGGACATGTTACCAGATGAACAATATAAGTGAGGAGAATGTGTTCCCCTGATGGTTTAATATACACAGGACATGTTCCCAGGTGAACAATATAAGTGAGGAGAATGTGTTCCCCTGATGGTTTAATATACACAGGACATGTTCCCAGGTGAACAATATAAGTGAGGAGAATGTGTTCCCCTGATGGTTTAATATACACAGGACATGTTACCAGGTGAACAGTATAAGTGAGGAGAGTGTGTTCCCCTGATTGTTTAATACACACGGGGCATGTTGCCAGGTGAACAGTATAAGTGAGGAGAGTGTGTTCCCCTGATGGTTTAACATGCACGGGACATGTTACCAGGTGAACAGTATAAGTGAGGAGAGTGTGTTCCCCTGATTGTTTAATACACACGGGACATGTCACCTGGTGAACAGTATAAGTGAGGAGAGTGTGTTCCCCTGATGGTTTAATATACACGGGACATGTTACCAGGTGAACAGTATAAGTGAGGAGAGTGTGTTCCCCTGATGGTTTAAAACGCACGGGACATGTTACCAGGTGAACAGTATAAGTGAGGAGAGTGTGTTCCCCTGATTGTTTAAGACACACGGGACATGTCACCTGATGAACAGTATTAGTGAGGAGAGTGTGTTCCCCTGATGGTTTAATATACACGGGACATGTTATCAGGTGAACAGTATAAGTGAGGAGAGTGTGTTCCCCTGATTGTTTAAGACACACGGGACATGTCACCTGATGAACAGTATTAGTGAGGAGAGTGTGTTCCCCTGATGGTTTAATATACACGGGACATGTTACCAGGTGAACAGTATAAGTGAGGAGAGTGTGTTCCCCAGATTGTTTAATATACACGGGACATATTGCCAGGTGAAGAGTATAAGAGAGGAGAGTGTGTTCCCCTGATTGTTTAATACACACGGGACATGTCACCAGGTGAACAGTATAAGTGAGGAGAGTGTGTTCCCCTGATTGTTTAATACACACGGGACATGTCACCTGGTGAACAGTATAAGTGAGGAGAGTGTGTTCCCCTGATGGTTTAATATACACGGGACATGTCACCAGGTGAACAGTATAAGTGAGGAGAGTGTGTTCCCCTGATGGTTTAACACGCACGGGACATGTTACCAGGTGAACAGTATAAGTGAGGAGAGTGTGTTCCCCAGATTGTTTAATATACACGGGACATATTGCCAGGTGAAGAGTATAAGAGAGGAGAGTGTGTTCCCCTGATTGTTTAATACACACGGGACATGTCACCAGGTGAACAGTATAAGTGAGGAGAGTGTGTTCCCCTGATGGTTTAATATACACGGGACATGTCACCAGGTGAACAGTATAAGTGTGGAGAGTGTGTTCCCCTGATGGTTTAACACGCACGGGACATGTTACCAGGTGAACAGTATAAGTGAGGAGAGTGTGTTCCCCTGATGGTTTAACACGCACGGGACATGTTACCAGGTGAACAGTATAAGTGAGGAGAGTGTGTTCCCCTGATTGTTTAAGACACACGGGACATGTCACCTGATGAACAGTATTAGTGAGGAGAGTGTGTTCCCCTGATGGTTTAATATACACAGGACATGTTACCAGGTGAACAGTATAAGTGAGGAGAGTGTGATCCCCTGATTGTTTAATACACACGGGACATGTCACCTGGTGAACAGTATAAGTGAGGAGAGTGTGTTCCCCTGATGGCTTAATATCCACAGGGCATATTACCAGGTGAACAGTATAAGTGAGGAGAGAGTGTTCCCCTGATGGTTTCATATACACGGGACATGTTACCAGGTGAACAGTATAAGTGAGGAGAGAGTGTTCCCCTGATGGTTTCATATACACGGGACATGTAACCTGGAGAACAGTATAAGTGAGGGGAGTGCTTTCCCCTGATGGTTTAATATTCACGGGACATATTACTAGGTGAACAGTATAAGTGAGGAGAGAGTGTTCCCCTGATGGTTTCATATACACGGGACATGTAACCTGGAGAACAGTATAAGTGAGGAGAGTCTGTTCCCCTGATGGTTTAATATTCACGGGACATGTTACCAGGTGAACAGTATAAGTGAGGAGAGAGTGTTCCCCTGATGGTTTCATATACACGGGACATGTAACCTGGAGAACAGTATAAGTGAGGAGAGTCTGTTCCCCTGATGGTTTAATATTCACGGGACATGTTACCAGGTGAACAGTATAATTGAGGAGAGTGTGTTCCCCTGATTGTTTAATACACATAGGACATATTACCAGGTGAACAGTATAAGTGAGGAGAGTGTGTTCCCCTGATGGTTTAACATGCACGGGACATGTTACCAGGTGAACAGTATAAGTGAGGAGAGTGTGTTCCCCTGATGGTTTAATATACACAGGACATGTTACCAGGTGAACAGTATAAGTGAGGAGAGTGTGTTCCATGATGGTTTAATATACGCGGGACATGTTACCAGGTGAACAGCATAAGTGAGGAGAGTGTGTTCCCCTGATGGTTTAACATGCATGGGACATGTTACCAGGTGAACAGTATAAGTGAGGAGAGTGTGTTCCCCTGATGGTTTAACATGCACGGGACATGATACCAGGTGAACAGTATAAGTGAGGAGAGTGTGTTCCCCTGATTGTTTAATACACACGGGACATGTCACCTGGTGAACAGTATTAGTGAGGAGAGTGTGTTCCCCTGATGGTTTAATATACACGGGACATGTTATCAGGTGAACAGTATAAGTGAGGAGAGTGTGTTCCATGATGGTTTAATATACGCGGGACATGTTACCAGGTGAACAGCATAAGTGAGGAGAGTGTGTTCCCCTGATGGTTTAGCATGCACGGGACATGTTACCAGGTGAACAGAATAAGTGAGGAGAGTGTGTTCCCCTGATTGTTTAATACACACGGGACATGTCACCTGGTGAACAGGAAAAGTGAAGAGAGTGTGTTCCCCTGATTGTTTAATATACACGGGACATGTTACCAGGTGAACAGTGTAAGTGAGGAGAGTGAGTTCCCCTGATGGTTTAATACAAACAGGACATGTCAACATTTGAACAGTATAAGTGAGGAGAGTGTGTTCCCCTGATTGTTAAATACGGAAGGGACATGTCACCAGGTGAACAGTATAAGTGAGGAGAGAGTGTTCCCCTAATGGTTTAACACACACGGGACATGTTACCAGGTGAACAGTATAAGTGAGGAGAGTGTGTTCCCCTGATGGTTTAATATACACAGGACATGATACCAGGTGAACAGTATAAGTGAGGAGAGTGTGTTCCCCTGATGGTTTAATATACACAGGACATTTTACCAGGTGAACAGTATAAGTGAGGAGAGTGCTTTCCCCTGATGGTTTAATATACACGGGACATGTTACCAGGTGAACAGTATAAGTGAGGACAGTGTGTTCCCCTGATGGTTTAATATACACAGGACATGTTACCAGGTGAACAGTATAAGTGTGGAGAGTGTTTTCACCTGATGGTTCAATATACACGGGTCATGTTAGCAGGTGAACAGTATAAGTGAGGAGAATGTGTTCCCCTGATTGTTTAATGCACACAGGACATGTTACCAGGTAAACAGCATAAGTGAGGAGATTGTATTCCCCTGATGGTTTCATACTGATGGGACATTTCCGCAGGTGAACAGTATAAGTGAGGAGAGTGTGTTCCCCTGATGGTTTAATATACACGGGACATGATACCAGGTGAACAGTATAAGTGAGGAGAGTGCTTTCCCCTGATGGTTTAATACACACGGGACATGTTAGCAGGTGAACAGTATAAGTGAGGAGAATATGTTCCCTTGAAGGTTTAATCTTCACGGGACATGTTACCAGGTGAACAGAATAAGTGAGGAGAGTGTGTTCCCCTGATTGTTTAATACTCACGGGACATGTTGCCAGGTGAACAGTATAAGTGAGGAGAGTGTGTTCCCCTGATGGTTTAACACGTACGGGACATGTTACCAGGTGAACAGTATAAGTGAGGAGAGTGTGTTCCCCTGATTGTTTAAATCACACACGGGACATGTCACCTGGTGAACAGTATAAGTGAGGAGAGTGTGTTCCCCTGATTGTTTAATGCACACAGGACATGTTACCAGGTAAACAGCATAAGTGAGGAGATTGTATTCCCCTGATGGTTTAATACTGATGGGACATTTCCGCAGGTGAACAGTATAAGTGAGGAGAGTGAGTTCCCCTGATTTTTTAATCCTGACGGGACATGTCACCAGGTGAACAGTATAAGTGAGGAGAGTGTGTTCCCCTGATTGTTTAATACACACGGGACATGTCACCAGGTGAACAGGATAAGTGAGGAGAAGGTGTTCCCCTGATGGTTTAATATTCACTGGACATGTTACCAGATGAACAGTCTAAGTGAGGAGAGTGTGTTCCCCTGATGGTTTAATATGCACGGGACATGTTACCAGGTGAACAGTATAAGTGAGGAGAGTGTGTTCCCCTGATGGTTTAATACGCACGGGACATTTCACCAAGTGAACTGTATAAGTGAGGAGAGTGTGTTCCCCTGATGGTTTAATGCACACAGGACATGTTACCAGGTGAACAGTATAAGTGAGGAGAGAGTGTTCCACTGATGGTTTAATGCACACGGGACATGTTACCAGGTGAACAGTATAAGTGAGGAGAGAGTGTTCCACTGATGGTTTAATGCACACGGGACATGTTACCAGGTGAACAGTATAAGTGAGGAGAGTGTGTTCCCCTGATGATTTAATGCTCACAGGACATGTTACCAGGTGAACAGTATAAGTGAGGAGAGTGTGTTCCCCTGATGGTTTAATGCACACGGGACATGTTACCAGCTGAACAGTATAAGTGAGGAGAGTGCTTTCCCCTGATGGTTTAATATTCACGGGACATGTTACCAGGTGAACAGTATAAGTGAGGAGAGTGTGCTTCCCTGATGGTTTAATATACACGGGACATGTTACCAGATGAACAATATAAGTGAGGAGAATGTGTTCCCCTGATGGTTTAATATACACAGGACATGTTCCCAGGTGAACAATATAAGTGAGGAGAATGTGTTCCCCTGATGGTTTAATATACACAGGACATGTTCCCAGGTGAACAATATAAGTGAGGAGAATGTGTTCCCCTGATGGTTTAATATACACAGGACATGTTACCAGGTGAACAGTATAAGTGAGGAGAGTGTGTTCCCCTGATTGTTTAATACACACGGGGCATGTTGCCAGGTGAACAGTATAAGTGAGGAGAGTGTGTTCCCCTGATGGTTTAACATGCACGGGACATGTTACCAGGTGAACAGTATAAGTGAGGAGAGTGTGTTCCCCTGATTGTTTAATACACACGGGACATGTCACCTGGTGAACAGTATAAGTGAGGAGAGTGTGTTCCCCTGATGGTTTAATATACACGGGACATGTTACCAGGTGAACAGTATAAGTGAGGAGAGTGTGTTCCCCTGATGGTTTAAAACGCACGGGACATGTTACCAGGTGAACAGTATAAGTGAGGAGAGTGTGTTCCCCTGATTGTTTAAGACACACGGGACATGTCACCTGATGAACAGTATTAGTGAGGAGAGTGTGTTCCCCTGATGGTTTAATATACACGGGACATGTTATCAGGTGAACAGTATAAGTGAGGAGAGTGTGTTCCCCTGATTGTTTAAGACACACGGGACATGTCACCTGATGAACAGTATTAGTGAGGAGAGTGTGTTCCCCTGATGGTTTAATATACACGGGACATGTTACCAGGTGAACAGTATAAGTGAGGAGAGTGTGTTCCCCTGATGGCTTAATATACACAGGGCATATTACCAGGTGAACAGTATAAGTGAGGAGAGTGTGTACCCCTGATTGTTTAATACACACGGGACATGTCACCTGGTGAACAGTATAAGTGAGGAGAGAGTGTTCCCCTGATGGTTTCATATACACGGGACATGTAACCTGGAGAACAGTATAAGTGAGGGGAGTGCTTTCCCCTGATGGTTTAATATTCACGGGACATGTTACCAGGTGAACAGTATAAGTGAGGAGAGTCTGTTCCCCTGATGGTTTAATATACACAGGACATGTTACCAGGTGAACAGCATAAGTGAGGAGAGTGTGTTCCATAATGGTTTAATATACACAGGACATGTTACCAGGTGAACAGTATAAGTGAGGAGAGTGTGTTCCCCTGATGGTTTAATATACACAGGACATGTTACCAGGTGAACAGTATAAGTGAGGAGAGTGTGTTCCATGATGGTTTAATATACACAGGACATGTTACCAGGTGAACAGTATAAGTGAGGAGAGTGTGTTCCCCTGATGGTTTAATATACATAGGACATATTACCAGGTGAACAGTATAAGTGAGGAGAGTCTGTTCCCCTGATGGTTTAATATACACAGGACATGTTACCAGGTGAACAGTATAAGTGAGGAGAGTGTGTTCCCCTGATGGTTTAATATACACAGGACATGTTACCAGGTGAACAGTATAAGTGAGGAGAGTGTGTTCCATGATGCATTAATATACACAGGACATGTTACCAGGTGAACAGTATAAGTGAGGAGAGTATGTTCCCCTGATGGTTTAACATGCACGGGACATGTTACCAGGTGAACAGTATAAGTGAGGAGAGTGTGTTCCCCTGATGGTTTAACATGCACGGGACATGATACCTGGTGAACAGTATAAGTGAGGAGAATGTGTTCCCCTGATGGTTTAATATACGCGGGACATGTTACCAGGTGAACAGCATAAGTGAGGAGAGTGTGTTCCCCTGATGGTTTAACATGCACGGGACATGTTACCAGGTGAACAGTATAAGTGAGGAGAGTGTGTTCCCCTGATGGTTTAACATGCACGGGACATGATACCAGGTGAACAGTATAAGTGAGGAGAGTGTGTTCCCCTGATTGTTTAATACACAAGGGACATGTTACCAGATGAACAGTATAAGTGAGGAGAGTGAGTTCCCCTGATTGTTTAATGCACACGGGACATGTTATCAGGTGAACAGTATAAGTGAGGAGAGTGTGTTCCCCTGATTGTTTAATGCACACGGGACATGTCACCTGGTGAACAGTATAAGTGAGGAGAGTGTGTTCCCCTGATTGTTTAATGCACACGGGACATGTTAAAAGGTGAACAGTATAAGTGAGGAGAGTGTGTTCCCCTGATGGCTTAATATACACAGGGCATATTACCAGGTGAACAGTATAAGTGAGGAGAGTGTGTTCCCCTGATTGTTTAATACACACGGGACATGTCACCTGGTGAACAGTATAAGTGAGGAGAGTGTGTTCCCCTGATTGTTTAATGCACACGGGACATGTTATCAGGTGAACAGTATAAGTGAGGAGAGAGTGTTCCCCTGATGGTTTCATATACACGGGACATGTAACCTGGAGAACAGTATAAGTGAGGGGAGTGCTTTCCCCTGATGGTTTAATATTCACGGGACATGTTACCAGGTGAACAGTATAATTGAGGAGAGTGTGTTCCCCTGATTGTTTAATTCACATAGGACATATTACCAGGTGAACAGTATAAGTGAGGAGAGTCTGTTCCCCTGATGGTTTAATATACACAGGACATGTTACCAGGTGAACAGTATAAGTGAGGAGAGTGTGTTCCCCTGATGGTTTAATATACACAGGACATGTTACCAGGTGAACAGTATAAGTGAGGAGAGTGTGTTCCATGATGGTTTAATATACACAGGACATGTTACCAGGTGAACAGTATAAGTGAGGAGAGTGTGTTCCCCTGATGGTTTAATATACACAGGACATGTTACCAGGTGAACAGTATAAGTGAGGAGAGTGTGTTCCATGATGGTTTAATATACACAGGACATGTTACCAGGTGAACAGTATAAGTGAGGAGAGTGTGTTCCCCTGATGGTTTAATATACATAGGACATATTACCAGGTGAACAGTATAAGTGAGGAGAGTCTGTTCCCCTGATGGTTTAATATACACAGGACATGTTACCAGGTGAACAGTATAAGTGAGGAGAGTGAGTTCCCCTGATGGTTTAATATACACAGGACATGTTACCAGGTGAACAGTATAAGTGAGGAGAGTGTGTTCCATGATGGTTTAATATACACAGGACATGTTACCAGGTGAACAGTATAAGTGAGGAGAGTGTGTTCCCCTGATGGTTTAACATGCACGGGACATGATACCAGGTGAACAGTATAAGTGAGGAGAATGTGTTCCCCTGATGGTTTAATATACGCGGGACATGTTACCAGGTGAACAGCATAAGTGAGGAGAGTGTGTTCCCCTGATGGTTTAACATGCACGGGACATGTTACCAGGTGAACAGTATAAGTGAGGAGAGTTTGTTCCCCTGATGGTTTAACATGCACGGGACATGATACCAGGTGAACAGTATAAGTGAGGAGAGTGTGTTCCCCTGATTGTTTAAGACACACGGGACATGTCACCTGATGAACAGTATAAGTGAGGAGAGTGTGTTCCCCTGATGGTTTAATATACACGGGACATGTTATCAGGTGAACAGTATAAGTGAGGAGAGTGTGATCCCCTGATTGTTTAATACACACGGGACATGTCACCTGGTGAACAGTATAAGTGAGGAGAATGTGTTCCCCTGATGGTTTAATATACACAGGGCATATTACCAGGTGAACAGTATAAGTTAGGAGAGTGTGTTCCCCTTATGGATTAATACACACGGGACATGTTATCAGGTGAACAGTATAAGTGAGGAGAGTGTGTTCCCCTGATTGTTTAATGCACACTGGACATGTTATCAGGTGAACAGTATAAGTGAGGAGAGAGTGTTCCCCTGATGGTTTCATATACACGGGACATGTAACCTGGAGAACAGTATAAGTGAGGGGAGTGCTTTCCCCTGATGGTTTAATATTCACGGGACATGTTACCAGGTGAACAGTATAATTGAGGAGAGTGTGTTCCCCTGATTGTTTTATACACACGGGACATGTTACCAGCTGAACAGTATAAGTGAGGAGAGTGTGTTCCCCTGATGGTTTAATATACACGGGACATGTTACCAGGTGAACAGTATAAGTGAGGAGAGAGTGTTCCACTGATGGTTTAATATACACGGGACATGTTACCAGGTGAACAGTATAAGTGAGGAGAGTCTGTTCCCCTGATGGTTTAATATACACGGGACATGTTACCAGGTGAACAGTATAAGTGAGGAGAGAGTGTTCCCCTGATGGTTTAATATACACAGGACATGTTACCAGGTGAACAGTATAAGTGAGGAGAGTGTTTTCCCCTGATTGTTTAATATACCCGGGACATGTTACCAGGTGAACAGTATAAGTGAGGAGAGTGTGTTCCCCTGATGGTTTAATACACACAGGACATGTTACCAGGTGAACAGTATAAGTGAGAAGAGAGTGTTCCCCTGATTGTTTAATATACACGGGAAATGTTACCAGGTGAACAGTATAAGTGAGGAGAGTGTGTTCCATGATGGTTTAATATACGCGGGACATGTTACCAGGTGAACAGCATAAGTGAGGAGAGTGTGTTCCCCTGATGGTTTAATATACACTGGACATGATACCAGGTGAACAGTATAAGTGAGGAGAGTGTGTTCCACTGATGGTTTAATATACACGGGACATGTTACCAGGTGAACAGTATAAGTGAGGAGAGAGTGTTCCACTGATGGTTTAATGCACACGGGACATGTTACCAGGTGAACAGTATAAGTGAGGAGAGTGCTTTCCCCTGATGGTTTAATATTCAAGGGACATGTCACCAGGTGAACAGTATAAGTGAGGAGAATGTGTTCCCCTGATGGTTTGATATACACAGGACATGTTACCAGGTGAACAGTACAAGTGAGGAGAGTGTGTTCCCCTGATTGTTTAATACTCACGGGACATGTTACCAGGTGAACAGTATATGTGAGGAGAGTGTGTTCCCCTGATGGTTTAACACGCACGGGACATGTTACCAGGTGAACAGCATAAGTGAGGAGAGTGCTTTCCCCTGATGGTTTAATATTCAAGGGACATGTCACCAGGTGAACAGTATAAGTGAGGAGAGTGTGTTCCGCTGATGGTTTAATATACCCGGGACATGTCAGCAGGTGAACAGTATAAGTGAGGAGAGTGTGTTCCCCTGATTGTTTAATACTCACGGGACATGTTACCAGGTGAACAGTATAAGTGAGGAGAGTGTGTTCCCCTGATGGTTTAACACGCACGGGACATGTTACCAGGTGAACAGTATAAGTGAGGAGAGTGTGTTCCCCTGATTGTTTAATACACACGGGACATGTCACCTGGTGAACAGTATCAGTGAGGAGAGTGTGTTCCCCTGATGGTTTAATACACACGGGACATGTTACCAGGTGAACAGTATAAGTGAGGAGAGTGTGTTCCACTGATGGTTTAATGCACACGGGACATGTTACCAGCTGAACAGCATAAGTGAGGAGATTGTATTCCCCTGATGGTTTAATATGCACGGGACATTTCACCAAGTGAACTGTATAAGTGAGGAGAATGTGTTCCCCTGATGATTTAATGCACACAGGACATGTTACCAGCTGAACAGTATAAGTGAGGAGAGTGTGCTTCCCTGATGGTTTAATACACACGGGACATGTTACCAGGTGAACAGTATAAGTGAGGAGAGTGTGTTCCCCTGATTGTTTAATACACACGGGACATGTCACCAGGTGAACAGTATAAGTGAGGAGAGTGTGTTCCCCTGATGGTTTAATACACACGGGACATGTTACCAGGTGAACAGTATAAGTGAGGAGAGTGTGTTCCCCTGATTGTTTAATACACACGGGACATGTCAGCAGGTGAACAGTATAAGTGAGGAGAGTGTGTTCCCCTGATTGTTTAATACACACGGGACATGTCACCAGGTGAACAGTATAAGTGAGGAGAGTGTGTTCCCCTGATTGTTTAATACACACGGGACATGTTACCTGGTGAACAGTATAAGTGAGGAGAGTGTGTTCCCCTGATGGTTTAATATACTCGGGACATGTTACCAGGTGAACAGTATAAGTGAGGAGAGTGTGTTCCCCTGATGGTTTAATATACTCGGGACATGTTACCAGGTGAACAGTATAAGTGAGGAGAGTGTGTTCCCCTGATGGTTTAATATACTCGGGACATGTTACCAGGTGGACATTATAAGTGAGGAGAATGTGTTCCCCTGATTGTTCAATACACACGGGACATGTTACCAGGTGAACAGTATAAGTGAGGAGAGTGTGTTCCCCTGATGGTTTAATATACTCGGGACATGTTACCAGGTGAACAGTATAAGTGAGGAGAGTGTGTTCCCCTGATGGTTTAATATACACGGGACATGTTCAAAGGTGAACAGTATAAGTGAGGAGAGTGTGTTCCCCTGATGGTTTAATATACACAGGGCATATTACCAGGTGAACAGTATAAGTTAGGAGAGTGTGTTCCCCTTATGGTTTAATACACACGGGACATGTTATCAGGTGAACAGTATAAGTGAGGAGAGAGTGTTCCTCTGATGGTTTAATATACATGGGACATGTTACCAGGTGAACAGTATAAGTGAGGAGAGAGTGTTCCATTGATGGTTTAATATACACGGGACATGTTACCTGGAGAACAGTATAAGTGAGGGGAGTGCTTTCCCCTGATGTTTTAATATTCACGGGACATGTTACCAGGTGAACAGTATAATTGAGGAGAGTGTGTTCCCCTGATGGTTTAATATACACGGGACATGTTACCAGGAGAACAGTATAAGTGAGGAGAGAGTGTTCCATTGATGGTTTAATATACACGGGACATGTTACCAGGTGAACAGTATAAGTGAGGAGAGTGTGTTCCCCTAATGGTTTAACACGCAGGGGACATGTTACCAGGTGAACAGTATAAGTGAGGAGAGTGTTTTCCCCTGATTGTTTAATATACCCGGGACATGTTACCAGGTGAACAGTATAAGTGAGGAGAGTGTGTTCCCCTGATGGTTTAATACACACAGGACATGTTACCAGGTGAACAGTGTAAGTGAGGAGAATGTGTTCCCCTGATGGTTTAATATACACAGGACATGGGACATGTTACCAGGTGAACAGTATAAGTGAGGAGAGTGTGTTCCATGATGGTTTAATATACACTGGACATGTTACCAGGTGAACAGTATAAGTGAGGAGAGTGTGTTCCCCTGATGGTTTAATATACACTGGACATGTTACCAGGTGAACAGTATAAGTGAGGAGAGTGTGTTCCACTGATGGTTTAATCTACACGGGACATTTACCAGGTGAACAGTATAAGTGAGGAGAGAGTGTTCCACTGATGGTTTAATGCACACGGGACATGTTACCAGGTGAACAGCATAAGTGAGGAGAGTGTGTTCCCCTGATGGTTTAATATACACGGGACATGTTACCAGGTGAACAGCATAAGTGAGGAGAGTGTGTTCCCCTGATGGTTTAATATACACTGGACATGTTACCAGGTGAACAGTAGAAGTGAGGAGAGTGTGTTCCACTGATGGTTTAATATACATGGGACATTTACCAGGTGAACAGTATAAGTGAGGAGAGAGTGTTCCACTGATGGTTTAATGCACACGGGACATGTTACCAGGTGAACAGTATAAGTGAGGAGATTTCTTTCCCCTGATGGTTTAATATTCACGGGACATGTTACCAGGTGAACAGTATAAGTGAGGAGAGTGTGTTTCCCTGATGGTTTAATACACACGGGACATGTTACCAGGTGAACAGTATATGTGAGGAGAGTATGTTCCCCTGATGGTTTAATATACACAGGACATGTTACCAGGTGAAGAGTACAAGTGAGGAGAGTGTGTTCCCCTGATTGTTTAATACTCACGGGACATGTTACCAGGTGAACAGTATATGTGAGGAGAGTGTGTTCCCCTGATGGTTTAACACGCACGGGACATGTTACCAGGTGAACAGTATAAGTGAGGAGAGTGTGTTCCCCTGATTGTTTAATACACACGGGACATGTCACCAGGTGAACAGTATAAGTGAGGAAAGTGTGTTCCCCTGATGGTTTAATACACACAGGACATGTTACCAGGTGAACAGTATAAGTGAGGAGATTGTATTCCCCTGATGGTTTAATATGCACGGGACATTTCACCAAGTGAACTGTATAAGTGAGGAGAATGTGTTCCCCTGATGATTTAATATACACAGGACATGTTACCAGGTGAACAGTGTAAGTGAGGAGAGAGTGTTCCACTGAATGTTTAATGCACACGGGACATGTTACCAGCTGAACAGTATAAGTGAGGAGAGTGCTTTCCCCTGATGGTTTAATATTCACAGGACATGTTCCCAGGTGAACAGTATAAGTGAGGAGAATGTGTTCCCCTGATGGTTTAATATACACACGGGACATGTTACCACGTGAACAGTATAAGTGAGTAGAGTGTGTTCCGCTGATGGTTTAATATACCCGGGACATGTCAGCAGGTGAACAGTATAATTGAGGAGAGTGTGATCCCCTGATGGTTTAACACGCACGGGACATGTTACCAGGTGAACAGTATAAGTGAGGAGAGTGTGTTCCCCTGATTGTTTAATATACACGGGACATGTTACCAGGTGAACAGTATAAGTGAGGAGAGTGTGTTCCCCTGATGGTTTAGTACACACGGGACATGTTACCAGGTGAACAGTATAAGTGAGGAGAGTGTGTTCCCCTGATGGTTTTATATACACGGGACATGTCACCAGGTGAACAGTATAAGTGAGGAGAGTGTGTTCCCCTGATTGATTAATACACACGGGACATGTTACTATGTGAACAATATAATTGAGGAGAGTGTGTTCCCCTGATGGTTTAATATACACGGGACATGTTACTAGGTGAACAGTATAATTGAGGAGAGTGTGTTCCCCTGATGGTTTAATATACACGGGACATGTTACCAGGTGAACAGTGTAAGTGAGGAGAGTGTGTTCCCCTGATGGTTTAATATTCACGGGACATGTTACCAGGTGAACAGTATAATTGAGGAGAGTGTGTTCCCCTGATTGATTAATACACACCGGACATGTTACCAGGTGAACAGTATAAGTGAGGAGAGTGTGTTCCCCTGATGGTTTAATATACACGGGACATGTTGCCAGGTGAACAGTATAAGTGAGGAGAGTGTGTTCCCCTGATGGTTTAATATACACGGGACATGTTACCAGGTGAACAGTATAAGTGAGGAGAGTGTGTTCCCCTGATTGTTTAATACACACGGGACATGTTACCAGGTGAACAGTAAAAGTGAGGAGAGTGTGTTCCCCTGATTGTTCAATACACACGGGACATGTTACTAGGTGAACAGTATAAGTGAGGAGAGTGTGTTCCCCTGATGGTTTAATACACACGGGACATGTTACCAGGTGAACAGTATAAGTGAGGAGAGTGTGTTCCCCTGATTGTTCAATACACACGGGACATGTTACCAGGTGAACAGTATAAGTGAGGAGAGTGTGTTCCCCTGATGGTTTAATATACTCGGGACATGTTACCAGGTGAACAGTATAATTGAGGAGAGTGTGTTCCCTTGATTGTTTAATACACACGGGACATGATACCAGGTGAACAGTATAATTGAGGAGAGTGTGTTCCCCTGATTGTTTAATATACTCGGGACATGTTACCAGGTGAACAGTATAATTGAGGAGAGTGTGTTCCCCTGATGGTTTAATATAAAGAGGGCATATTACCAGGTGAACAGTATAAGTGAGGAGAGTGTGTTCCCCTTATGGTTTAATACACACGGGACATGTTATCAGGTGAACAGTATAAGTGAGGAGAGTGTGTTCCCCTGATGGTTTCATATACACGGGACATGTTACCTGGAGAACAGTATAAGTGAGGGGAGTGCTTTCCCCTGATGGTTTAATATTCACGGGACATGTTACCAGGTGAACAGTATAATTGAGGAGAGTGTGTTACCCTGATGGTTTAATATACACGGGACATGTTACCTGGAGAACAGTATAAGTGAGGGGAGTGCTTTCCCCTGATGGTTTAATATTCACGGGACATGTTACCAGGTGAACAGTATAATTGAGGAGAGTGTGTTCCCGTGATGGTTTAATATACACGGGACATGTTACCAGGTGAACAGTATAAGTGAGGAGAGTGTGTTCCCCTGATGGTTTAATATACTCGGGACATGTTACCAGGTGAACAGTATAAGTGAGGAGAGTGTGTTCCCCTGATGGTTTAATATACACGGGACATGTTCAAAGGTGAACAGTATAAGTGAGGAGAGTGTGTTCCCCTGATGGTTTAATATACACGGGACATGTTACCAGGTGAACAGTATAAGTGAGGAGAGTGTGATCCCCTGATGGTTTAATATACACGGGACATGTTACCAGGTGAACAGTATAATTGAGGAGAGTGTGTTCCCCTGATGGTTTAATATACACGGGACATGTTAACAGGTGAACAGTATAAGTGAGGAGAGTGTGTTCCCCTGATTGTTTAATGCACACGGGACATGTTACCAGGTGAACAGTATAAGTGAGGAGAGTGTGTTCCCCTGATGGTTTCATATACACGGGACATGTTACCTGGAGAACAGTATAAGTGAGGGGAGTGCTTTCCCCTGATGGTTTAATATTCACGGGACATGTTACCAGGTGAACAGTATAATTGAGGAGAGTGTGTTCCCCTGATGGTTTAATATACACGGGACATGTTACCAGGTGAACAGTATAAGTGAGGAGAGTGTATTCCCCTGATTGTTTAATACACACAGGACATATTACCAGGTGAACAGTATAAGTGAGGAGAGTGTGTTCCCCTGATTGTTTAATATACTCGGGACATGTTACGAGGTGAACAGTATAAGTGAGGAGAGTGTGTTCCCCTGATTGTTTAATATACTCGGGACATGTTACCAGGTGAACAGTATAATTGAGGAGAGTGTATTCCCCTGATTGTTTAATACACACGGGACATGTTACCAGGTGAACAGTATAATTGAGGAGAGTGTGTTCCCCTGATTGTTTAATATACTCGGGACATGTTACCAGGTGAACAGTATAAGTGAGGAGAGTGTGTTCCCTTGATGGTTTAATATACACGGGACATGTTACCAGGTGAACAGTATAAGTGAGGAGAGTGTGTTCCCCTGATTATTCAATACACACGGGACATGTTACCAGGTGAACAGTATAAGTGAGGAGAGTGTGTTCCCCTGATGGTTTAATACTGACGGGACATGTTACCAGGTGAACAGTATAATTGAGGAGAGTGTGTTCCCCTGATTGTTTAATACACACGGGACATGTTACCAGGTGAACAGTATAATTGAGGAGAGTGTGTTCCCCTGATTGTTTAATATACTCGGGACATGTTACCAGGTGAACAGTATAAGTGAGGACAGTGTGTTCCCCTGATGGTTTAATATACTCGGGACATGTTACCAGGTGAACAGTATAAGTGAGGAGAGTGTGTTCCCCTGATTGTTTAATTCTCACGGGACATGTTGCCAGCTGAACAGTATAAGTGAGGAGAGTGTGTTCCCCTGATGGTTGAACACGCACGGGACATGTTGCCAGGTGAACAGTATAAGTGAGGAGATTGTGTTCCCCTGATGGTTTAACACGCACGGGACATGTCACCTGGTGAACAGCATAAGTGAGGAGCGTGTGTTCCCCTGATTGTTCAATGCACACGGGACATGTTACTAGGTGAACAGTATAAGTGAGGCGAGTGTGTTCCCCTGATGGTTTAATATACACGGGACATGTTACTAGGTGAACAGTATAAGTGAGGAGAGTGTGTTCCCCTGATGGTTTAATATACACGGGACATGTTCCCAGGTGAACAGTATAAGTGAGGAGAGTGTGTTCCCCTGATTGTTTAATACACACGGGACATGTTACCAGGTGAACAGTAAAAGTGAGGAGAGTGTGTTCCCCTGATGGTTTAATATATACGGGACATGTTACCAGGTGAACAGTATAATTGAGGAGAGTGTGTTCCCCTGATTGTTCAATACACACGGGACATGTTACTAGGTGAACAGTATAAGTGAGGAGAGTGTGTTCCCCTGATGGTTTAATATACACGGGACATGTTACCAGGTGAACAGTATCATTGAGGAGAGTGTGTTCCCCTGATTGTTCAATACACACGGGACATGTTACTAGGTGAACAGTATAAGTGAGGAGAGTGTGTTCCCCTGATGGTTTAATATACACGGGACATGTTACCAGGTGAACAGTATAAGTGAGGAGAGTGTGTTCCCCTGATTGTTCAATACACACGGGACATGTTACCAGGTGAACAGTATAAGTGAGGAGAGTGTGTTCCCCTGATGGTTTAATATACTCGGGACATGTTACCAGGTGAACAGTATAAGTGAGGAGAGTGTGTTCCCCTTATGGTTTAATACACACGGGACATGTTATCAGTTGAACAGTATAATTGAGGAGAGTGTGTTCCCCTGATGGTTTCATATACACGGGACATGTTACCTGGAGAACAGTATAAGTGAGGGGAGTGTGTTCCCGTGATGGTTTAATATACACGGGACATGTTACCAGGTGAACAGTATAAGTGAGGAGAGTGTGTTCCCGTGATGGTTTAATATACACGGGACATGTTACCAGGTGAACAGTATAAGTGAGGAGAGTGTGTTCCCCTGATGGTTTAATATACTCGGGACATGTTACCAGGTGAACAGTATAAGTGAGGAGAGTGTGTTCCCCTGATGGTTTAATATACTCGGGACATGTTACCAGGTGAACAGTATAAGTGAGGAGAGTGTGTTCCCCTGATGGTTTAATATACACGGGACATGTTCAAAGGTGAACAGTATAAGTGAGGAGAGTGTGATCCCCTGATGGTTTAATATACACGGGACATGTTACCAGGTGAACAGTATAATTGAGGAGAGTGTGTTCCCCTGATGGTTTAATATACACGGGACATGTTACCAGGTGAACAGTATAAGTGAGGAGAGTGTGTTCCCCTGATTGTTTAATGCACACGGGACATGTTACCAGGTGAACAGTATAAGTGAGGAGAGTGTGTTCCCCTGATGGTTTCATATACACGGGACATGTTACCTGGAGAACAGTATAAGTGAGGGGAGTGCTTTCCCCTGATGGTTTAATATTCACGGGACATGTTACCAGGTGAACAGTATAATTGAGGAGAGTGTGTTCCCCTGATTGTTTAATATACACGGGACATGTCACCTGGTGAACAGTATAAGTGAGGAGAGTGTGTTCCCCTGATTGTTTAATACACACGGGACATGTCACCTGGTGAACAGTATATGTGAGGAGAGTGTGTTCCCCTGATGGTTTAACACGCACGGGACATGTTACCAGGTGAACAGTATAAGTGAGGAGAGTGTGTTCCCCTGATGGTTTAATATATACGGGACATGTTACCAGGTGAACAGTATATGTGAGGAGAGTGTGTTCCCCTGATGGTTTAACACGCACGGGACATGTTACCAGGTGAACAGTATATGTGAGGAGAGTGTGTTCCCCTGATGGTTTAACACGCACGGGACATGTTACCAGGTGAACAGTATAAGTGAGGAGAGTGTGTTCCCCTGATGGTTTAATATATACGGGACATGTTACCAGGTGAACAGTATATGTGAGGAGAGTGTGTTCCCCTGATGGTTTAACACGCACGGGACATGTTACCAGGTGAACAGTATAAGTGAGGAGAGTGTGTTCCCCTGATTGTTTAATACTCACGGGACATGTTACCAGGTGAACAGTATATGTGAGGAGAGTGTGTTCCCCTGATGGTTTAACACGCACGGGACATGTTATCAGGTGAACAGTATAAGTGAGGAGAGTGTGTTCCCCTGATGGTTTAATATATACGGGACATGTCACCAGGTGAACAGTATAAGTGAGGAGAGTGTGTTCCCCTGATGGTTTAATATATACGGGACATGTCACCAGGTGAACAGTATAAGTGAGGAGAGTGTGTTCCCCTGATTGTTTAATACACACGGGACATGTTACCAGGTGAACAGTATAAGTGAGGAGAGTGTGTTCCCCTGATGGTTTAATATACACGGGACATGTTACCAGGTGAACAGTATAAGTGAGGAGAGTGAGTTCCCCTGATTGTTTAATACACACGGGACATGTCACCAGGTGAACAGTATAAGTGAGGAGAGTGTGTTCCCCTGATGGTTTAACAGGCACGGGACATGTTACAAGGTGAACAGTATAAGTGAGGAGAGTGTGTTCCCCTGATTGTTTAATATACACGGGACATGTCACCAGGTGAACAGTATAAGTGAGGAGAGTGTGTTCCCCTGATGGTTTAACAGGCACGGGACATGTTACAAGGTGAACAGTATAAGTGAGGAGAGTGTGTTCCCCTGATGGTTTAATATACACGGGACATGTTACCAGGTGAACAGTATAAGTGAGGAGAGTGTGTTCCCCTGATGGTTGAACACGCACGGGACATGTTGCCAGGTGAACAGTATAAGTGAGGAGAGTGTGTTCCGCTGATGGTTTAACACGCACGGGACATGTTAGCAGGTGAACAGTATAAGTGAGGAGAGTGTGTTCCCCTGATGGTTTAATATACACGGGACATGTTGCCAGGTGAACAGTATAAGAGAGGAGAGTGTGTTCCCCTGTTTGTTCAATGCACACGGGGCATGTTACCAGGTGAACAGTATAATTGAGGAGAGTGTGTTCCCCTGATTGTTTAATACTGACGGTACATGTTACCAGGTGAACAGTATAAGTGAGGAGAGTGTGTTCCCCTGATGGTTTAATATACACGGGACATGTTACCAGGTGAACAGTATAAGTGAGGAGAGTGAGTTCCCCTGATTGTTTAATACACACGAGACATGTTACCAGGTGAACAGTATAAGTGAGGAGAATGTGTTCCCCTGATTGTTCAATACACACGGGACATGTTACCAGGTGAACAGTATAAGTGAGGAGAGTGTGTTCCCCTGATGGTTTAATATACTCGGGACATGTTACCAGGTGAACAGTATAAGTGAGGAGAGTGTGTTCCCCTGATGGTTTAATATACTCGGGACATGTTACCAGGTGAACAGTATAAGTGAGGAGAGTGTGTTCCCCTGATGGTTTAATATACACGGTACATGTTACCAGGTGAACAGTATAAGTGAGGAGAGTGTGTTCCCCTGATGGTTTAATACTCACGGGACATGTTACCAGGTGAACAGTATAAGTGAGGAGAGTGTGTTCCCCTGATGGTTTAATATACATGAGACATGTTCCCAGGTGAACAGTATAAGTGAGGAGAGTGTGTTCCCCTGATGGTTTAATATACACAGGGCATATTACCAGGTGAACAGTATAAGTGAGGAGAGTGTGTTCCCCTGATGGTTTCATATACACGGGACATGTTACCTGGAGAACAGTATAAGTGAGGGGAGTGCTTTCCCCTGATGGTTTAATATTCACGGGACATGTTACCAGGTGAACAGTATAAGTGAGGAGAGTGTGTTCCCCTGATGTTTTAATATACACGGGTCATGTTACCAGGTGAACAGTATAATTGAGAAGAGTGTGATCCCCTGATTGTTTAATACACACGGGACATGTCACCAGGTGAACAGTATATGTGAGGAGAGTGTGTTCCCCTGATGGATTAACACGCACGGGACATGTTACCAGGTGAACAGTATAAGTGAGTGGAGTGTGTTCCCCTGATTGTTTAATACACACAGGACATGTTACCAGGTGAACAGTGTAAGTGAGGAGAATGTGTTCCCCTGATGGTTTAATATACACAGGACATGTTACCAGGTGAACAGTATAAGTGAGGAGAGTGTGTTCCCCTGATTGTTTAATACTCACCGGACATGTTACCAGGTGAACAGTATATGTGAGGAGAGTGTGTTCCCCTGATGGTTTAACACGCACGGGACATGTAACCAGGTGAACAGTATAAGTGAGGAGAGTGTGTTCCCCAGATTGTTTAATACACACGTGACATGTCACCAGGTCAACAGTATAAGTGAGGAGAGTGTGTTCCCCTGATTGTTTAATACTCACGGGACATGTTGCCAGGTGAACAGTATAAGTGAGGAGAGTGTGTTCCCCTGATGGTTTAACACGCACGGGACATGTTACCAGGTCAACAGTATAAGTGAGGAGAGTGTGTTCCCCTGCTTGTTTAATACTCACGGGACATGTCACCAGGTCAACAGTATAAGTGAGGAGAGTGTGTTCCCCTGATTGTTAATACTCACGGGACATGTTGCCAGGTGAACAGTATAAGTGAGGAGAGTGTGTTCCGCTGATTGTTTAATATACCCGGGACATGTCAGCAGGTGAACAGTATAAGTGAGGAGAGTGTGTTCCCCTGATGGTTTAATGTACACGGGACATGTTACCAGGTGAACAGTATAAGTGAGGAGAGTGTGTTCCACTGATGGTTTAATATACACAGGACATGTTACCAGGTGAACAGTATAAGTGAGGAGAGTGTGTTCCCCAGATTGTTTAATACACACGTGACATGTCACCAGGTCAACAGTATAAGTGAGGAGAGTGTGTTCCCCTGATTGTTTAATACTCACGGGACATGTTACCAGGTGAACAGTATAAGTGAGGAGAGTGTGTTCCCCTGATGGTTTAATGTACACGGGACATGTTACCAGGTGAACAGTATAAGTGAGGAGAGTGTGTTCCACTGATGGTTTAATATACACAGGACATGTTACCAGGTGAACAGTATAAGTGAGGAGAGTGTGTTCGCCTGATTGTTCAATACACACGGGACATGTTACCAGGTGAACAGTATAAGTGAGGAGAGTGTGTTCCCCTGATTGTTTAATACACACGGGACATGTCACCAAGTGAAATGTATAATTGAGGAGAGTGTGTTCCCCTGATGGTTCAATATACACGGTACATGTTACCAGGTGAACAGTATAAGTGAGGAGAGTGTGTTCCCCTGATGGTTTAATACTCACGGGACATGTTACCAGGTGAACAGTATAAGTGAGGAGAGTGTGTTCCCCTGATGGTTTAATATACATGAGACCTGTTCCCAGGTGAACAGTATAAGTGAGGAGAGTGTATTCCCCTGATGGTTTAATACACACAGGACATATTACCAGGTGAACAGTATAAGTGAGGAGAGTGTGTTCCCCTGATGGTTTAATATACACGGGACATGTTACCAGGTGAACATTATAAGTGAGGAGAGTGTATTCCCCTGATGGTTTAATACACACAGGACATATTACCAGGTGAACAGTAAAAGTGAGGAGAGTGTGTTCCCCTGATGGTTTAATATACACGGGTCATGTTACCAAGTGAACAGTATAATTGAGGAGAGTGTGATCCCCTGATTGTTTAATGCACACGGGACATGTCACCAGGTGAACAGTATATGTGAGGAGAGTGTGTTCCCCTGATGGATTAACACGCACGGGACATGTTACCAGGTGAACAGTATAAGTGAGGAGAGTGTGTTCCCCTGATGGTTTAATACGGACGGGACATGTTACCAGATGAACAGTATAAGTGAGGACAGTGTGTTCCCCTGATGGTTTAATGCACACAGGACATGTTACCAGGTGAACAGTATAAGTGAGGAGAGTGTGTTCCCCTGATGGTTTAATATACACGGGACATGTTACCAGGTGAACAGTATAAGTGAGGAGAGTGTGTTCCCCTGATGGTTTAATACACACAGGATATGTTACCAGCTGAACAGTATAAGTGAGGAGAGAGTGTTCCCCTTTTGGTTAAATAAGCACGGGCATTTCACCAAGTGAAAAGTATAAGTGAGGAGAGTGTGTTCCCCTGATGGTTTAATATGCACGGGGCATGTTACCAGGTGAACAGTATAAGTGAGGAGAGTGTGTTCCCCTGATGGTTTAATGCACACAGGACATGTTACCAGGTGAACAGTATAAGTGAGGAGAGTGCTTTCCCCTGATGGTTTAATATTCACGGGACATGTTACCAGGTGAACAGTATAAGTGAGGAGAGTGCTTTCCCCTGATGGTTTAATATTCACGGGACATGTTACCAGGTGAACAGTATAAGTGAGGAGAGAGTGTTCCCCTGATGGTTTAATATACACGGGACATGTTACCAGGTGAACAGTATAAGTGAGGAGAGTGAGTTCCCCTGATTGTTTAATACACACAGGACATGTCACCAGGTGAACAGTATAAGTGAGGAGAGTGTGTTCCCCTGATGGTTTAATATACCCGGGACATGTCAGCAGGTGAACAGTATAATAGAGGAGAGTGTGATCCCCTGATTGTTTAATACACACGGGACATGTCACCAGGTGAACATTATAAGTGAGGAGAGTGTGTTCCCCTGATGGTTTAACATGCACGGGACATGTTACCAGGTGAACAGTATAAGTGAGGAGAGTCTGTTCCCCTGATGGTTTAACACGCACGGGACATGTTACCAGGTGAACAGAAGAAGTGAGGAGAGTGTTTTCCCCCGATTGTTTAATATACCCGGGACATGGCACCAGGTGAACTGTATAATTCAGGAGAGTATGTTCCCCTGATTGTTTAATACACACGGGACATGTCACCGGGTGAGCAGTATAAGTGAGGAGAGTGTGTTCCCCTGATTGTTTAATACAAACGGGACATGTCACCAGGTGAACAGTAGAAGTGAGCAGAATGTTTTCCCCTGATGGTTAAATATGCAAAGGACATGTTACCAGGTGAACAGTATAAGTGAGGAGAGTGTGTTCCCCTTATGGTTTAATACTGACGGGACATGTTACCAGATGAACAGTATAAGTGAGGAGAGTGTGTTCCCCTGATGGTTTAATGCACACAGGACATGTTACCAGGTGAACAGTATAAGTGAGGAGAGTGTGTTCCCCTGATGGTTTAATATACACGGGACATGTTAGCAGGTGAACAGGAGAAGTGAGGAGAGTGTGTTCCCCTGATGGTTTAATATACACGGGACATGTTACCAGATGAACAGTATAAGTGAGGAGAGTGTGTTCCCCTGATGGTTTAATGCACACAAGACATTTTACCAGGTGAACAGTGTAAGTGAGGAGAATGTGTTCCCCTGATGGTTTAATATACACGGGATATGTTGCCAAGTGAACAGTATAAGTGAGGAGAGTGTGTTCCCTGATGGTTTAATATACACGGGATATTTTACCAGGCGAACAGTATAAGTGAGGAGAGTGTGTTCCCCTGATGGTTTAACAAGCACGGGACATGTTACCAGGTGAACAGTATAATTGAGGAGAGTGTGTTCCCCTGATTGTTTAATACTCACGGGACATGTTACCAGGTGAACAGTATAAGTGAGGAGAGTGTGTTCCCCTGATGGTTTAACACGCACGTGACATGTTACCAGGTGAACAGTATAAGTGAGGAGAGTGTGTTCCCCTGATTGTTTAATACACACGGGACATGTCACCAGGTAAACAGTGTAAGTGAGGAGAGTGTGTTCCCCTGATGGTTAAATATGCAAAGGACATGTCACCAGGTGAACAGTATAAGTGAGGAGAGTGTGTTCCCCTGATGGTTTAATATACACGGGACATGTTACCAGGTGAACAGTATAAGTGAGGAGAGTGTGTTCCCCTGATGGTTTAATATACACGGGACATGTTACCAGGTGAACAGTATAAGTGAGGAGAGTGTGTTCCCCTGATGGTTTAATATGCAAAGGACGTGTTACCAGGTGAACAGTATAAGTGAGGAGAGTGTGTTCCCCTGATTGTTTAATACACACGGGACATGTCACCAGGTGAACAGTATAAGTGAGCAGAATGTTTTCCCCTGATGGTTAAATATGCAAAGGACATGTTACCAGGTGAACAGTATAAGTGAGGAGAGTGTGTTCCCCTGATGGTTTAATGCACACAGGACATGTTACCAGGTGAACAGTATAAGTGAGGAGAGTGTTTTCCCCTGATGGTTTAATATACACGGGACATGTTACCAGGTGAACAGTATAAGTGAGGAGAGTGTGTTCCCCTGATGGTTTAATATACACGGGACATGTTACCAGATGAAAAGTATAAGTGAGGCGAGTGTGTTCACCTGATGGTTTAATACGCACGGGACATGTCACCAAGTGAACTGTATAAGTCAGGAGATTGTGCTCCCCTGATGGTTTAATGCACACAGGACATTTTACCAGGTGAACAGTGTAAGTGAGGAGAGTGTGTTCCCCTGATGGTTTAATATACACTGGATATGTTACCAGGTGAAAAGTATAAGTGAGGAGAGTGTGTTCCCCTGATGGTTTAATATACACGGGACATGTTACCAGGTGAACAGTATAAGTGAGGAGAGTGTGTTCCCCTGATGGTTTAATATACACGGGACAGGTGATTAGGTGAACAGTATAAGTGAGGAAAGTGTGTTCCCCTGATGGTTTAATATACACGGGACATGTTACCAGGTAAACAGTATAAGTGAGGAGAGTGTGTTGCCCTGATGGTTTAATATACACAGGGCATGTTACCAGGTGAACAGTATAAGTGAGGAGATTGTGTTCCCCTGATGTTTTAGTACACACGGGACATGTTATCAGGTGAACGGTATAAGTGAGGAGAGTTTGTTCCCCTGATTGTTTAATGCACACGGGACATGTTACCAGGTGAAAAGTATAAGTGAGCAGAGTGTGTTCCCCTGATGTTTTAATATACACAGGACATGTTACCAGGTGAACAGTATAAGTGAGGAGAGTGTGTTCCATTGATGGTTTAATATACACAGGACATGATACCAGGTGAACAGTATCAGTGAGGAGAGTGTGTTCCCCTGATTGTTTAAAACGCACGGGACATGTTACCAGGTGAACCGTATAAGTGAGGAGAATGTGTTCCCCTGTTTGTTTAATACGCACGGGACATGTTACCATTTGAACAGTATAAGTGAGGAGAATGTTTTCCCCTGATTGTTTAATACACACGGGACATGTTACCAGGTGAACCGTATAAGTGAGGAGAATGTGTTCCCCTGTTTGTTTAATACGCACGGGACATATTACCAAGTGAACAGTAAAAGTGAGGAGAATGTGTTCCCCTGATTGTTTAATACACACGGGACATGTTACCAGGTGAACAGTATAAGTGAGGAGAATGTGTTCCACTGATTGTTTAATACACACGGGACATGTTACCAGGTGAACAGTAAAAGTGAGGAGAATGTGTTCCCCTGATTGTTTAATACACACGGGACATGTTACCAGGTGAACAGTATAAGTGAGGAGAATGTGTTCCCCTGATTGTTTAATATAAACGGGACATGTCACCAGGTGAACAGTATAAGTGAGGAGAATGTGTTCCCCTGATTGTTTAATACACACGGGACATGTTACCAAGTGAACAGTATAAGTGAGGAGAATGTGTTCCCCTGATTGTTTAATACACACGGGACATGTTACCAGGTGAACAGTATAAGTGAGGAGAATGTGTTCCCCTGATGGTTTAATACTGACGGGACATGTTACCAGGTGAACAGTATAATTGAGGAGAGTGTGTTCCCCTGATTGTTTAATACACACGGGACATGTTACCAGGTGAACAGTATAATTGAGGAGAGTGTGTTCCCCTGATTGTTTAATATACTCGGGACATGTTACCAGGTGAACAGTATAAGTGAGGACAGTGTGTTCCCCTGATGGTTTAATATACTCGGGACATGTTACCAGGTGAACAGTATAAGTGTGGATAGTGTGTTCCCCTGATTGTTTAATGCACACGGGACATGTTACCAGGTGAACAGTATAAGTGAGGAGAGTGTGTTCCCCTGATGGTTTCATATACACGGGACATGTTACCAGCTGAACAGTATAATTGAGGAGAGTGTGTTCCCCTGATTGTTTAATATACTCGGGACATGTTACCAGGTGAACAGTATAATTGAGGAGAGTGTGTTCCCCTTATGGTTTAATACACACGGGACATGTTATCAGGTGAACAGTATAAGTGAGGAGAGTGTGTTCCCCTGATGGTTTCATTTTCACGGGACATGTTACCAGGTGAACAGTATAAGTGAGGGGAGTGCTTTCGCCTGATGGTTTAATATTCACGGGACATGTTACCAGGTGAACAGTATAATTGAGGAGAGTGTGTTCCCCTGATGGTTTAATATTCACGGGACATGTTACCAGGTGAACAGTATAATTGAGGAGAGTGTGTTCCCGTGATGGTTTAATATACACGGGACATGTTACCAGGTGAACAGTATAAGTGAGGAGAGTGTGTTCCCCTGATGGTTTAATATACTCGGGACATGTTACCAGGTGAACAGTATAAGTGAGGAGAGTGTGTTCCCCTGATGGTTTAATATACTCGGGACATGTTACCAGGTGAACAGTATAAGTGAGGAGAGTGTGATCCCCTGATGGTTTAATATACACGGGACATGTTACCAGGTGAACAGTATAATTGAGGAGAGTGTGTTCCCCTGATGGTTTAATATACACGGGACATGTTACCAGGTGAACAGTATAAGTGAGGAGAATGTGTTCCCCTGATTGTTTAATACACACGGGACATGTCACCTGGTGAACAGTATAAGTGAGGAGAGTGTGTTCCCCTGATGGTTTAATATACATGGGACATGTTACCAGGTGAACAGTATAAGTGAGGAGAGTGTGTTCCCCTGATTGTTTAATTCTCACGGGACATGTTGCCAGCTGAACAGTATAAGTGAGGAGAGTGTGTTCCCCTGATGGTTGAACACGCACGGGACATGTTGCCAGGTGAACAGTATAAGTGAGGAGAGTGTGTTCCCCTGATGGTTTAACACGCACGGGACATGTCACCTGGTGAACAGTATAAGTGAGGAGCGTGTTTTCCCCTGATTGTTCAATGCACACGGGACATGTTACTAGGTGAACAGTATAAGTGAGGCGAGTGTGTTCCCCTGATGGTTTAATATACACGGGACATGTTACTAGGTGAACAGTATAAGTGAGGAGAGTGTGTTCCCCTGATGGTTTAATATACACGGGACATGTTACCAGGTGAACAGTATAAGTGAGGAGAGTGTGTTCCCCTGATTGTTTAATACACACGGGACATGTTACCAGGTGAACAGTAAAAGTGAGGAGAGTGTGTTCCCCTGATGGTTTAATATACACGGGACATGTTACCAGGTGAACAGTATAATTGAGGAGAGTGTGTTCCCCTGATTGTTCAATACACACGGGACATGTTACTAGGTGAACAGTATAAGTGAGGAGAGTGTGTTCCCCTGATGGTTTAATATACACGGGACATGTTACCAGGTGAACAGTATAAGTGAGGAGAGTGTGTTCCCCTGATTGTTCAATACACACGGGACATGTTACCAGGTGAACAGTATAAGTGAGGAGAGTGTGTTCCCCTGATGGTTTAATATACTCGGGACATGTTACCAGGTGAACAGTATAAGTGAGGAGAGTGTGTTCCCCTTATGGTTTAATACACACGGGACATGTTATCAGTTGAACAGTATAAGTGAGGAGAGTGTGTTCCCCTGATGGTTTCATATACACGGGACATGTTACCTGGAGAACAGTATAAGTGAGGGGAGTGCTTTCCCCTGATGGTTTAATATTCACGGGACATGTTACCAGGTGAACAGTATAATTGAGGAGAGTGTGTTCCCCTGATGGTTTAATATACACGGGACATGTTACCTGGAGAACAGTATAAGTGAGGGGAGTGTTTTCCCCTGATGGTTTAATATTCACGGGACATGTTACCAGGTGAACAGTATAATTGAGGAGAGTGTGTTCCCGTGATGGTTTAATATACACGGGACATGTTACCAGGTGAACAGTATAAGTGAGGAGAGTGTGTTCCCCTGATGGTTTAATATACTCGGGACATGTTACCAGGTGAACAGTATAAGTGAGGAGAGTGTGTTCCCCTGATGGTTTAATATACACGGGACATGTTCAAAGGTGAACAGTATAAGTGAGGAGAGTGTGATCCCCTGATGGTTTAATATACACGGGACATGTTACCAGGTGAACAGTATAATTGAGGAGAGTGTGTTCCCCTGATGGTTTAATATACACGGGACATGTTACCAGGTGAACAGTATAAGTGAGGAGAGTGTGTTCCCCTGATTGTTTAATGCACACGGGACATGTTACCAGGTGAACAGTATAAGTGAGGAGAGTGTGTTCCCCTGATGGTTTCATATACACGGGACATGTTACCTGGAGAACAGTATAATTGAGGAGAGTGTGTTCCCCTGATGGTTTAATATACACGGGACATGTTACCAGGTGAACAGTATAAGTGAGGAGAGTGTGTTCCCCTGATTGTTTAATGCACACGGGACATGTTACCAGGTGAACAGTATAAGTGAGGAGAGTGTGTTCCCCTGATGGTTTAATATTCACGGGACATGTTACCAGGTGAACAGTATAATTGAGGAGAGTGTATTCCCCTGATTGTTTAATACTCACGGGACATGTTACCAGGTGAACAGTATAAGTGAGGAGAGTGTATTCCCCTGATTGTTTAATACACACAGGACATGTTCCCAGGTGAACAGTATAAGTGAGGAGAGTCTGTTCCCCTGATTGTTTAATACACACGGGACATGTCACCTGGTGAACAGTATAAGTGAGGAGAGTGTGTTCCCCTGATGGTTTAATATATACGGGACATGTTACCAGGTGAACAGTATAAGTGAGGAGAGTGTGTTCCCCTGATGGTTTAACAGGCACGGGACATGTTACAAGGTGAACAGTATAAGTGAGGAGAGTGTGTTCCCCTGATTGTTTAATACTGACGGTACATGTTACCAGGTGAACAGTATAAGTGAGGAGAGTGTGTTCCCCTGATGGTTTAATATACACGGGACATGTTACCAGGTGAACAGTATAAGTGAGGAGAGTGAGTTCCCCTGATTGTTTAATACACACGGGACATGTCAACAGGTGAACAGTATAATTGAGGAGAGTGTGTTCCCCTGATGGTTTAATATACACGGGACATGTTACCAGGTGAACAGTATAAGTGAGGAGAGTGTGTTCCCCTGATGGTTTAATATACACGGGACATGTTACCAGGTGAACAGTATAAGTGAGGAGAGTGTGTTCCCCTGATGGTTTAATATACACGGGACATGTCACCAGGTGAACAGTATAAGTGAGGAGAGTGTGTTCCCCTGATGGTTTAACAGGCACGGGACATGTTGCCAGGTGAACAGTATAAGTGAGGAGAGTGTGTTCCCCTGATGGTTGAACACGCACGGGACATGTTGCCAGGTGAACAGTATAAGTGAGGAGAGTGTGTTCCGCTGATGGTTTAACACGCACGGGACATGTTAGCAGGTGAACAGTATAAGTGAGGAGAGTGTGTTCCCCTGATGGTTTAATATACACGGGACATGTTGCCAGGTGAACAGTATAAGTGAGGAGAGTGTGTTCCCCTGTTTGTTCAATGCACACGGGGCATGTTACCAGGTGAACAGTATAATTGAGGAGAGTGTGTTCCCCTGATTGTTTAATACTGACGGTACATGTTACCAGGTGAACAGTATAAGTGAGGAGAGTGTGTTCCCCTGATGGTTTAATATACACGGGACATGTTACCAGATGAACAGTATAAGTGAGGAGAATGTGTTCCCCTGATTGTTCAATACACACGGGACATGTTACCAGGTGAACAGTATAAGTGAGGAGAGTGTGTTCCCCTGATGGTTTAATATACTCGGGACATGTTACCAGGTGAACAGTATAAGTGAGGAGAGTGTGTTCCCCTGATGGTTTAATATACTCGGGACATGTTACCAGGTGAACAGTATAAGTGAGGAGAGTGTGTTCCCCTGATGGTTTAATATACACGGTACATGTTACCAGGTGAACAGTATAAGTGAGGAGAGTGTGTTCCCCTGATGGTTTAATACTCACGGGACATGTTACCAGGTGAACAGTATAAGTGAGGAGAGTGTGTTCCCCTGATGGTTTAATATACATGAGACATGTTCCCAGGTGAACAGTATAAGTGAGGAGAGTGTGTTCCCCTGATGGTTTAATATACACAGGGCATATTACCAGGTGAACAGTATAAGTGAGGAGAGTGTGTTCCCCTGATGGTTTCATATACACGGGACATGTTACCTGGAGAACAGTATAAGTGAGGGGAGTGCTTTCCCCTGATGGTTTAATATTCACGGGACATGTTACCAGGTGAACAGTATAAGTGAGGAGAGTGTGTTCCCCTGATGGTTTAATATACACGGGTCATGTTACCAGGTGAACAGTATAATTGAGGAGAGTGTGATCCCCTGATTGTTTAATACACACGGGACATGTCACCAGGTGAACAGTATATGTGAGGAGAGTGTGTTCCCCTGATGGATTAACACGCACGGGACATGTTACCAGGTGAACAGTATAAGTGAGTGGAGTGTGTTCCCCTGATTGTTTAATACACACAGGACATGTTACCAGGTGAACAGTGTAAGTGAGGAGAATGTGTTCCCCTGATGGTTTAATATACACAGGACATGTTACCAGGTGAACAGTATAAGTGAGGAGAGTGTGTTCCCCTGATTGTTTAATACTCACCGGACATGAAACCAGGTGAACAGTATATGTGAGGAGAGTGTGTTCCCCTGATGGTTTAACACGCACGGGACATGTAACCAGGTGAACAGTATAAGTGAGGAGAGTGTGTTCCCCAGATTGTTTAATACACACGTGACATGTCACCAGGTCAACAGTATAAGTGAGGAGAGTGTGTTCCCCTGATTGTTTAATACTCACGGGACATGTTGCCAGGTGAACAGTATAAGTGAGGAGAGTGTGTTCCCCTGATGGTTTAACACGCACGGGACATGTTACCAGGTCAACAGTATAAGTGAGGAGAGTGTGTTCCCCTGCTTGTTTAATACTCACGGGACATGTCACCAGGTCAACAGTATAAGTGAGGAGAGTGTGTTCCCCTGATTGTTTAATACTCACGGGACATGTTGCCAGGTGAACAGTATAAGTGAGGAGAGTGTGTTCCGCTGATTGTTTAATATACCCGGGACATGTCAGCAGGTGAACAGTATAAGTGAGGAGAGTGTGTTCCCCTGATGGTTTAATGTACACGGGACATGTTACCAGGTGAACAGTATAAGTGAGGAGAGTGTGTTCCACTGATGGTTTAATATACACAGGACATGTTACCAGGTGAACAGTATAAGTGAGGAGAGTGTGTTCGCCTGATTGTTCAATACACACGGGACATGTTACCAGGTGAACAGTATAAGTGAGGAGAGTGTGTTCCCCAGATTGTTTAATACACACGTGACATGTCACCAGGTCAACAGTATAAGTGAGGAGAGTGTGTTCCCCTGATTGTTTAATACTCACGGGACATGTTACCAGGTGAACAGTATAATTGAGGAGAGTGTGTTCCCCTGATGGTTTAATATACACGGGACATGTTACCAGGTGAACAGTATAAGTGAGGAGAGTGTGTTCCCCTGATGGTTTAATACACACAGGATATGTTACCAGCTGAACAGTATAAGTGAGGAGAGAGTGTTCCCCTTTTGGTTAAATAAGCACGGGCATTTCACCAAGTGAAACGTATAAGTGAGGAGAGTGTGTTCCCCTGATGGTTTAATATGCACGGGGCATGTTACCAGGTGAACAGTATAAGTGAGGAGAGTGTGTTCCCCTGATGATTTAATGCACACAGGACATGTTACCAGGTGAACAGTATAAGTGAGGAGAGTGCTTTCCCCTGATGGTTTAATATTCACCGGACATGTTACCAGGTGAACAGTATAAGTGAGGAGAGTGCTTTCCCCTGATGGTTTAATATTCACGGGACATGTTACCAGGTGAACAGTATAAGTGAGGAGAGTGAGTTCCCCTGATTGTTTAATACACACAGGACATGTCACCAGGTGAACAGTATAAGTGAGGAGAGTGTGTTCCCCTGATGGTTTAATATACCCGGGACATGTCAGCAGGTGAACAGTATAATAGAGGAGAGTGTGATCCCCTGATTGTTTAATACACACGGGACATGTCACCAGGTAAACATTATAAGTGAGGAGAGTGTGTTCCCCTGATGGTTTAACATGCACGGGACATGTTACCAGGTGAACAGTATAAGTGAGGAGAGTCTGTTCCCCTGATGGTTTAACACGCACGGGACATGTTACCAGGTGAACAGAAGAAGTGAGGAGAGTGTTTTCCCCCGATTGTTTAATATACCCGGGACATGGCACCAGGTGAACTGTATAATTCAGGAGAGTATGTTCCCCTGATTGTTTAATACACACGGGACATGTCACCGGGTGAGCAGTATAAGTGAGGAGAGTGTGTTCCCCTGATTGTTTAATACAAACGGGACATGTCACCAGGTGAACAGTAGAAGTGAGCAGAATGTTTTCCCCTGATGGTTAAATATGCAAAGGACATGTTACCAGGTGAACAGTATAAGTGAGGAGAGTGTGTTCCCCTTATGGTTTAATACTGACGGGACATGTTACCAGATGAACAGTATAAGTGAGGAGAGTGTGTTCCCCTGATGGTTTAATGCACACAGGACATGTTACCAGGTGAACAGTATAAGTGAGGAGAGTGTGTTCCCCTGATGGTTTAATATACACGGGACATGTTAGCAGGTGAACAGGAGAAGTGAGGAGAGTGTGTTCCCCTGATGGTTTAATATACACGGGACATGTTACCAGATGAACAGTATAAGTGAGGAGAGTGTGTTCCCCTGATGGTTTAATGCACACAAGACATTTTACCAGGTGAACAGTGTAAGTGAGGAGAATGTGTTCCCCTGATGGTTTAATATACACGGGATATGTTGCCAGGTGAACAGTATAAGTGAGGAGAGTGTGTTCCCTGATGGTTTAATATACACGGGATATTTTACCAGGCGAACAGTATAAGTGAGGAGAGTGTGTTCCCCTGATGGTTTAAAAAGCACGGGACATGTTACCAGGTGAACAGTATAATTGAGGAGAGTGTGTTCCCCTGATTGTTTAATACTCACGGGACATGTTACCAGGTGAACAGTATAAGTGAGGAGAGTGTGTTCCCCTGATGGTTTAACACGCACGTGACATGTTACCAGGTGAACAGTATAAGTGAGGAGAGTGTGTTCCCCTGATTGTTTAATACACACGGGACATGTCACCAGGTAAACAGTGTAAGTGAGGAGAGTGTGTTCCCCTGATGGTTAAATATGCAAAGGACATGTCACCAGGTGAACAGTATAAGTGAGGAGAGTGTGTTCCCCTGATGGTTTAATATACACGGGACATGTTACCAGGTGAACAGTATAAGTGAGGAGAGTGTGTTCCCCTGATGGTTTAATATACACGGGACATGTTACCAGGTGAACAGTATAAGTGAGGAGAGTGTGTTCCCCTGATGGTTTAATATGCAAAGGACGTGTTACCAGGTGAACAGTATAAGTGAGGGGAGTGTGTTCCCCTGATTGTTTAATACACACGGGACATGTCACCAGGTGAACAGTATAAGTGAGCAGAATGTTTTCCCCTGATGGTTAAATATGCAAAGGACATGTTACCAGGTGAACAGTATAAGTGAGGAGAGTGTGTTCCCCTGATGGTTTAATGCACACAGGACATGTTACCAGGTGAACAGTATAAGTGAGGAGAGTGTTTTCCCCTGATGGTTTAATATACACGGGACATGTTACCAGGTGAACAGTATAAGTGAGGAGAGTGTGTTCCCCTGATGGTTTAATATACACGGGACATGTTACCAGATGAAAAGTATAAGTGAGGCGAGTGTGTTCACCTGATGGTTTAATACGCACGGGACATGTCACCAAGTGAACTGTATAAGTCAGGAGATTGTGCTCCCCTGATGGTTTAATGCACACAGGACATTTTACCAGGTGAACAGTGTAAGTGAGGAGAGTGTGTTCCCCTGATGGTTTAATATACACTGGATATGTTACCAGGTGAAAAGTATAAGTGAGGAGAGTGTGTTCCCCTGATGGTTTAATATACACGGGACATGTTACCAGGTGAACAGTATAAGTGAGGAGAGTGTGTTCCCCTGATGGTTTAATATACACGGGACAGGTGATTAGGTGAACAGTATAAGTGAGGAAAGTGTGTTCCCCTGATGGTTTAATATACACGGGACATGTTACCAGGTAAACAGTATAAGTGAGGAGAGTGTGTTGCCCTGATGGTTTAATATACACAGGGCATGTTACCAGGTGAACAGTATAAGTGAGGAGATTGTGTTCCCCTGATGTTTTAGTACACACGGGACATGTTATCAGGTGAACGGTATAAGTGAGGAGAGTTTGTTCCCCTGATTGTTTAATGCACACGGGACATGTTACCAGGTGAACAGTATAAGTGAGCAGAGTGTGTTCCCCTGATGTTTTAATATACACAGGACATGTTACCAGGTGAACAGTATAAGTGAGGAGAGTGTGTTCCATTGATGGTTTAATATACACAGGACATGATACCAGGTGAACAGTATCAGTGAGGAGAGTGTGTTCCCCTGATTGTTTAAAACGCACGGGACATGTTACCAGGTGAACCGTATAAGTGAGGAGAATGTGTTCCCCTGTTTGTTTAATACGCACGGGACATGTTACCATTTGAACAGTATAAGTGAGGAGAATGTTTTCCCCTGATTGTTTAATACACACGGGACATGTTGCCAGGTGAACCGTATAAGTGAGGAGAATGTGTTCCCCTGTTTGTTTAATACGCACGGGACATGTTACCAGGTGAACAGTAAAAGTGAGGAGAATGTGTTCCCCTGATTGTTTAATATACACGGGACATGTTACCAAGTGAACAGTAAAAGTGAGGAGAATATGTTCCCCTGATTGTTTAATACACACGGGACATGTTACCAGGTGAACAGTATAAGTGAGGAGAATGTGTTCCACTGATTGTTTAATACACACGGGACATGTTACCAGGTGAACAGTAAAAGTGAGGAGAATGTGTTCCCCTGATTGTTTAATACACACGGGACATGTTACCAGGTGAACAGTATAAGTGAGGAGAATGTGTTCCCCTGATTGTTTAATATACACGGGACATGTCACCAGGTGAACAGTATAAGTGAGGAGAATGTGTTCCCCTGATTGTTTAATACACACGGGACATGTTACCAAGTGAACAGTATAAGTGAGGAGAATGTGTTCCCCTGATTGTTTAATACACACGGGACATGTTACCAGGTGAACAGTATAAGTGAGGAGAATGTGTTCCACTGATTGTTTAATACACACGGGACATGTTACCAGGTGAACAGTATAAGTGAGGAGAATGTGTTCCCCTGATTGTAAAATACACACGGGACATGTTACCAAGTGAACAGTATAAGTGAGGAGAATGTGTTCCCCTGATTGTTTAATACACACGGGACATGTTACCAGGTGAACTGTATAAGTGAGGAGAATGTGTTCCCCTGTTTGTTTAATACGCACGGGACATGTTACCATTTGAACAGTATAAGTGAGGAGAATGTTTTCCCCTGATTGTTTAATACACACGGGACATGTTACCAGGTGAACAGTATAAGTGAGGAGAATGTGTTCCCCTGATTGTAAAATACACACGGGACATGTTACCAAGTGAACAGTATAAGTGAGGAGAATGTGTTCCCCTGATTGTTTAATACACACGGGACATGTTACCAGGTGAACCGTATAAGTGAGGAGAATGTGTTCCCCTGTTTGTTTAATACGCACGGGACATGTTACCATTTGAACAGTATAAGTGAGGAGAATGTTTTCCCCTGATTGTTTAATACACACGGGACATGTTACCAAGTGAACAGTATAAGTGAGGAGAGTGTGTTCACCAGATTGATTAATATTACGGGACATGTTGCCTGGTGAACAGTATAAGTGAGGAGAGTGTGTTCCACTGATGGTTTAATACTGACGGGACATGTTACCAGGTGAACAGTATAAGTGAGGAGAGTGTGTTCCCCTGATGGTTTAATGCAAACAGGACATGTTGCCAGGTGAACAGTATAAGTGAGGAGAGTGTGTTCCACTGATGGTTTAATACTGACGGGACATGTTACCAGATGAACAGTATAAGTGAGGAGAGTGCTTTCCCCTGATGGTTTAATATTCACGGGAAATGTTCCAGGTGAACAGTATAAGTGAGGGGAGTGTGTTCCCCTGATGGTTTAATAAGCACGGGCATTTCACCAAGTGAACTGGAAAAGTGAGGAGAGTGTGTTCCCTTGATGGTTTAATACGCACGGGACATGTTACCAGGTGAACAGTATAAGTGAGGAGAGAATGTTCCACTGATGATTTAATGCACACAGGACATGTTACCAGGTGAACAGTATAAGTGAGGAGAGTGCTTTCCCCTGATGGTTTAATATACACGGGACATGTTACCAGATGAACAGTATAAGTGAGGCGAGAGTCTTCACCTGATGGTTTAATACGCACGGGACATGTCACCATGTGAACTGTATAAGTCAGGAGAGTGTGTTCCCCTGATGGTTTAATGCACACAGGACATTTTACCAGGTGAACAGTGTAAGTGAGGAGAGTGTGTTCCCCTGATGGTTTAATATACACTGGATATGTTACCAGGTGAAAAGTATTAGTGAGGAGAGTGTGTTCCCCTGATGGTTTAATATACACGGGACATGTTACCAGGTGAACAGTATAAGTGAGGAGAGTGTGTTCCCCTGATGGTTTAATATACATGGGACAGGTGACTAGGTGAACAGTATAAGTGAGGAGTATGTGTTCCCCTGATGGTTTAATATACACGGGTCATGTTACCAGGTAAACAGTATAAGTGAGGAGAGTGTGTTCCCCTGATGGTTTAATATACACAGGGCATGTTACCAGGTGAACAGTATAAGTGAGGAGATTGTGTTCCCCTGATGTTTTAATACACACGGGACATGTTATCAGGTGAACGGTATAAGTGAGGAGAGTTTGTTCCCCTGATTGTTTAATGCACACGGGACATGTTACCAGGTGAACAGTATAAGTGAGGAGAGTGTGTTCCCCTGATGTTTTAATATACACAGGACATGTTACCAGGTGAACAGTATAAGTGAGGAGAATGTGTTCCCCTGTTTGTTTAATACGCACGGGACATATTACCAAGTGAACAGTATAAGTGAGGAGAGTGTGTTCCCCTGATGGTTTAATGCAAACAGGACATGTTGCCAGGTGAACAGTATAAGTGAGGAGAGAGTGTTCCACTGATGGTTTAATACTGACGGGACATGTTACCAGATGAACAGTATAAGTGAGGAGAGTGCTTTCCCCTGATGGTTTAATATTCACGGGAAATGTTCCAGGTGAACAGTATAAGTGAGGGGAGTGTGTTCCCCTGATGGTTTAATAAGCACGGGCATTTCACCAAGTGAACTGGAAAAGTGAGGAGAGTGTGTTCCCTTGATGGTTTAATACGCACGGGACATGTTATCAGGTGAACAGTATAAGTGAGGAGAGAGTGTTCCACTGATGATTTAATGCACACAGGACATGTTACCAGGTGAACAGTATAAGTGAGGTAAGTGCTTTCCCCTGATGGTTTAATATACACGGGACATGTTACCAGATGAACAGTATAAGTGAGGCGAGTGTCTTCACCTGATGGTTTAATACGCACGGGACATGTCACCAAGTGAACTGTATAAGTCAGGAGAGTGTGTTCCCCTGATGGTTTAATGCACACAGGACATTTTACCAGGTGAACAGTGTAAGTGAGGAGAGTGTGTTCCCCTGATGGTTTAATATACACTGGATATGTTACCAGGTGAAAAGTATAAGTGAGAAGAGTGTGTTCCCCTGATGGTTTAATATACACGGGACATGTTACCAGGTGAACAGTATAAGTGAGGAGAGTGTGTTCCCCTGATGGTTTAATATACACGGGACAGGTGACTAGGTGAACAGTATAAGTGAGGAAAGTGTGTTCCCCTGATGGTTTAATATACACGGGTCATGTTACCAGGTAAACAGTATAAGTGAGGAGAGTGTGTTCCCCTGATGGTTTAATATACACAGGGCATGTTACCAGGTGAACAGTATAAGTGAGGAGATTGTGTTCCCCTGATGTTTTAATACACACGGGACATGTTATCAGGTGAACGGTATAAGTGAGGAGAGTTTGTTCCCCTGATTGTTTAATGCACACGGGACATGTTACCAGGTGAACAGTATAAGTGAGGAGAGTGTGTTCCCCTGATGTTTTAATATACACAGGACATGATACCAGGTGAACAGTATAAGTGAGGAGAATGTGTTCCATTGATGGTTTAATACACACGGGACATGTTATCAGGTGAACGGTATAAGTGAGGAGAGTTTGTTCCCCTGATTGTTTAAAACGCACGGGACATGTTACCAGGTGAACAGTAGAAGAGAGGAGAATGTGTTCCCCTGTTTGTTTAATACGCACGGGACATATTACCAAGTGAACAGTATAAGTGAGGAGAATGTGTTCCCCTGATTGTTTAATACACACGGGGCATGTTACCAGGTGAACCGGATAAGTGAGGAGAATGTGTTCCCCTGTTTGTTTAATACGCACGGGACATGTTACCATTTGAACAGTATAAGTGAGGAGAATGTTTTCCCCTGATTGTTTAATACACACGGGACATGTTACCAGGTGAACCGTATAAGTGAGGAGAGTGTGTTCCCCTGATTGTTTAATACACACGGGACATGTTACCAAGTGAACAGTATAAGTGAGGAGAGTGTGTTCCCCTGATTGTTTAATACACACGGGACATGTTAGCAGGTTAAAAGTTTAAGTGAGTAGAATGTGTTCCCCTGATGGTTTAATATACACGGGACATTTCACCAAGTGAACTGTATAAGTGAGGAGAGTGTGTTCCCCTGATGGTTTAATGCAAACAGGACATGTTGCCAGGTGAACAGTATAAGTGAGGAGAGAGTGTTCCACCGATGGTTTAATGCAAACAGGACATGTTGCCAGATGAACAGTATAAGTGAGGAGAGAGTGTTCCCCTGATGGTTTAATACTGACGGGACATGATACCAGGTGAACAGTATAAGTGAGGAGAGGGTGTTCCACTGATGGTTTAATGCAAACAGGACATGTTACCAGGTGAACAGTATAAGTGAGGAGAGAGTGTTCCACTGATGGTTTAATACTGACGGGACATGTTACCAGATGAACAGTATAAGTGAGGAGAGTGCTTTCCCCTGATGGTTTAATATTCACGGGAAATGTTCCAGGTGAACAGTATAAGTGAGGGGAGTGTGTTCCCCTGATGGTTTAATAAGCACGGGCATTTCACCAAGTGAACTAGAAAAGTGAGGAGAGTGTGTTCCCCTGATGGTTTAATACGCAGGGGACATGTTACCAGGTGAACAGTATAAGTGAGGAGAGAGTGTTCCACTGATGATTTAATGCACACAGGACATGTTACCAGGTGAACAGTATAAGTGAGGAGAGTGCTTTCCCCTGATGGTTTAATATTCACGGGACATGTCACCAGGTGAACAGTATAAGTGAGGAGAGTGTGTTCCCCTGATGGTTTAATATACACGGGACATGTTACCAGGTGAACAGTATAAGTGAGGAGAGTGTTTTCCCCTGATTGTTTAATACACACGGGACATGTCACCAGGTGAACAGTATATGTGAGGAGAGTGTGTTCCCCTGATTGTTTAATATGCACGGGACATGTTACCAGCTGAACAGTATAAGTGAGGAGAGTGTGTTCCCCTGATTGTTTAATATACACGGGACATTTCACCAGGTGAACAGTATAAGTGAGGAAAGTGTGTTCCCCTGATGGTTTAATATGCACGGGACATGTTACCAGCTGAACAGTGTAAGTGAGGAGAGTGTGTTCCCCTGATTGTTTAATATACACGGGACATGTTACCAGGTGAACAGTATAAGTGAGGAGAGTCTGTTCCACTGATTGTTTAATACACACGGGACATTTCACCAGGTGAACATTATAAGTGAGGAGAGTGTGTTCCCCTGATTGTTTAATATACACGGGACATGTTACCAGGTGAACAGTATAAGTGAGGAGAGTCTGTTCCCCTGATTGTTTAATACACACGGGACATGTTATCAGGTGAACGGTATAAGTGAGGAGAGTTTGTTCCCCTGATTGTTTAATGCACACGGGACATGTTACCAGGTGAACAGTATAAGTGAGGAGAGTGTGTTCCCCTGATGTTTTAATATACACAGGACATGATACCAGGTGAACAGTATCAGTGAGGAGAATGTGTTCCATTGATGGTTTAATACACACGGGACATGTTATCAGGTGAACGGTATAAGTGAGGAGAGTTTGTTCCCCTGATTGTTTAAAACGCACGGGACATGTTACCAGGTGAACAGTAGAAGAGAGGAGAATGTGTTCCCCTGTTTGTTTAATACGCACGGGACATATTACCAAGTGAACAGTATAAGTGAGGAGAATGTGTTCCCCTGATTGTTTAATACACACGGGGCATGTTACCAGGTGAACCGGATAAGTGAGGAGAATGTGTTCCCCTGTTTGTTTAATACGCACGGGACATGTTACCATTTGAACAGTATAAGTGAGGAGAATGTTTTCCCCTGATTGTTTAATACACACGGGACATGTTACCAGGTGAACCGTATAAGTGAGGAGAGTGTGTTCCCCTGATTGTTTAATACACACGGGACATGTTACCAAGTGAACAGTATAAGTGAGGAGAGTGTGTTCCCCTGATTGTTTAATACACACGGGACATGTTAGCAGGTGAAAAGTTTAAGTGAGTAGAATGTGTTCCCCTGATGGTTTAATATACACGGGACATTTCACCAAGTGAACTGTATAAGTGAGGAGAGTGTGTTCCCCTGATGGTTTAATGCAAACAGGACATGTTGCCAGGTGAACAGTATAAGTGAGGAGAGAGTGTTCCACTGATGGTTTAATGCAAACAGGACATGTTGCCAGGTGAACAGTATAAGTGAGGAGAGAGTGTTCCCCTGATGGTTTAATACTGACGGGACATGTTACCAGGTGAACAGTATAAGTGAGGAGAGGGTGTTCCACTGATGGTTTAATGCAAACAGGACATGTTACCAGGTGAACAGTATAAGTGAGGAGAGAGTGTTCCACTGATGGTTTAATACTGACGGGACATGTTACCAGATGAACAGTATAAGTGAGGAGAGTGCTTTCCCCTGATGGTTTAATATTCACGGGAAATGTTCCAGGTGAACAGTATAAGTGAGGGGAGTGTGTTCCCCTGATGGTTTAATAAGCACGGGCATTTCACCAAGTGAACTGGAAAAGTGAGGAGAGTGTGTTCCCCTGATGGTTTAATACGCAGGGGACATGTTACCAGGTGAACAGTATAAGTGAGGAGAGAGTGTTCCACTGATGATTTAATGCACACAGGACATGTTACCAGGTGAACAGTATAAGTGAGGAGAGTGCTTTCCCCTGATGGTTTAATATTCACGGGACATGTCACCAGGTGAACAGTATAAGTGAGGAGAGTGTGTTCCCCTGATGGTTTAATATACACGGGACATGTTACCAGGTGAACAGTATAAGTGAGGAGAGTGTTTTCCCCTGATTGTTTAATACACACGGGACATGTCACCAGGTGAACAGTATATGTGAGGAGAGTGTGTTCCCCTGATTGTTTAATATGCACGGGACATGTTACCAGCTGAACAGTATAAGTGAGGAGAGTGTGTTCCCCTGATTGTTTAATATACACGGGACATTTCACCAGGTGAACAGTATAAGTGAGGAAAGTGTGTTCCCCTGATGGTTTAATATGCACGGGACATGTTACCAGCTGAACAGTGTAAGTGAGGAGAGTGTGTTCCCCTGATTGTTTAATATACACGGGACATGTTACCAGGTGAACAGTATAAGTGAGGAGAGTCTGTTCCACTGATTGTTTAATACACACGGGACATTTCACCAGGTGAACATTATAAGTGAGGAGAGTGTGTTCCCCTGATTGTTTAATATACACGGGACATGTTACCAGGTGAACAGTATAAGTGAGGAGAGTCTGTTCCCCTGATTGTTTAATACACACAGGGCATATTACCATTTGAACAGTATAAGTGAGGAGAGGGTGTTCCCCTGATGGTTTAATACACACGGGACATGTTATCAGGTGAACGGTATAAGTGAGGAGAGTGTGTTCCCCTGTTTGTTTAATGCACACGGGACATGTTACCAGATGAACAGTATAAGTGAGGAGAGAGAGTTCCCCTGATGGTTTCATATACACAGGACATGTTACCAGGAGAACAGTATAAGTGAGGGGAGTGTGTTCCCCCGAATGGTTTAATATACACGGGACATGTTACCAGGTGAACAGTAGAAGTGAGGAGAGTGTGTTCCCCTGATTGTTTTATACACACGGGACATGTTGCCAGGTGAACAGTATAAGTGAGGAGAGTGTGTTCCCCTGATGGTTTAACACGCACGGGACATGCTACCAGGTGAACAGTATAAGTGAGGAGAGTGTGTTCCCCTGATTGTTTAATACACACCGGACATGTTACCAGGTGAACAGTATAAGTGAGGAGAGTGTGTTCCCCTGATGGTTTAATATACGAGGGAAATGTTACCATGTGAACAGTATAAGTGAGGAGAGTGTGTTCCCCTGATGGTTTTATATACACGGGACATGTTCCCAGGTGAACAGTATAAGTGAGGAGAGTGTGTTCCCCTGATTGTTTCATACTCACGGGACATGTTACCAGGTGAACAGTATAAGTGAGGAGAGTGTGTTCCCCTGATGGTTTAACACGCACGGGACATGTTACCAGGTGAACAGTATAAGTGAGGAGAGTGTGTTCCCCTGATGGTTTAATATACACGGGACATGTTACCAGGTGAACAGTATAAGTGAGGCGAGTGTTTTCCCCTGATGGTTTAATATACACGGGACATGTTACCAGGTGAACAGTATAAGTGAGGAGAGAGTGTTCCCCTGATGGTTTAATATACACGGGACATGTTACCAGGTGAACAGTATAAGTGAGGAGTGTGTGTTCCCCTGATTGTTTAATATACACGGGACATATTACCAGGTGAACAGTATAAGTGAGGAGAGAGTATTCCCCAGATTGTTTAATACTCACGGGACATGTTACCAGGTGAACAGTATAAGTGAGGAGAGTGTGTTCTCCTGATGGTTTAACACGCACGGGACATGTTACCAGGTGAACAGTATAAGTGAGGAGAGCGTGTTCCCCTGATGGTTTAACATACCCGGGACATGTCACCAGGTGAACAGTATAATTGAGGAGAGTGCTTTCCCCTGATGGTTTAATATTCACGGGACATGTTACCAGGTGAACAGTATAAGTGAGGAGAGAGTGTTCCCCTGATGGTTTAATATACACGGGACATGTTACCAGGTGAACAGTATAAGTGAGGAGTGTGTGTTCCCCTGATTGTTTAATATACACGGGACATATTACCAGGTGAACAGTATAAGTGAGGAGAGAGTGTTCCCCAGATTGTTTAATACACACGGGACATGTTACCAGGTGAACAGTATAAGTGAGGAGAGTGTGTTCTCCTGATGGTTTAACACGCACGGGACATGTTACCAGGTGAACAGTATAATTGAGGAGAGTGCTTTCCCCTGATGGTTTAATATTCACGGGACATGTTACCAGGTGAACATTATAAGTGAGGAGAGTGTGTTCCCCTGATTGTTTAATATACACGGGACATGTTACCAGGTGAACAGTATAAGTGAGGAGAGTGTGTTCCCCTGATTGTTTAATATACACGGGACATGTTAACAGGTGAACAGTATAAGTGAGGAGAGTCTGTTCCCCTGATTGTTTAATACACACAGGGCATATTACCATTTGAACAGTATAAGTGAGGAGAGGGTGTTCCCCTGATGGTTTAATACACACGGGACATGTTATCAGGTGAACGGTATAAGTGAGGAGAGTGTGTTCCCCTGTTTGTTTAATGCACACGGGACATGTTACCAGATGAACAGTATAAGTGAGGAGAGAGAGTTCCCCTGATGGTTTCATATACACAGGACATGTTACCAGGAGAACAGTATAAGTGAGGGGAGTGTGTTCCCCCTAATGGTTTAATATACACGGGACATGTTACCAGGTGAACAGTAGAAGTGAGGAGAGTGTGTTCCCCTGATTGTTTTATACTCACGGGACATGTTACCAGGTGAACAGTATAAGTGAGGAGAGTGTGTTCCCCTGATGGTTTAACACGCACGGGACATGCTACCAGGTGAACAGTATAAGTGAGGAGAGTGTGTTCCCCTGATTGGTTAATACACACCGGACATGTTACCAGGTGAACAGTATAAGTGAGGAGAGTGTGTTCCCCTGATGGTTTAATATACGAGGGAAATGTTACCATGTGAACAGTATAAGTGAGGAGAGTGTGTTCCCCTGATGGTTTTATATACACGGGACATGTTCCCAGGTGAACAGTATAAGTGAGGAGAGTGTGTTCCCCTGATTGTTTCATACTCACGGGACATGTTACCAGGTGAACAGTATAAGTGAGGAGAGTGTGTTCCCCTGATGGTTTAACACGCACGGGACATGTTACCAGGTGAACAGTATAAGTGAGGAGAGTGTGTTCCCCTGATGGTTTAATATACACGGGACATGTTACCAGGTGAACAGTATAAGTGAGGCGAGTGTTTTCCCCTGATGGTTTAATATACACGGGACATGTTACCAGGTGAACAGTATAAGTGAGGAGAGAGTGTTCCCCTGATGGTTTAATATACACGGGACATGTTACCAGGTGAACAGTATAAGTGAGGAGTGTGTGTTCCCCTGATTGTTTAATATACACGGGACATATTACCAGGTGAACAGTATAAGTGAGGAGAGAGTGTTCCGCAGATTGTTTAATACTCACGGGACATGTTACCAGGTGAACAGTATAAGTGAGGAGAGTGTGTTCTCCTGATGGTTTAACACGCACGGGACATGTTACCAGGTGAACAGTATAAGTGAGGAGAGCGTGTTCCCCTGATGGTTTAACATACCCGGGACATGTCACCAGGTGAACAGTATAATTGAGGAGAGTTCTTTCCCCTGATGGTTTAATATTCACGGGACATGTTACCACGTGAACAGTATAAGTGAGGAGAGTGTGATCCCCTGATTGTTTAATACACACAGGACATGTTACCAGGTGAACAGTATAAGTGAGGAGAGTTTGTTCCCTTGTTTGTTTAATACTGACGGGACATGTCACCAGGTGAACAGTATATGTGAGGAGAGTGTGTTCCCCTGATGGTTTAACACGCACGGGACTTGTTACCAGGTGAACAGTATAATTGAGGAGAGTGTGTTCCCCTGATTGTTTAATACACACGGGACATTTCACCAGGTTAACAGGATAAGTGAGGAGAGTGTGTTCCCCTGATGGTTGAATATACACGGGTCATGTTACCAGTTGAACAGTATAAGTGAGGAGAGTGTGTTCCCCTGATTGTTCAATACACACGGGACATGTTACCAGGTGAAAAGTATAAGTGAGGAGAGTGTGTTCCCCTGATGGTTTAATGCACACGAGACATGTTCCCAGGTGAAAAGTATATGTGAGGAGAGTGTGTTCCGCTGATGGTTTAATATACACGGGACATGTTACCAGGTGAACAGTATAAGTGAGGAGAGTCTGTTCCCCTGATGGTTTAATATACACGGGACATGTTACCAGGTGAACAGTATAGGTGAGGAGAGTGTATTCCCCTGATTGTTTAATACAAACAGGACATGTTACCAGGTGAACAATATAAGTGAGGAGAGAGTGTTCCCCTGATTGTTTAATACTCACGGGACATGTTACCAGGTGAAGCGTATAAGTGAGGAGAGTGTGTTCCCCTGATGGTTTAACACGCACGGGACATGTTACCAGGTGAACAGTATAATTGAGGAGAGTGTGTTCCCCTGATTGTTTAATACTGACGGGACATGTTAACAGGTGAACAGTATAAGTGAGGAGTGTGTGTTCCCCTGATGGTTTAACACGCACGGGACATGTTACCAGGTGAACAGGATAATTGAGGAGAGTGTGTTCCCCTGATTGTTTAATATACACTGGACATATTACCAGGTGAACAGTATAAGTGAGGAGAGTGTGTTCCCCTGATGGCTTAACACGCACGGGACATGTTACCAGGTGAACAGTATCAGTGAGGAGAGTGTGTTCCCCTGATGGTTTAATATACACGGGACATGTTACCAGGTGAACTGGATAAGTGAGGAGTGTGTTTTCCCCGGATTGTTTAATATACACGGGACATATTACCAGGTGAACAGTATAAGTGAGGAGAGTGTGTTCCCCTGATTGTTTAATACTCACGGGACATGTTACCAGGTGAACAGTATAAGTGAGGAGAGTGTGTTCCCCTGATGGTTTAACACGCACGGGACATGTTACCAGGTGAACAGTATAAGTGAGGAGAATGTGTTCCCCTGATTGTTTAATACACCCGGGAAATGTCACGATGTGAACAGTATAAGTGAGGAGAGTGTGTTCCCCTGATGATTTATTGCACACAGGACATGTTACCAGATGAACAGTATAAGTGAGGAGAGAGTGTTCCACTGATGGTTTAATGCACACGGGACATGTTACCAGGTGAACAGCATAAGTGAGGAGAGTGTGTTCCCCTGATGGTTTAACACGCACGGGACATGTTACCAGGTGAACAGTATAATTGAGGAGAGTGTGTTCCCCTGATTGTTTAATACTGACGGGACATGTCACCAGGTGAACATTATAAGTGAGGAGAGTGTGTTCCCCTGATGGTTTAACAAGCACGGGACATGTTACCAGGTGAACAGTATAAGTGAGGAGAGTGTGTTCCCCTGATGGTTTAATATACACGGGACATGTTACCAGGTGAACAGTATAAGTGAGGAGAGTGTACTCCCCTGATTGTTTAATACAAACAGGACATATTATCTGGTGAACAGTATAAGTGAGGAGAGTGTGTTCCCCTGATGGTTTAACAAGCACGGGACATGTTACCAGGTGAACAGTATAATTGAGGAGAGTGTGTTCCCCTGATTGTTTAATACTCACGGGACATGTTACCAGGTGAACAGTATAAGTGAGGAGACTGTGTTCCCCTGATGGTTTAACACGCACGGGACATGTTACCAGGTGAACAGTATAAGTGAGGAGAGTGTGTTCCCCTGATGGTTTCATATACACGGGACATGTTACCAGGAGAACAGTATAAGTGAGGGGAGTGCTTTCCCCTGATGATTTAATATTCACGGGACATGTTACCAGGTGAACAGTATAAGTGAGGAGAGTGTGTTCCCCTGATGGTTTAATATACACGGGACATGTTACCAGGTGAACAGTATAAGTGAGGAGAGTGTACTCCCCTGATTGTTTAATACAAACAGGACATGTTACCAGGTGAACAGTATCAGTGAGGAGAGTTTGTTCCCCTGATGGTTTAATATACACGGGACATGTTACCAGGTGAACAGTATAAGTGAGGAGAGTGTACTCCCCTGATTGTTTAATACTCACGGGACATGTTACCAGGTGAACAGTATAAGTGAGGAGAGTGTGTTCCCCTGATGGTTTAACACGCACGGGATATGTTACCAGGTGAACAGTATAATTGAGGAGAGTGTGTTCCCCTGATTGTTTAATACTGACGGGACATGTCACCAGGTGAACATTATAAGTGAGGAGAGTGTGTTCCCCTGATGGTTTAATATACACAGGACATGTTACCAGGTGAACAGTATAAGTGAGTAGAGTGTGTTCCCCTGATGGTTTAATATACACGGGACATGTTACCAGGTGAACAGTATAAGTGAGGAGAGTGTGTTCCCCTGATGGTTTAATATACACGGGACATGTTACCAGGTGAACAGCATAAGTGAGGAGAGTGTGTTCCCCTGATGGTTTAATATACACGGGACATGTTACCAGGTGAACAGTATAAGTGAGGAGAGTGTATTCCCCTGATGGTTTAATATACACGGGACATGTTACCAGGTGAACAGTATAAGTGAGGAGAGTGTGTTCCCCAGATGGTTTAATACACACGGGACATGTTACCAGGTGAACAGTATAAGTGAGGAGAGTGTTTTCCCCTGATGGTTTAATATACACGGGACATGTTGACCGGTGAACAGTATAAGTGAGGAGAGTGTGTTCCCCTGATGGTTTAATATACACGGGACATGTTACCAGGTGAACAGTATAAGTGAGGAGAGTGTGTTCCCCTGATTGTTTAATACTCACGGGACATGTTACCAGGTGATCCGTATAAGTGAGGAGAGTGTGTTCCTCTGATGGTTTAACACGCACGGGACATGTTACCAGGTGAACAGTATAAGTGAGGAGAGTGTGTTCCCCTGATGGTTTAACACGCACGGGACATGTTACCAGATGAACAGTATAAGTGAGGAGAGTGTGTTCCCTTGATTGTTTAATACTGACGGGACATGTCACCAGGTGAACAGTATAAGTGAGGAGAGTGTTTTCCCCTGATGGTTTAACATACACGGGACATGTTAACAGGTGAACAGTATAATTGAAGAGAGTGTGATCCCCTGATTGTTTAATATACACTGGACATATTACCAGGTGAACAGTATAAGTGACGAGAGTTTGTTCCCCTGTTGGTTTAACACGCACGGGACATGTTAACAGGTGAACAGTATAAGTGAGGAGAGTGTGTTCCCCTGATTGTTTAATACACACGGCACATGTTACCAGGTGAACCGTATAAGTGAGGCGAGTGTGTTCCCCTGATGGTTTAATATACGAGGGAAATGTTACCAGGTGAACAGCATAAGTGAGGAGAGTGTGTTCCCCTGATGGTTTATTATACACGGGACATGTTACCAGGTGAACAGTATAAGTGAGGAGAGTGTATTCCCCTGATGGTTTAATATACACGGGACATGTTACCAGGTGAACAGTATAAGTGAGGAGAGTGTGTTCCCCAGATGGTTTAATACACACGGGACATGTTACCAGGTGAACAGTATAAGTGAGGAGAGTGTGTTCCCCTGATGGATTAATATACACGGGACATGTTGACCGGTGAACAGTATAAGTGAGGAGAGTGTGTTCCCCTGATGGTTTAATATACACGGGACATGTTACCAGGTGAACAGTATAAGTGAGGAGAGTGTGTTCCCCTGATTGTTTAATACTCACGGGACATGTTACCAGGTGATCCGTATAAGTGAGGAGAGTGTGTTCCCCTGATGGTTTAACACGCACGGGACATGTTACCAGGTGAACAGTATAAGTGAGGAGAGTGTGTTCCCCTGATGGTTTAACACGCACGGGACATGTTACCAGATGAACAGTATAAGTGAGGAGAGTGTGTTCCCTTGATTGTTTAATACTGACGGGACATGTCACCAGGTGAACAGTATAAGTGAGGAGAGTGTTTTCCCCTGATGGTTTAACATACACGGGACATGTTAATAGGTGAACAGTATAATTGAAGAGAGTGTGATCCCCTGATTGTTTAATATACACTGGACATATTACCAATGAACAGTATAAGTGACGAGAGTTTGTTCCCCTGTTGGTTTAACACGCACGGGACATGTTAACAGGTGAACAGTATAAGTGAGGAGAGTGTGTTCCCCTGATTGTTTAATACACACGGCACATGTTACCAGGTGAACCGTATAAGTGAGGCGAGTGTGTTCCCCTGATGGTTTAATATACACGGGACATGTTACCAGGTGAACAGTATCAGTGAGGAGAGTGTGTTCCCCTGATGGTTGAATATACACGGGACATGTTACCAGGTGAACTGTATAAGTGAGGAGAGTGTTTTCCCCTGATTGTTTAATATACACGGGACATATTACCAGGTGAACAGTATCAGTGAGGAGAGTGTTATCCCCTGATTGTTTAATACTCACGGGACATGTTACCAGGTGAACAGTATAAGTGAGGAGAGTGTGTTCCCCTGATGGTTTAACACGCACGGGACATGTTACCAGGTGAACAGTATAAGTGAGCAGAGCGTGTTCCCCTTATTGTTTAATATACCCGGGACATGTCACCAGGTGAACAGTATAAGTGAGGAGAGTGTGTTCCCCTGATTGTTTAATATACCCGGGACATGTCACCAGGTGAACAGTAGAAGTGAGGAGAGTGTGTTCCCCTGATGGTTTAACACGCACGGGACATGTTACCAGGTGAACAGTATAAGTGAGTAGAGTGTGTTCCGCTGATGGTTTAATACACCCGGGACATGTCAGCAGGTGAACAGTATAATTGAGGAGAATGTGTTCCCCTGATGATTTAACATGCACGGGACCTGTTACCAGGTGAACAGTATAAGTGAGGAGAATGTGTTCCCCTGATGATTTAACACGCACGGGACTTGTTACCAGGTGAACAGTATAAGTGAGGAGAGAGTGTTCCACTGATGGTTTAATGCACACGGGACATGTCAGCAGGTGAACAGTATAATTGAGGAGAGTGTGTTCCCCTGACTTTTTAATACTGACGGGACATGTCACCAGGTGAACAGTATAAGTGAGGAGAATGTGTTCCCCTGATGATTTAACACGCACGGGACTTGTTACCAGGTGAACAGTATAAGTGAGGAGAGTGTGTTCCCCTGATTGTTTAATACACACAGGGCATATTACCATTTGAACAGTATAAGTGAGGAGAGGGTGTTCCCCTGATGGTTTAATACACACGGGACATGTTATCAGGTGAACGGTATAAGTGAGGAGAGAGTGTTCCCCTGTTTGTTTAATGCACACGGGACATGTTACCAGGTGAACAGTATAAGTGAGGAGAGTGTGTTCCCCTGATGGTTTAACAAGCACGGGACATGTTACCAGGTGAACAGTATAAGTGAGGAGAGTGTGTTCCCCTGATGGTTTAACACGCACGGGACATGTCACCAGGTGAACATTATAAGTGAGGAGAGTGTGTTCCCCTGATGGTTTAATATACACAGGACATGTTACCAGGTGAACAGTATAATTGAGGAGAGTGTGTTCCCCTGATTGTTTAATACTCACGGGACATGTTACCAGGTGAACAGTATAAGTGAGGAGAGTGTATTCCCCTGATTGTTTAATACTCACGGGACATGTTACCAGGTGAACAGTATAAGTGAGGAGAGTGTGTTCCCCTGATGGTTTAATATACACAGGACATGTTACCAGGTGAACAGTATAATTGAGGAGAGTGTGTTCCCCAGATTGTTTAATACTCACGGGACATGTTACCAGGTGAACAGTATAAGTGAGGAGAGTGTATTCCCCTGATTGTTTAATACTCACGGGACATGTTACCAGGTGAACAGTATAAGTGAGGAGAGTGTGTTCCCCTGATGGTTTAACACGCACGGGACATGTTACCAGGTGAACAGTATAAGTGAGGAGAGTGTGTTCCCCTGATTGTTTAATACTCACGGGACATGTTACCAGGTGAACAGTATAAGTGAGGCGAGTGTGTTCCCCTGATTGTTTAATACTGACGGGACATGTCACCAGGTGAACATTATAAGAGAGGAGAGTGTGTTCCCCTGATGGTTTAACACGCACGGGACATGTTACCAGATGAACAGTATAAGTGAGGAGAGTGTGTTCCCTTGATTGTTTAATACTGACGGGACATGTCACCAGGTGAACAGTATAAGTGAGGAGAGTGTTTTCCCCTGATGGTTTAACATACACGGGACATGTCAACAGGTGAACAGTATAATTGAAGAGAGTGTGATCCCCTGATTGTTTAATATACACTGGACATATTACCAGGTGAACAGTATAAGTGACGAGAGTTTGTTCCCCTGTTGGTTTAACACGCACGGGACATGTTAACAGGTGAACAGTATAAGTGAGGAGAGTGTGTTCCCCTGATTGTTTAATACACACGGCACATGTTACCAGGTGAACCGTATAAGTGAGGCGAGTGTGTTCCCCTGATGGTTTAATATACGAGGGAAATGTTACCAGGTGAACAGTATCAGTGAGGAGAGTGTGTTCCCCTGATGGTTGAATATACACGGGACATGTTACCAGGTGAACTGTATAAGTGAGGAGAGTGTTTTCCCCTGATTGTTTAATATACACGGGACATATTACCAGGTGAACAGTATCAGTGAGGAGAGTGTTATCCCCTGATTGTTTAATACTCACGGGACATGTTACCAGGTGAACAGTATAAGTGAGGAGAGTGTGTTCCCCTGATGGTTTAACACGCACGGGACATGTTACCAGGTGAACAGTATAAGTGAGCAGAGCGTGTTCCCCTTATTGTTTAATATACCCGGGACATGTCACCAGGTGAACAGTATAAGTGAGGAGAGTGTGTTCCCCTGATTGTTTAATATACCCGGGACATGTCACCAGGTGAACAGTAGAAGTGAGGAGAGTGTGTTCCCCTGATGGTTTAACACGCACGGGACATGTTACCAGGTGAACAGTATAAGTGAGTAGAGTGTGTTCCGCTGATGGTTTAATACACCCGGGACATGTCAGCAGGTGAACAGTATAATTGAGGAGAATGTGTTCCCCTGATGATTTAACATGCACGGGACCTGTTACCAGGTGAACAGTATAAGTGAGGAGAATGTGTTCCCCTGATGATTTAACACGCACGGGACTTGTTACCAGGTGAACAGTATAAGTGAGGAGAGAGTGTTCCACTGATGGTTTAATGCACACGGGACATGTCAGCAGGTGAACAGTATAATTGAGGAGAGTGTGTTCCCCTGACTTTTTAATACTGACGGGACATGTCACCAGGTGAACAGTATAAGTGAGGAGAATGTGTTCCCCTGATGATTTAACACGCACGGGACTTGTTACCAGGTGAACAGTATAAGTGAGGAGAGTGTGTTCCCCTGATTGTTTAATACACACAGGGCATATTACCATTTGAACAGTATAAGTGAGGAGAGGGTGTTCCCCTGATGGTTTAATACACACGGGACATGTTATCAGGTGAACGGTATAAGTGAGGAGAGAGTGTTCCCCTGTTTGTTTAATGCACACGGGACATGTTACCAGGTGAACAGTATAAGTGAGGAGAGTGTGTTCCCCTGATGGTTTAACAAGCACGGGACATGTTACCAGGTGAACAGTATAAGTGAGGAGAGTGTGTTCCCCTGATGGTTTAACACGCACGGGACATGTCACCAGGTGAACATTATAAGTGAGGAGAGTGTGATCCCCTGATGGTTTAATATACACAGGACATGTTACCAGGTGAACAGTATAATTGAGGAGAGTGTGTTCCCCTGATTGTTTAATATACACGGGACATGTTACCAGGTGAACAGTATAATTGAGGAGAGTGTGTTCCCCTGATTGTTTAATACTCACGGGACATGTTACCAGGTGAACAGTATAAGTGAGGAGAGTGTGTTCCCCAGATTGTTTAATACTCACGGGACATGTTACCAGGTGAACAGTATAAGTGAGGAGAGTGTGTTCCCCTGATTGTTTAATACTCACGGGACATGTTACCAGGTGAACAGTATAAGTGAGGAGAGTGTGTTCCCCTGATGGTTTAACACGCACGGGACATGTTACCAGGTGAACAGTATAAGTGAGGAGAGTGTGTTCCCCTGATTGTTTAATACTCACGGGACATGTTACCAGGTGAACAGTATAAGTGAGGCGAGTGTGTTCCCCTGATTGTTTAATACTGACGGGACATGTCACCAGGTGAACATTATAAGAGAGGAGAGTGTGTTCCCCTGATGGTTTAATATACACAGGACATGTTACCAGGTGAACAGTATAAGTGAGGAGAGTGTGTTCCCCTGATGGTTTAATATACACAGGACATGTTACCAGGTGAACAGTATAAGTGAGGAGAGTGTGTTCCCCTGATTGTTTAATACACACGGGACATGTTACCAGGTGAACAGTATAAGTGAGCAGAATGTTTTCCCCTGATGGTTAAATATGCAAAGGACATGTTACCAGGTGAACAGTATAAATGAGGAGACTTTGTTCTCCTGATGGGTTAATACAGACGGGACATGTTACCAGGTGAACAGTATAAGTGAGTAGAGTGTGTTCCCCTGATGGTTTAATATACACGGGACATGTTACCAGGTGAACAGTATAAGTGAGGAGAGTGTGTTCCCCTGATGGTTTAATATACACGGGACATGTTACCAGGTGAACAGCATAAGTGAGGAGAGAGTGTTCCCCTGATGGTTTAATATACACGGGAAATGTTACCAGGTGAACAGTATAAGTGAGGAGAGTGTGTTCCCCAGATGGTTTAATACACACGGGACATGTTACCAGGTGAACAGTATAAGTGAGGAGAGTGTGTTCCCCTGATGGTTTAATATACACGGGACATGTTGCCAGGTGAACAGTATAAGTGAGGAGAGTGTGTTCCCCTGATGGTTTAATATACACGGGACATGTTACCAGGTGAACAGTATAAGTGAGGAGAGTGTATTCCCCTGATTGTTTAATACACACGGGACATGTTACCAGGTGAACAGTATAAGTGAGGAGAATGTATTCCCCTGATTGTTTAATACTCACGGGACATGTTACCAGGTGATCCGTATAAGTGAGGAGAGTGTGTTCCCCTGATGGTTTAACACGCACGGGACATGTTACCAGGTGAACAGTATAATTGAGGAGAGTGTGTTCCCCTGATTGTTTAATACTGACGGGACATGTCACCAGGTGAATAGTATAAGTGAGGAGAGTGTTTTCCCCTGATGGTTTAATATACACGGGACATGTTAACAGGTGAACAGTATAAGTGAGGAGTGTGTGTTCCCCTGATTGTTTAATATACACTGGACATATTACCAGGTGAACAGTATAAGTGAGGAGAGTTTGTTCCCCTGTTGGTTTAACACGCACGGGACATGTTACCAGGTGAACAGTATAAGTGAGGAGAGTGTGTTCCCCTGATTGTTTAATACACACGGGACATGTTACCAGGTGAACCGTATAAGTGAGGCGAGTGTGTTCCCCTGATGGTTTAATATACACGGGACATGTTACCAGGTGAACTGTATAAGTGAGGAGTGTGTTTTCCCCTGATGGTTTAATATACACGGGACATGTTACCAGGTGAACAGTATAAGTGAGGAGAGTGTGTTCCCCTGATTGTTTAATACTCACGGGACATGTTACCAGGTGAACAGTATAAGTGAGGAGAGAGTTTTCCACTGATGGTTTAATGCACACGGGACATGTTACCAGGTGAACAGTATAATTGACGAGAGTGTGATCCCCTGATTGTTTAATACACACGGGACATTTCACAGGGTGAACAGTATAAGTGAGGAGAGTGTGTTCCGCTGATGGTTTAATATACACGGGACATGTTACCAGGTGAACAGTATAATTGTGGAGAGTGTGATCCCCTGATTGTTTAATACACACGGGACATTTCACAGGGTGAACATTATAAGTGAGGAGAGTGTGTTCCCCTGATTGTTTAATATACACGGGACATGTTACCAGGTGAACAGTATAAGTGAGGAGAGTGTGTTCCCCTGATTGTTTAATACTCACGGGACATGTTACCAGGTGAACAGTATAAGTGAGGAGAGTGTGTTCCCCTGATTGTTTAATACTCACGGGACATGTTACCAGGTGAACAGTATAAGTGAGGAGAGTGTGTTCCCCTGATGGTTTAACACGCACGGGACATGTTACCAGGTGAACAGTATAAGTGAGGAGAGTGTGTTCCCCTGATTGCTTAATACACACGGGACATGTTACCAGGTGAACCGTATAAGTGAGGCGAGTGTGTTCCCCTGATGGTTTAATATACATGGGACATGTTACCAGGTGAACTGTATAAGTGAGGAGTGTGTTTTCCCCTGATTGTTTAATATACACGGGACATGTTACCAGGTGAACAGTATAAGTGAGGAGAGTGTGTTCCCCTGATTGTTTAATACTCACGGGACATGTTACCAGGTGAACAGTATAAGTGAGGAGAGAGTGTTCCACTGATGGTGTAATGCACACGGGACATGTTACCAGGTGAACAGTATAATTGAGGAGAGTGTGATCCCCTGATTGTTTAATACACACGGGACATTTCACAGGGTGAACATTATAAGTGAGGAGAGTGTGTTCCGCTGATGGTTTAATATACACGGGACATGTTACCAGGTGAACAGTATAATTGAGGAGAGTGTGATCCCCTGATTGTTTAATACACACGGGACATTTCACAGGGTGAACATTATAAGTGAGGAGAGTGTGTTAAGCTGATGGTTTAATATACACGGGACATGTTACCAGGTGAACAGTATAATTGAGGAGAGTGTGATCCCCTGATTGTTTAATACACACGGGACATTTCACAGGGTGAACATTATAAGTGAGGAGAGTGTGTTCCCCTGACTTTTTAATACTGACGGGACATGTCACCAGGTGAACAGTATAAGTGAGGAGAATGTGTTCCCCTGATGATTTAACACGCACGGGACTTGTTACCAGGTGAACAGTATAAGTGAGGAGAGTGTGTTCCCCTGATTGTTTAATACACACAGGGCATATTACCATTTGAACAGTATAAGTGAGATGAGGGTGTTCCCCTGATGGTTTAATACGCACGGGACATGTTATCAGGTGAACGGTATAAGTGAGGAGAGAGTGTTCCCCTGTTTGTTTAATGCACACGGGACATGTTACCAGGTGAACAGTATAAGTGAGGAGAGTGTGTTCCCCTGATGGTTTCATATACACGGGACATGTTACCAGGAGAACAGTATAAGTGAGGGGAGTGCTTTCCCCTGATGGTTTTATATTCACGGGACATGTTACCAGGTGAACAGTATAAGTGAGGAGAGTGTGTTCCCCTGATTGTTTAGTACAAACAGGACATGTTACCAGGAGAACAGTATAAGTGAGGGGAGTGCTTTCCCCTGATGGTTTAATATTCACGGGACATGTTACCAGGAGAACAGTATAAGTGAGGAGAATGTGTTCCCCTGATGGTTTAATACTCACGGGACATGTTACCAGGTGAACTGTATAGGTGAGGAGAGTGTGTTCCCCTGATGGTTTAACACGCACGGGACATGTTACCAGGTGAACAGTATAATTGAGGAGAGTGTGTTCCCCTGATTGTTTAATACTGACGGGACAAGTCACCAGGTGAACAGTATAAGTGAGGAGAATGTGTTCCCCTGATGGTTTAATACTCACGGGACATGTTACCAGGTGAACTGTATAAGTGAGGAGAGTGTGTTCCCCTGATGGTTTAATACACACAGGACATGTTACCAGGTGAACAGTATAAGTGAGGAGAGTGTGTTCCCCTGATTGTTTAATACACACGGGACATGTCACCGGTTAAAAAGTATAAGTGAGGAGAGTGTGTTCCCCTGATTGTTTAATACACACGTGACATGTTACCAGGTGAACAGTATAAATGAGGAGACTGTGTTCTCCTGATGGTTTAATACTGACGGGACATGTTACCAGATGAACAGTATAAGTGAGGAGAGTGTGTTCCTCTGATGGTTTAATATACACGGGACATGTTACCAGGTGAACAGTATAAGTGAGGAGAGTGTGTTCCCCTGATGGTTTAATATACACGGGACATGTTACCAGGTGAGCAGTATAAGTGAGGAGAGTGTGTTCCCCTGATGGTTTAATATACACGGGACATGTTACCAGGTGAACAGTATAAGTGAGGAGAGTTTGTTCCCCTGATGGTTTAATATACACGGGACATGTTACCAGGTGAACAGTATAAGTGAGGAGAGTGTGTTCCCCTGATTGTTGAATACACACGGGACATGTTACCAGGTGCACCGTATAAGTGAGGCGAGTGTGTTCCCCTGATGGTTTAATATACGAGGGAAATGTTACCAGGTGAACAGTATCAGTGAGGAGAGTGTGTTCCCCTGATGGTTTAATATACACGGGACATGTTACCAGGTGAACTGTATAAGTGAGGAGTGTGTTTTCCCCTGATTGTTTAATATACACGGGACATATTACCAGGTGAACAGTATAAGTGAGGAGAGTGTTATCCCCTGATTGTTTAATACTCACGGGACATGTTACCAGGTGAACAGTATAGGTGAGGAGAGTGTGTTCCCCTGATGGTTTAACACGCACGGGACATGTTACCAGGTGAACAGTATAAGTGAGCAGAGTGTGTTCCCCTTATTGTTTAATATACCCGGGACATGTCACCAGGTGAACAGTATAAGTGAGGAGAGTGTGTTCCCCTGATGGTTTAACACGCACGGGACATGTTACCAGGTGAACAGTATAAGTGAGGAGAGTGTGTTCCGCTGATGGTTTAATACACCCGGGACATGTCAGCAGGTGAACAGTATAATTGAGGAGAATGTGTTCCCCTGATGATTTAACATGCACGGGACCTGTTACCAGGTGAACAGTATAAGTGAGGAGAATGTGCTCCCCTGATGATTTAACACGCACGGGACTTGTTACCAGGTGAACAGTATAAGTGAGGAGAGTGTGTTCCCCTGATTGTTTAATATTCACGGGACATGTTACCAGGTGAACAGTATAAGTGAGGAGAGTCTGTTCCCCTGATTGTTTAATATTCACGGGACATGTTACCAGGTGAACAGTATAAGTGAGGAGAGAGTGTTCCACTGATGGTTTAATGCACACGGGACATGTCAGCAGGTGAACAGTATAATTGAGGAGAGTGTGTTCCCCTGACTTTTTAATACTGACGGGACATGTCACCAGGTGAACAGTATAAGTGAGGAGAATGTGTTCCCCTGATGATTTAACACGCACGGGACTTGTTACCAGGTGAACAGTATAAGTGAGGAGAGTGTGTTCCCCTGATTGTTTAATACACACAGGGCATATTACCAGGTGAACAGTATAAGTGAGGAGAGTTTGTTCCCCTGTTGGTTTAACACGCACGGGACATGTTACCAGGTGAACAGTATAAGTGAGGAGAGTGTGTTCCCCTGATTGTTTAATACACACGGGACATGTTACCAGGTGAACCGTATAAGTGAGGCGAGTGTGTTCCCCTGATGGTTTAATATACACGGGACATGTTACCAGGTGAACTGTATAAGTGAGGAGTGTGTTTTCCCCTGATTGTTTAATATACACGGGACATGTTACCAGGTGAACAGTATAAGTGAGGAGAGTGTGTTCCCCTGATTGTTTAATGCTCACGGGACATGTTACCAGGTGAACAGTATAAGTGAGGAGAGAGTGTTCCACTGATGGTTTAATACACACGGGACATGTTACCAGGTGAACAGTATAATTGAGGAGAGTGTGATCCACTGATTGTTTAATACACACGGGACATTTCACAGGGTGAACATTTTTAGTGAGGAGAGTGTGTTCCGCTGATGGTTTAATATACACGGGACATGTTACCAGGTGAACAGTATAATTGAGGAGAGTGTGTTCCACTGATGGTTTAATACACACGGGACATGTTACCAGGTGAACAGTATAATTGTGGAGAGTGTGATCCCCTGATTGTTTAATACACACGGGACATTTCACAGGGTGAACATTATAAGTGAGGAGAGTGTGTTCCCCTGACTTTTTAATACTGACGGGACATGTCACCAGGTGAACAGTATAAGTGAGGAGAATGTGTTCCCCTGATGATTTAACACGCACGGGACTTGTTACCAGGTGAACAGTATAAGTGAGGAGAGTGTGTTCCCCTGATTGTTTAATACACACAGGGCATATTACCATTTGAACAGTATAAGTGAGATGAGGGTGTTCCCCTGATGGTTTAATACGCACGGGACATGTTATCAGGTGAACGGTATAAGTGAGGAGAGAGTGTTCCCCTGTTTGTTTAATGCACACGGGACATGTTACCAGGTGAACAGTATAAGTGAGGAGAGTGTGTTCCCCTGATTGTTTAATACTCACGGGACATGTTACCAGGTGAACAGTATAAGTGAGGAGAGAGTGTTCCACTGATGGTTTAATACACACGGGACATGTTACCAGGTGAACAGTATAATTGAGGAGAGTGTGATCCACTGATTGTTTAATACACACGGGACATTTCACAGGGTGAACATTTTTAGTGAGGAGAGTGTGTTCCGCTGATGGTTTAATATACACGGGACATGTTACCAGGTGAACAGTATAATTGAGGAGAGTGTGATCCCCTGATTGTTTAATACACACGGGACATTTCACAGGGTGAACATTATAAGTGAGGAGAGTGTGTTCCCCTGACTTTTTAATACTGACGGGACATGTCACCAGGTGAACAGTATAAGTGAGGAGAATGTGTTCCCCTGATGATTTAACACGCACGGGACTTGTTACCAGGTGAACAGTATAAGTGAGGAGAGTGTGTTCCCCTGATTGTTTAATACACACAGGGCATATTACCATTTGAACAGTATAAGTGAGATGAGGGTGTTCCCCTGATGGTTTAATACGCACGGGACATGTTATCAGGTGAACGGTATAAGTGAGGAGAGAGTGTTCCCCTGTTTGTTTAATGCACACGGGACATGTTACCAGGTGAACAGTATAAGTGAGGAGAGTGTGTTCCCCTGATGGTTTCATATACACGGGACATGTTACCAGGAGAACAGTATAAGTGAGGGGAGTGCTTTCCCCTGATGGTTTTATATTCACGGGACATGTTACCAGGTGAACAGTATAAGTGAGGAGAGTGTGTTCCCCTGATTGTTTAATACAAACAGGACATGTTACCAGGAGAACAGTATAAGTGAGGGGAGTGCTTTCCCCTGATGGTTTAATATTCACGGGACATGTTACCAGGTGAACAGTATAAGTGAGGAGAATGTGTTCCCCTGATGGTTTAATACTCACGGGACATGTTACCAGGTGAACTGTATAGGTGAGGAGAGTGTGTTCCCCTGATGGTTTAACACGCACGGGACATGTTACCAGGTGAACAGTATAATTGAGGAGAGTGTGTTCCCCTGATTGTTTAATACTGACGGGACAAGTCACCAGGTGAACAGTATAAGTGAGGAGAATGTGTTCCCCTGATGGTTTAATACTCACGGGACATGTTACCAGGTGAACTGTATAAGTGAGGAGTGTGTGTTCCCCTGATTGTTTAATATACACTGGACATATTACCAGGTGAACAGTATAAGTGAGGAGAGTTTGTTCCCCTGTTGGTTTCACAAGCACGGGACATGTTACCAGGTGAACAGTATAAGTGAGGAGAGTGTGTTCCCCTGATTGTTTAATACACACGGGACATGTTACCAGGTGAACCGTATAAGTGAGGCGAGTGTGTTCCCCTGATGGTTTAATATACACGGGACATGTTACCAGGTGAACTGTATAAGTGAGGAGTGTGTTTTCCCCTGATTGTTTAATATACACGGGACATGTTACCAGGTGAACAGTATAAGTGAGGAGAGTGTGTTCCCCTGATTGTTTAATACTCACGGGACATGTTACCAGGTGAACAGTATAAGTGAGGAGAGAGTGTTCCACTGATGGTTTAATACACACGGGACATGTTACCAGGTGAACAGTATAATTGAGGAGAGTGTGATCCCCTGATTGTTTAATACACACGGGACATTTCACAGGGTGAACATTATAGGTGAGGAGAGTGTGTTCCGCTGATGGTTTAATATACACGGGACATGTTACCAGGTGAACAGTATAATTGAGGAGAGTGTGATCCCCTGATTGTTTAATACACACGGGACATTTCACAGGGTGAACATTATAAGTGAGGAGAGTGTGTTCCCCTGACTTTTTAATACTGACGGGACATGTCACCAGGTGAACAGTATAAGTGAGGAGAATGTGTTCCCCTGATGATTTAACACGCACGGGACTTGTTACCAGGTGAACAGTATAAGTGAGGAGAGTGTGTTCCCCTGATTGTTTAATACACACAGGGCATATTACCATTTGAACAGTATAAGTGAGATGAGGGTGTTCCCCTGATGGTTTAATACGCACGGGACATGTTATCAGGTGAACGGTATAAGTGAGGAGAGAGTGTTCCCCTGTTTGTTTAATGCACACGGGACATGTTACCAGGTGAACAGTATAAGTGAGGAGAGTGTGTACCCCTGATGGTTTCATATACACGGGACATGTTACCAGGAGAACAGTATAAGTGAGGGGAGTGCTTTCCCCTGATGGTTTTATATTCACGGGACATGTTACCAGGTGAACAGTATAAGTGAGGAGAGTGTGTTCCCCTGATTGTTTAATACAAACAGGACATGTTACCAGGAGAACAGTATAAGTGAGGGGAGTGCTTTCCCCTGATGGTTTAATATTCACGGGACATGTTACCAGGTGAACAGTATAAGTGAGGAGAATGTGTTCCCCTGATGGTTTAATACTCACGGGACATGTTACCAGGTGAACTGTATAGGTGAGGAGAGTGTGTTCCCCTGATGGTTTAACACGCACGGGTCATGTTACCAGGTGAACAGTATAATTGAGGAGAGTGTGTTCCCCTGATTGTTTAATACTGACGGGACAAGTCACCAGGTGAACAGTATAAGTGAGGAGAATGTGTTCCCCTGATGGTTTAATACTCACGGGACATGTTACCAGGTGAACTGTATAAGTGAGGAGAGTGTGTTCCCCTGATGGTTTAATACACACAGGACATGTTACCAGGTGAACAGTATAAGAGAGGAGAGTGTGTTCCCCTGATGGTTTAACACGCACGGGACATGTTACCAGGTGAACAGTATAATTGAGGAGAGTGTGTTCCCCTGATTGTTTAATACTCACGGGACATGTTACCAGGTGAACAGTATAAGTGAGGAGAGTGTGTTCCCCTGATGGTTTAACACGCACGGGACATGTTACCAGGTGAACAGTATAAGTGAGGAGAGTGTGTTCCCCTGATTGTTTAATACTCACGGGACATGTTACCAGGTGAACAGTATAAGTGAGGAGAGTGTGATCCCCTGATTGTTTAATCCTGACGGGACATGTCACCAGGTGAACATTATAAGAGAGGAGAGTGTGTTCCCCTGATGGTTTAATATACACAGGACATGTTACCAGGTGAACAGTATAAGTGAGGAGAGTGTGTTCCCCTGATGGTTTCATATACACAGGACATGTTACCAGGTGAACAGTATAGGTGAGGAGAGTGTGTTCCCCTGATTGTTTAATACACACGGGACATGTTACCAGGTGAACAGTATAAGTGAGCAGAATGTTTTCCCCTGATGGTTAAATATGCAAAGGACATGTTACCAGGTGAACAGTATAAATGAGGAGACTGTGTTCTCCTGATGGGTTAATACAGACGGGACATGTTACCAGGTGAACATTATAAGTGACTAGAGTGTGTTCCCCTGATGGTTTAATATACACGGGACATGTTACCAGGTGAACAGTATTAGTGAGGAGAGTGTGTTCCCCTGATGGTTTAATATACACGGGACATGTTACCAGGTGAACAGCATAAGTGAGGAGAGAGTGTTCCCCTGATGGTTTAATATACACGGGACATGTTACCAGGTGAACAGTATAAGTGAGGAGAATGTATTCCCCTGATGGTTTAATATACACGGGACATGTTAAAAGGTGAACAGTATAAGTGAGGAGAGTGTGTTCCCCTGATGGTTTAATATACACGGGACATGTTACCAGGTGAACAGTATAAGTGAGGAGAGTGTGTTCCCCAGATGGTTTAATACACACGGGACATGTTACCAGGTGAACAGTATAAGTGAGGAGAGTGTGTTCCCCTGATGGTTTAATATACACGGGACATGTTGCCCGGTGAACAGTATAAGTGAGGAGAGTGTGTTCCCCTGATGGTTTAATATACACGGGACATGTTACCAGGTGAACAGTATAAGTGAGGAGAGTGTGTTCCCCTGATTGTTTAATACACACGGGACATGTTACCAGGTGAACCGTATAAGTGAGGCGAGTGTGTTCCCCTGATGGTTTAATATACGAGGGAAATGTTACCAGGTGAACAGTATCAGTGAGGAGAGTGTGTTCCCCTGATGGTTTAATATACACGGGACATGTTACCAGGTGAACTGTATAAGTGAGGAGTGTGTTTTCCCCTGATTGTTTAATATACACGGGACATATTACCAGGTGAACAGTATAAGTGAGGAGAGTGTTATCCCCTGATTGTTTAATACTCACGGGACATGTTACCAGGTGAACAGTATAAGTGAGGAGAGTGTGTTCCCCTGATGGTTTAACACGCAAGGGACATGTTACCAGGTGAACAGTATAAGTGAGCAGAGTGTGTTCCGCTGATGGTTTAATACACCCGGGACATGTCAGCAGGTGAACAGTATAATTGAGGAGAATGTGTTCCCCTGATGATTTAACATGCACGGGACCTGTTACCAGGTGAACAGTATAAGTGAGGAGAATGTGCTCCCCTGATGATTTAACACGCACGGGACTTGTTACCAGGTGAACAGTATAAGTGAGGAGAGTGTGTTCCCCTGATTGTTTAATATTCACGGGACATGTTACCAGGTGAACAGTATAAGTGAGGAGAGTCTGTTCCCCTGATTGTTTAATATTCACGGGACATGTTACCAGGTGAACAGTATAAGTGAGGAGAGAGTGTTCCACTGATGGTTTAATGCACACGGGACATGTCAGCAGGTGAACAGTATAATTGAGGAGAGTGTGTTCCCCTGACTTTTTAATACTGACGGGACATGTCACCAGGTGAACAGTATAAGTGAGGAGAATGTGTTCCCCTGATGATTTAACACGCACGGGACTTGTTACCAGGTGAACAGTATAAGTGAGGAGAGTGTGTTCCCCTGATTGTTTAATACACACAGGGCATATTACAATTTGAACAGTATAAGTGAGGAGAGGGTGTTCCCCTGATAGTTTAATACACACGGGACATGTTATCAGGTGAACGGTATAAGTGAGGAGAGTGTGTTCCCCTGATTGTTTAATGTACACGGGACATGTCATTGGTTAAAAAGTATAAGTGAGTAGAGTGTGTTCCCCTGATGGTTTAACAAGCACGGGACATGTTACCAGGTGAACAGTATAAGTGAGGAGAGTTTGTTCCCCTGATGGTTTAACACGCACGGGACATGTCACCAGGTGAACATTATAAGTGAGGAGAGTGTGTTCCGCTGATGGTTTAATATACTCAGGACATGTTACCAGGTGAACATTATAAGTGAGGAGAGTGTGTTCCCCTGATTGTTTAATATACACGGGACATGTTAGCAGGTGAACAGTATAATTGAGGAGAGTGTGTTCCCCTGATGGTTTAACAAGCACGGGACATGTTACCAGGTTAACAGTATAATTGAGGAGAGTGTGTTCCCCTGATTGTTTAATACTCACGGGACATGTTACCAGGTGAACAGTATAAGTGAGGAGAGTGTGTTGCCCTGATGGTTTAACAAGCACGGGACATGTTACCAGGTTAACAGTATAATTGAGGAGAGTGTGTTCCCCTGATTGTTTAATACTCACGGGACATGTTTTCAGGTGAACAGTATAAGTGAGGAGAGTGTGTTCCCCTGATGGTTTAACACGCACGGGACATGTTACCAGGTGAACAGTATAAGTGAGGAGAGTGTGTTCCCCTGATTGTTTAATACTCACGGGACATGTTACCAGGTGAACAGTATAAGTGAGGAGAGTGTGATCCCCTGATTGTTTAATCCTGACGGGACATGTCACCAGGTGAACATTATAAGAGAGGAGAGTGTGTTCCCCTGATGGTTTAATATACACAGGACATGTTACCAGGTGAACAGTATAAGTGAGGAGAGTGTGTTCCCCTGATGGTTTAATATACACAGGACATGTTACCAGGTGAACAGTATAGGTGAGGAGAGTGTGTTCCCCTGATTGTTTAATACACACGGGACATGTTACCAGGTGAACAGTATAAGTGAGCAGAATGTTTTCCCCTGATGGTTAAATATGCAAAGGACATGTTACCAGGTGAACAGTATAAATGAGGAGACTGTGTTCTCCTGATGGGTTAATACAGACGGGACATGTTACCAGGTGAACAGTATAAGTGACTAGAGTGTGTTCCCCTGATGGTTTAATATACACGGGACATGTTACCAGGTGAACAGTATTAGTGAGGAGAGTGTGTTCCCCTGATGGTTTAATATACACGGGACATGTTACCAGGTGAACAGCATAAGTGAGGAGAGAGTGTTCCCCTGATGGTTTAATATACACGGGACATGTTACCAGGTGAACAGTATAAGTGAGGAGAGTGTATTCCCCTGATGGTTTAATATACACGGGACATGTTAAAAGGTGAACAGTATAAGTGAGGAGAGTGTGTTCCCCTGATGGTTTAATATACACGGGACATGTTACCAGGTGAACAGTATAAGTGAGGAGAGTGTGTTCCCCAGATGGTTTAATACACACGGGACATGTTACCAGGTGAACAGTATAAGTGAGGAGAGTGTGTTCCCCTGATGGTTTAATATACACGGGACATGTTGCCCGGTGAACAGTATAAGTGAGGAGAGTGTGTTCCCCTGATGGTTTAATATACACGGGACATGTTACCAGGTGAACAGTATAAGTGAGGAGAGTGTATTCCCCTGATTGTTTAATACACACGGGACATGTTACCAGGTGAACAGTATAAGTGAGGAGAGAGTGTTCCCCTGATTGTTTAATACTCACGGGACATGTTACCAGGTGATCCGTATAAGTGAGGAGAGTGTGTTCCCCTGATGGTTTAACACGCACGGGACATGTTACCAGGTGAACAGTATAATTGAGGAGAGTGTGTTCCCCTGATTGTTTAATACTGACGGGACATGTCACCAGGTGAATAGTATAAGTGAGGAGAGTGTTTTCCCCTGATGGTTTAATATACACGGGACATGTTAACAGGTGAACAGTATAAGTGAGGAGTGTGTGTTCCCCTGATTGTTTAATATACACTGGACATATTACCAGGTGAACAGTATAAGTGAGGAGAGTTTGTTCCCCTGTTGGTTTAACACGCACGGGACATGTTACCAGGTGAACAGTATAAGTGAGGAGAGTGTGTTCCCCTGATTGTTTAATACACACGGGACATGTTACCAGGTGAACCGTATAAGTGAGGCGAGTGTGTTCCCCTGATGGTTTAATATACACGGGACATGTTACCAGGTGAACTGTATAAGTGAGGAGTGTGTTTTCCCCTGATGGTTTAATATACACGGGACATGTTACCAGGTGAACATTATAAGTGAGGAGAGTGTGTTCCCCTGATTGTTTAATACTCACGGGACATGTTACCAGGAGAACAGTATAAGTGAGGAGAGAGTGTTCCACTGATGGTTTAATGCACACGGGACATGTTACCAGGTGAACAGTATAAGTGAGGAGAGTGTGTTCCCCTGATTGTTTAATACTCACGGGACATGTTACCAGGTGAACTGTATAAGTGAGGAGAATGTGTTCCCCTGATGGTTTAATACACACAGGACATATTATCTGGTGAACAGTATAAGTGAGGAGAGTGTGTTCCCCTGATTGTTTAATACTCACGGGACATGTTACCAGGTGAACAGTATAAGTGAGGAGAGTGTGTTCCCCTAATGGTTTAACACGCACGGGACATGTTCCCAGGTGAACAGTATAATTGAGGAGAGTGTGTTCCCCTGATTGTTTAATACTGACGGGACAAGTCACCAGGTGAACAGCATAAGTGAGGAGAGTGTGTTCCCCTGATGGTTTAATACACACAGGACATGTTACCAGGTGAACAGTATAAGTGAGGAGAGTGTGTTCCCCTGATTGTTTAATACACACGGGACATGTCACCGGTTAAAAAGTATAAGTGAGGAGAGTGTGTTCCCCTGATTGTTTAATACACACGTGACATTTCACAGGGTGAACATTATAAGTGAGGAGAGTGTGTTCCGCTGATGGTTTAATATACACGGGACATGTCACCAGGTGAACAGTATAAGTGAGGAGAGTGTGTTCCCCTGATTGTTTAATACACACAGGGCATATTACCATTTGAACAGTATAAGTGAGATGAGGGTGTTCCCCTGATGGTTTAATACGCACGGGACATGTTATCAGGTGAACGGTATAAGTGAGGAGAGAGTGTTCCCCTATTTGTTTAATGCACACGGGACATGTTACCAGGTGAACAGTATAAGTGAGGAGAGTGTGTTCCCCTGATGGTTTCATATACACGGGACATGTTACCAGGAGAACAGTATAAGTGAGGGGTTGCTTTCCCCTGATGGTTTAACATTCAGGGGACATGTTACCAGGTGAACAGTATAAGTGAGGAGAGTGTGTTCCCCTGATTGTTTAATACAAACAGGACATGTTACCAGGTGAACAGTATAAGTGAGGAGAATGTGTTCCCCTGATGGTTTAATACACACAGGACATATTATCTGGTGAACAGTATAAGTGAGGAGAGTGTGTTCCCCTGATTGTTTAATGCTCACGGGACATGTTACCTGGTGAACTGTATAAGTGAGGAGAGTGTGTTCCCCTGATGGTTTAACACGCACGGGACATGTTACCAGGTGAACAGTATAATTGAGGAGAGTGTGTTCCCCTGAATGTTTAATACTGACGGGACAAGTCACCAGGTGAACAGTATAAGTGAGGAGAGTGTGTTCCCCTGATGGTTTAATACACACAGGACATGTTACCAGGGGAACAGTATAAGTGAGGAGAGTGTGTTCCCCTGATTGTTTAATACACACGGGACAAGTCACCGGTTAAAAAGTATAAGTGAGGAGAGTGTGTTCCCCTGATTGTTTAATACACACGTGACATGTCACCAGGTGAACAGTATAAGTGAGCAGAATGTTTTCCCCTGATGGTTAAATATGCAAAGGACATGTTACCAGGTGAACAGTATAAATGAGGAGACTGTGTTCTCCTGATGGTTTAATACTGACGGGACATGTTACCAGATGAACAGTATAAGTGAGGAGAGTGTGTTCCTCTGATGGTTTAATATACACGGGACATGTTACCAGGTGAACAGTATAAGTGAGGAGAGTGTGTTCCCCTGATGGTTTAATATACACGGGACATGTTACCAGGTGAACAGTATAAGTGAGGAGAGTGTGTTCCCCTGATGGTTTAATATACACGGGACATGTTACCAGGTGAACAGTATAAGTGAGGAGAGTGTATTCCCCTGATTGTTTAATACAGACGGGACATGTCACCAGGTGAACAGTATAAGTGAGGAGAGTGTGTTCCCCTGATGGTTTAATATACACGGGACATGTTACCAGGTGAACAGTATAAGTGAGGAGAGTGTGTTCCCCTGATGGTTTAATATACACGGGACATGTTACCAGGTGAACAGTATAAGTGAGGAGAGTGTGTTCCCCTGATGGTTTAATATACACGGGACATGTTACCAGGTGAACAGTATAAGTGAGGAGAGTGTGTTCCCCTGATGGTTTAATATACACGGGACATGTTACCAGGTGAACAGTATAAGTGAGGGGAGTGTGTTCCCCTGATGGTTTAATTTACACGGGACATGTGACCAGGTGAACAGTATAAGTGAGGAGAGTGTATTCCCCTGATTGTTTAATACAGACGGGACATGTCACCAGGTGAACAGTATAAGTGAGGAGAGTGTGTTCCCCTGATTGTTTAATACACACGGGACATGTTACCAGGTGAACAGTATAAGTGAGGCGAGTGTGTTCCCCTGATGGTTTAATATACGAGGGAAATGTTACCAAGTGAACAGTATAAGTGAGGAGAGTGTGTTCCCCTGACCTTTTAATACTGACGGGACATGTCACCAGGTGAACAGTATAAGTGAGGAGAATGTGTTCCCCTGATGATTTAACACGCACGGGACTTGTTACCAGGTGAACAGTATAAGTGAGGAGAGTGTGTTCCCCTGATGGTTTAATACACACAGGACATATTATCTGTTGAACAGTATAAGTGAGGAGAGTGTGTTCCCCTGATTGTTTAATACATACGGGACATGTCACTACATGAACAGTATAAGTGAGGAGAGTGTGTTCCCCTGATTGTTTAATACTCACGGGACATGTTACCAGGTGAACAGTATAAGTGAGGAGATTGTGTTCCCCTGATGTTTTAATATACACGGGACATGTTACCAGGTGAACAGTATAATTGAGGAGAGTGTGTTCCCCTGATTGTTAAATACTGACGGGACATGTCACCAGGTGAACAGTATAAGTGAGGAGAGTGTGTTCCCCTGATGGTTTAATATACACAGGACATGTTACCAGGTGAACAGTATAAGTGAGGAGAGTGTGTTCCCCTGATGGTTTAATACACACGGGACATGTCACCGGTTAAAAAGTATAAGTGAGGAGAGTGTGTTCCCCTGATTGTTTAATACACACGGGACATGTCACCAGGTGAACAGTATAAGTGAGCAGAATGTTTTCCCCTGATGGTTAAATATGCAAAGGACATGTTACCAGGTGAATAGTATAAATGAGGAGACTGTGTTCTCCTGATGGTTTAATACTGACGGGACATGTTACCAGGTGAACAGTATAAGTGAGTAGAGTGTGTTCCCCTGATGGTTTAATATACGAGGGAAATGTTACCAGGTAAACTGTATAAGTGAGGAGTGTGTGTTCCCCTGATGGTTTAACACGCACGGGACATGTTACCAGGTGAACAGTATAAGTGAGGAGAGTGTGTTCCCCTGATGGTTTAACACGCACGGGACATGTTACCAGGTGAACAGTATAAGTGAGGAGAGTGTGTTCCCCTGATGTTTTAACACGCACGGGACATGTTACCAGGTGAACAGTATAAGTGAGGAGAGTGTGTTCCCCTGATGGTTTAACACGCACGGGACATGTTACCAGGTGAACAGTGTAAGTGAGGAGAGTGTGTTCCCCTGATTGTTTAATACACACGGGACATGTTACCAGGTGAACAGTATAAGTGAGGCGAGTGTGTTCCCCTGATGGTTTAATACACACGGGGCATGTTACCAGGTGAACAGTATAAGTGAGGAGAGTGTGATCCCCTGATGGTTTAATATACGAGGGAAATGTTACCAAGTCAACACTATAAGTGAAGAGAGTGTGTTCCCCTGATGGTTTAATATACCTGGGACATGTTACCAGGTGAACAGTATAAGTGAGGAGTGTGTGTTCCCCTGATTGTTTAATATATTCGGGACATGTTACCAGGAGAACATTATAAGTGAGGAGAGTGTGTTCCCCTGATGGTTTAACACGCAGGGGACATGTTACCAGGTGAAGAGTAGAATTGCGGAGAGTGTGTTCCCCTGATTGTTTAATACTGACGGGACATGTCACGAGGTGAACAGTATAAGTGAGGAGAGTGTGTTCCCCTGATGGTTAAATATACACGTGACATGTTACCAGGTGAATAGCATAATTGAGGAGAGTGTGATCCCCTGATTGTTTAATACACACGGGACATGTCACCAGGTGAACAGTATAAGTGAGGAGAGTGTGTTCCCCTGATTGTTTAATACACACGGGACATGTCACCAGGTGAACAGTATATGTGAGGAGAGTGTGTTCCCCTGATGGTTTACCACGCACGGGACATGTTACCAGGTGAACAGTATAAGTGAGGAGAGGGTGTTCCCCTGATGGTTTAACACGCACGGGACTTGTTACCATTTGAACAGTATAAGTGAGGAGAGGGTGTTCCCCTGATGGTTTAATACACACGGGACATGTTATAAGGTGAACGGTATAAGTGAGGAGAGTGTGTTCCCCTGTTTGTTTAATGCACACGGGACATTTTACCAGGTGAACAGTATAAGTGAGGAGAGTGTGTTCGCCTGATGGTTTCATATACACGGGACATGTTACCAGGTGAACAGTATAAGTGAGGGGAGTGCTTTCCCCAGATGGTTTAATATTCACGGGACATGTTACCAGGTGAACAGTATAAGTGAGGAGAGTGTGTTCACCTGATGGTTTAATATACACGGGACTTGTTACCAAGTGAACAGTATAAGTGAGGAGAGTGTATTCCCCTGATTGTTTAATACAAACAGGACATATTACCAGGTGAACCGTATAATTGAGGAGAGTTGTTCCCCTGATTGTTTAATACACACCGGGACATGTCACCAGGTAAAAAATATAAGTGAGGAGAGTGTGCTCCCCTGATTGTTTAATACGCACGGGACATGTTACCAGGTGAACAGTATATGTGAGGAGAGTGTGTTCCCCTGATGGTTTAACACGCACGGGACATGTTACCAGGTGAACAGTATAATTGAGGAGAGTGTGATCCCCTGATTGTTTAATACACACGGGACATGTCACCAGGTGAACAGTATAAGTGAGGAGATTGTGTTCCTCTGATTGTTTAATACACTCGGGACATGCCACCAGGTGAACAGTATATGTGAGGAGAGTGTGTTCCCCTGATGGTTTAACACGCACGGGACATGTTACCAGGTGAGCAGTAAAAGTGAGTAGAGTGTGTTCCGCTGATGGTTTAATATACCCGGGACATGTCAGCAGGTGAACAGTATAATTGAGGAGAGTGTGATCCCCTGATTGTTTAATACACACGGGACATGTCACCGGGTGAACAGGAGAAGTGAGCAGAATGTTTTCCCCTGATGGTAAAATATGCAAAGGACATGTTACCAGGTGAACAGTATAACTGAGGAGAGTGTGTTCCCCTGATTGTTTAATACAAACGGGACATGTCACCAGGTGAACAGTAGAAGTGAGCAGAATGTTTTCCCCTGATGGTAAAATATGCAAAGGACATGTTACCAGGTGAACAGTATAACTGAGGAGAGTGTGTTCCCCTGATGGTTTAATACTGACGGGACATGTTACCAGATGAACAGTATAAGTGAGGAGTGTGTGTTCCCCTGATGGTTTAATGCACACAGGACATGTTACCAGGTGAACAGTATAAGTGAGGAGAGTGTGTTGCCCTGATGGTTTAATATACACGGGACATGTTACCAGGTGAACAGTATAAGTGAGGAGAGTGTGTTCCCCTGATGGTTTAATATACACGGGACATGTTACCAGGTGAACAGTATCAGTGAGGAGAGTGTGTTCCCCTGATGGTTTAATGCACACAGGACATGTTACCAGGTGAACAGTATAAGTGAGGAGAGTGTGTTCCCCTGATGGTTTAATATACCCGGGACATGTCACCAAGTGAACTGTATAAGTGAGGAGAGTGTGTTCCCCTGATGGTTTAATGCACACAAGACATTTTACCAGGTGAACAGTGTAAGTGAGGAGAGTGCGTTCCCCTGATGTTTTAATATACACGGGATATGTTGCCAGGTGAACAGTATAAGTGAGGAGAGTGTGTTCCCTGATGGTTTAATATACACGGGACATGTTACCAGGTGAACAGTATAAGTGATGAGAGTTTGTTCCCCTGATTGTTTAATGCACACGGGACATGTTACCAGGTGAACAGTATATGTGAGGAGAGTGTGTTCCCCTGATGTTTTAATATACACAGGACATGTTACCAGGTGAACAGTATAAGTGAGGAGAGTGTGTTCCCCTGTTTGTTGAATACGCACGGGACATGTTACCAAGTGAACAGTATAAGTGAGGAGAATGTGTTCCCCTGATTGTTTAATAAACACGGGACATGTTACCAGATGAACAGTATAAGTGAGGAGAATGTGTTCCCCTGTTTGTTTAATACGCACGGGACATGTAACCAAGTGAATAGTATAAGTGAGGAGAATATGTTCCCCTGTTTGTTTAATACACACGGGACATGTTTCCAGGTGAACAGTATAAGTGAGGAGAATGTGTTCCCCTGATTGTTTAATACACACGGGACATGTTACCAGGTGAACAGTATAAGTGAGGAGAATGTGTTCCCCTGTTTGTTTAATACGCACGGGACATGTTACCAAGTGAACAGTATAAGTGAGGAGAGTGTGTTCCCCTGATTGTTTAATACACACGGGACACGTCACCAGGTGAACAGTATAAGTGAGGAGAATGTGTTCCCCTGATTGTTTAATACACACGGGACATGTTACCAGGTGAACAGTATAAGTGAGGAGAATGTGTTCCCCTGTTTGTTTAATACGCACGGGACATGTTACCAAGTGAACAGTATAAGTGAGGAGAGTGTGTTCCCCTGATTGTTTAATACGCACGGGAAATGTTACCAGGTGAACAGTATCAGTGAGGAGAGTGTGTTCCCCTGATGGTTTAATATACACAGGACATGTTACCAGGTGAACAGTGGAAGTGAGGAGAGTGTGTTCCCCTGATTGTTTAATACACACGGGACATGTCAGCAGGTGAACAGTATAATAGAGGAGAGTGTGTTCCCCTGATTGTTTAATACACACGGGACATGTCACCGGGTGAACAGTAGAAGTGAGCAGAATGTTTTCCCCTGATGGTTAAATATGCAAAGGACATGTTACCAGGTGAACAGTATAAGTGAGGAGAGTGTGTTCCCCTGATTGTTTAATACACACGGGACATGTCACCGGGTGAGCAGTATAAGTGAGGAGAGTGTGTTCCCCTGATTGTTTAATACAAACGGGACATGTTACCAGATGAACAGTATAAGTGAGGAGAGTGTGTTGCCCTGATGGTTTAATATACACGGGACATGTGGCCAGGTGAACAGTATAAGTGAGGAGAGTGTGTTGCCCTGATGGTTTAATATACACGGGACATGTTGCCAGGTGAACAGTATAAGTGAGGAGAGTGTGTTCCCCTGATGGTTTAATATACACGGGACATGTTACCAGGTGAAGAGTATCAGTGAGGAGAGTGTGTTCCCCTGATGGTTTAATGCTCACAGGACATGTTACCAGGTGAACAGTATAAGTGAGGAGAGTGTGTTGCCCTGATGGTTTAATATACACGGGACATGTTACCAGGTGAACAGTATAAGTGAGGAGAGTGTGTTCCCCTGATGGTTTAATATACACGGGACATGTTACCAGTTGAACAGTATCAGTGAGGAGAGTGTGTTCCCCTGATGGTTTAATATACACGGGACATGTTACCAGATGAACAGTATAAGTGAGGCGAGTGTGTTCACCTAATGGTTTAATACGCACGGGACATGTAACCAAGTGAACTGTATAAGTGAGGAGTGTGTGTTCCCCTGATGGTTTAATGCACACTAGACATTTTAGCAGGTGAACAGTGTAAGTGAGGAGAGTGTGTTCCCCTGATGGTTTAATATACACGGGATATGTTGCCAGGTGACCAGTATAAGTGAGGAGAGTGTGTTCCCTGATGGTTTAATACACACGGGACATGTTACCAGGTGAACCGTATAAGTGAGGAGAGTGTGTTCCCCTGATGGTTTAATATACACGGGACATGTGACTAGGTGAACAGTATAAGTGAGGAGAGGGAGTTCCCCTGATTGTTTAATGCACACGGGACATGTTACCAGGTGAAAAGTATAAGTGAGGAGAGTGTGTTCCATTGATGGTTTAATATACACAGGACATGTTACCAAGTGAACTGTATAAGTGAGGAGAGTGTGTTCCCCTGTTTGTTTAATACGCACTGGACATGTTACCAAGTGAACAGTATAAGTGAGGAGAGTGTGTTCCCCTGTTTGTTTAATACACACGGGACATGTTTCCAGGTGAACAGTATAAGTGAGGAGAATGTGTTCCCCAGTTTGTTTTATACGCACGGGACATGTTACCAAGTGAATAGTATAAGTGAGGAGAATGTGTTCCCCTGTTTGTTTAATATGCACGGGACATGTATCCAAGTGAACAGTATAAGTGAGGAGATTGTGTTCCCCTGATGGTTTAATATGCACGGGACATTTCACCAAGTGAACTGTGTAAGTGAGGAGAGTGTGTTCCCCTGATGGTTTAATATACACGGGATATGTTACCAAGAGAAAAGTCTAAGTGAGGAGAGTGTGTTCCCCTGATTGTTTAATACACACGGGACATGTTACCAGATGAACAGTATAAGTGAGCAGAGTGTGTTCCCCTGATGGTTTAATATACACGGGATATGTTACCAAGAGAAAAGTCTAAGTGAGGAGAGTGTGTTCCCCTGATTGTTTAATACACACGGGACATGTTACCAGATGAACAGTATAAGTGAGGAGAGTGTGTTCCCCTGATGGTTTAATATACACAGGGCATGTTACCAGTTGAACAGTATAAGTGAGGAGATTGTGTTCTCCTGATGGTTTAATATACACGGGACATGTTACCAGGTGAACAGTATAAGTGAGGAGAGTGTGTTCCCCTGATGGTTTAATACACACGGGACATGTTACCAGGTGAACAGTATAAGTGAGTAGAGTGTGTTCCGCTGATGGTTTAATATACCCGGGACATGTCAGCAGGTGAACAGTATAATAGAGGAGAGTGTGTTCCCCTGATTGTTTAATACACACGGGACATGTCACCGGGTGAACAGGAGAAGTGAGCAGAATGTTTTCCCCTGATGGTAAAATATGCAAAGGACATGTTACCAGGTGAAGAGTATAACTGAGGAGAGTGTGTTCCCCTGATTGTTTAATACAAACGGGACATGTCACCAGGTGAACAGTAGAAGTGAGCAGAATGTTTTCCCCTGATGGTAAAATATGCAAAGGACATGTTACCAGGTGAACAGTATAACTGAGGAGAGTGTGTTCCCCTGATGGTTTAATACTGACGGGACATGTTACCAGATGAACAGTATAAGTGAGGAGTGTGTGTTCCCCTGATGGTTTAATGCACACAGGACATGTTACCAGGTGAACAGTATAAGTGAGGAGAGTGTGTTGCCCTGATGGTTTAATATACACGGGACATGTTACCAGGTGAACAGTATAAGTGAGGAGAGTGTGTTCCCCTGATGGTTTAATATACACGGGACATGTTACCAGGTGAACAGTATCAGTGAGGAGAGTGTGTTCCCCTGATGGTTTAATGCACACAGGACATGTTACCAGGTGAACAGTATAAGTGAGGAGAGTGTGTTCCCCTGATGGTTTAATATACCCGGGACATGTCACCAAGTGAACTGTATAAGTGAGGAGAGTGTGTTCCCCTGATGGTTTAATGCACACAAGACATTTTACCAGGTGAACAGTGTAAGTGAGGAGAGTGCGTTCCCCTGATGTTTTAATATACACGGGATATGTTGCCAGGTGAACAGTATAAGTGAGGAGAGTGTGTTCCCTGATGGTTTAATATACACGGGACATGTTACCAGGTGAACAGTATAAGTGATGAGAGTTTGTTCCCCTGATTGTTTAATGCACACGGGACATGTTACCAGGTGAACAGTATAAGTGAGGAGAGTGTGTTCCCCTGATGCTTTAATATACACAGGACATGTTACCAGGTGAACAGTATAAGTGAGGAGAGTGTGTTCCCCTGATGTTTTAATATACACAGGACATGTTACCAGATGAACAGTATAAGTGAGGAGAGTGTGTTCCCCTGATGTTTTAATATACACGGGACATGTGACTAGGTGAACAGTATAAGTGAGGAGAGTGTGTTCCCCTGATTGTTTAATGCACACGGGACATGTTACCAAGTGAACAGTATAAGTGAGGAGATTGTGTTCCCCTGATTGTTTAATATACACGGGACATGTTACCAGGTGAACAGTATAAGTGAGGAGAGTGTGTTCCCCTGATGTTTAATATACACAGGACATGTTACCAGGTGAACAGTATAAGTGAGGAGAGTGTGTTCCATTGATGGTTTAATATACACAGGACATGTTATCAGGTGAACAGTATTAGTGAGGAGAGTGTGTTCCCCTGATTGTTTAATATACACGGGACATGTTACCAGGTGAACAGTATAAGTGAGGAGAGTGTGTTCCCCTGATGGTTTAATATACACAGGACATGTTACCAGGTGAACAGTATTAGTGAGGAGAGTGTGTTCCCCTGATTGTTTAATACGCCCGGGACATGTTATCAGGTGAACAGTAGAAGTGAGGAGAATGTGTTCCCCTGTTTGTTGAATACGCACGGGACATGTTACCAAGTGAACAGTATAAGTGAGGAGAATGTGTTCCCCTGATTGTTTAATAAACACGGGACATGTTACCAAGTGAACAGTATAAGTGAGGAGAATGTGTTCCCCTGTTTGTTTAATACGCACGGGACATGTAACCAAGTGAATAGTATAAGTGAGGAGAATATGTTCCCCTGTTTGTTTAATACACACGGGACATGTTTCCAGGTGAACAGTATAAGTGAGGAGAATGTGTTCCCCTGATTGTTTAATACACACGGGACATGTTACCAGGTGAACAGTATAAGTGAGGAGAATGTGTTCCCCTGTTTGTTTAATACTCACGGGACATGTTACCAAGTGAACAGTATAAGTGAGGAGAGTGTGTTCCCCTGATTGTACAATACACACGGGACACGTCACCAGGTGAACAGTATAAGTGAGGAGAATGTGTTCCCCTGATTGTTTAATACACACGGGACATGTTACCAGGTGAACAGTATAAGTGAGGAGAATGTGTTCCCATGTTTGTTTAATACGCACGGGACATGTTACCAAGTGAACAGTATAAGTGAGGAGAGTGTGTTCCCCTGATTGTTTAATACACACGGGACATGTTACCAGGTGAACAGTATAAGAGAGGAGAGTGTGTTCCCCTGATGGTTTAATATACACGGGACATGTTACCAGGTGAACAGTATCAGTGAGGAGAGTGTGTTCCCCTGATGGTTTAATATACACGGGACATGTTACCAGGTGAACAGTATAAGTGAGGCGAGTGTGTTCACCTAATGGTTTAATACGCACGGGACATGTTACCAGGTGAACAGTATCAGTGAGGAGAGTGAGTTCCCCTGATGGTTTAATATACACAGGACATGTTACCAGGTGAACAGTAGAAGTGAGCAGAATGTTTTCCCCTGATGGTTAAATATGCAAAGGACATGTTACCAGGTGAACAGTATAAGTGAGGAGAGTGTGTTCCCCTGATTGTTTAATACAAACGGGACATGTCACCAGGTGAACAGTAGAAGTGAGCAGAATGTTTTCCCCTGATGGTTAAATATGCAAAGGACATGTTACCAGGTGAACAGTATAAGTGAGGAGAGTGTGTTCCCCTGATTGTTTAATACACACGGGACATGTCACCGGGTGAGCAGTATAAGTGAGGAGAGTGTGTTCCCCTGATTGTTTAATACAAACGGGACATGTCACCAGGTGAACAGTAGAAGTGAGCAGAATGTTTTCCCCTGATGGTTAAATATGCAAAGGACATGTTACCAGGTGAACAGTATAACTGAGGAGAGTGTGTTCCCCTGATGTTTTGATGCACACAGGACATGTTACCAGGTGAACAGTATAAGTGAGGAGAGTGTGTTGCCCTGATGGTTTAATATACACGGGACATGTTACCAGGTGAACAGTATAAGTGAGGAGAGTGTGTTCCCCTGATGGTTTAATATACACGGGACATGTTACCAGGTGAAGAGTATCAGTGAGGAGAGTGTGTTCCCCTGATGGTTTAATATACACGGGACATGTTACCAGATGAACAGTATAAGTGAGGCGAGTGTGTTCACCTAATGGTTTAATACGCACGGGACATGTCACCAAGTGAACTGTATAAGTGAGGAGAGTGTGTTCCCCTGATGTTTTCATGCACACAAGACATTTTACCAGATGAACAGTGTAAGTGAGGAGAGTGTGTTCCCCTGATGGTTTAATATACACGGGATATGTTGCCAGGTGAACAGTATAAGTGAGGAGAGTGTGTTCCCTGATGGTTTAATACACACGGGACATGTTTCCAGGTGAACCGTATAAGTGAGGAGAGTGTGTTCCCCTGATGGTTTAATATACACGGGACATGTGACTAGGTGAACAGTATAAGTGAGGAGAGTGAGTTCCCCTGATTGTTTAATGCACACGGGACATGTTACCAGGTGAACAGTATAAGTGAGGAGAGTGTGTTCCCCTGATGTTTTAATATACGCAGGACATGTTACCAGGTGAACAGTATAAGTGAGGAGAGTGTGTTCCATTGATGGTTTAATATACACGGGACATGTTACCAGGTGAAGAGTATCAGTGAGGAGAGTGTGTTCCCCTGATGGTTTAATGCACACAGGACATGTTACCAGGTGAACAGTATAAGTGAGGAGAGTGTGTTGCCCTGATGGTTTAATATACACGGGACATGTTACCAGGTGAACAGTATAAGTGAGGAGAGTGTGTTCCCCTGATGGTTTAATATACACGGGACATGTTACCAGTTGAACAGTATCAGTGAGGAGAGTGTGTTCCCCTGATGGTTTAATATACACGGGACATGTTACCAGATGAACAGTATAAGTGAGGCGAGTGTGTTCACCTAATGGTTTAATACGCACGGGACATGTAACCAAGTGAACTGTATAAGTGAGGAGAGTGTGTTCCCCTGATGGTTTAATGCACACTAGACATTTTAGCAGGTGAACAGTGTAAGTGAGGAGAGTGTGTTCCCCTGATGGTTTAATATACACGGGATATGTTGCCAGGTGACCAGTATAAGTGAGGAGAGTGTGTTCCCTGATGGTTTAATACACACGGGACATGTTACCAGGTGAACCGTATAAGTGAGGAGAGTGTGTTCCCCTGATGGTTTAATATACACGGGACATGTGACTAGGTGAACAGTATAAGTGAGGAGAGGGAGTTCCCCTGATTGTTTAATGCACACGGGACATGTTACCAGGTGAACAGTATAAAGGAGGAGAGTGTGTTCCATTGATGGTTTAATATACACAGGACATGTTACCAAGTGAACAGTATAAGTGAGGAGAGTGTGTCCCCCTGTTTGTTTAATACGCACTGGACATGTTACCAAGTGAACAGTATAAGTGAGGAGAGTGTGTTCCCCTGTTTGTTTAATACACACGGGACATGTTTCCAGGTGAACAGTATAAGTGAGGAGAATGTGTTCCCCAGTTTGTTTTATACGCACGGGACATGTTACCAAGTGAATAGTATAAGTGAGGAGAATGTGTTCCCCTGTTTGTTTAATATGCACGGGACATGTATCCAAGTGAACAGTATAAGTGAGGAGATTGTGTTCCCCTGATGGTTTAATATGCACGGGACATTTCACCAAGTGAACTGTGTAAGTGAGGAGAGTGTGTTCCCCTGATGGTTTAATATACACGGGATATGTTACCAAGAGAAAAGTCTAAGTGAGGAGAGTGTGTTCCCCTGATTGTTTAATACACACGGGAAATGTTACCAGATGAACAGTATAAGTGAGCAGAGTGTGTTCCCCTGATGGTTTAATATACACGGGATATGTTACCAAGAGAAAAGTCTAAGTGAGGAGAGTGTGTTCCCCTGATTGTTTAATACACACGGGACATGTTACCAGATGAACAGTATAAGTGAGGAGAGTGTGTTCCCCTGATGGTTTAATATACACAGGGCATGTTACCAGTTGAACAGTATAAGTGAGGAGATTGTGTTCTCCTGATGGTTTAATATACACGGGACATGTTACCAGGTGAACAGTATAAGTGAGGAGAGTGTGTTCCCCTGATGGTTTAATACACACGGGACATGTTACCAGGTGAACAGTATAAGTGAGTAGAGTGTGTTCCGCTGATGGTTTAATATACCCGGGACATGTCAGCAGGTGAACAGTATAATAGAGGAGAGTGTGTTCCCCTGATTGTTTAATACACACGGGACATGTCACCGGGTGAACAGGAGAAGTGAGCAGAATGTTTTCCCCTGATGGTAAAATATGCAAAGGACATGTTACCAGGTGAAGAGTATAACTGAGGAGAGTGTGTTCCCCTGATTGTTTAATACAAACGGGACATGTCACCAGGTGAACAGTAGAAGTGAGCAGAATGTTTTCCCCTGATGGTAAAATATGCAAAGGACATGTTACCAGGTGAACAGTATAACTGAGGAGAGTGTGTTCCCCTGATGGTTTAATACTGACGGGACATGTTACCAGATGAACAGTATAAGTGAGGAGTGTGTGTTCCCCTGATGGTTTAATGCACACAGGACATGTTACCAGGTGAACAGTATAAGTGAGGAGAGTGTGTTGCCCTGATGGTTTAATATACACGGGACATGTTACCAGGTGAACAGTATAAGTGAGGAGAGTGTGTTCCCCTGATGTTTTAATATACACGGGACATGTTACCAGGTGAACAGTATCAGTGAGGAGAGTGTGTTCCCCTGATGGTTTAATGCACACAGGACATGTTACCAGGTGAACAGTATAAGTGAGGAGAGTGTGTTCCCCTGATGGTTTAATATACCCGGGACATGTCACCAAGTGAACTGTATAAGTGAGGAGAGTGTGTTCCCCTGATGGTTTAATGCACACAAGACATTTTACCAGGTGAACAGTGTAAGTGAGGAGAGTGCGTTCCCCTGATGTTTTAATATACACGGGATATGTTGCCAGGTGAACAGTATAAGTGAGGAGAGTGTGTTCCCTGATGGTTTAATATACACGGGACATGTCACCAGGTGAACAGTATAAGTGATGAGAGTTTGTTCCCCTGATGCTTTAATATACACAGGACATGTTACCAGGTGAACAGTATAAGTGAGGAGAGTGTGTTCCCCTGATGTTTTAATATACACAGGACATGTTACCAGATGAACAGTATAAGTGAGGAGAGTGTGTTCCCCTGATGTTTTAATATACACGGGACATGTGACTAGGTGAACAGTATAAGTGAGGAGAGTGTGTTCCCCTGATTGTTTAATGCACACGGGACATGTTACCAGGTGAACAGTATAAGTGAGGAGATTGTGTTCCCCTGATTGTTTAATATACACGGGACATGTTACCAGGTGAACAGTATAAGTGAGGAGAGTGTGTTCCCCTGATGTTTAATATACACAGGACATGTTACCAGGTGAACAGTATAAGTGAGGAGAGTGTGTTCCATTGATGGTTTAATATACACAGGACATGTTATCAGGTGAACAGTATTAGTGAGGAGAGTGTGTTCCCCTGATTGTTTAATATACACGGGACATGTTACCAGGTGAACAGTATAAGTGAGGAGAGTGTGTTCCCCTGATGGTTTAATATACACAGGACATGTTACCAGGTGAACAGTATTAGTGAGGAGAGTGTGTTCCCCTGATTGTTTAATACGCACGGGACATGTTATCAGGTGAACAGTAGAAGTGAGGAGAATGTGTTCCCCTGTTTGTTGAATACGCACGGGACATGTTACCAAGTGAACAGTATAAGTGAGGAGAATGTGTTCCCCTGATTGTTTAATAAACACGGGACATGTTACCAAGTGAACAGTATAAGTGAGGAGAATGTGTTCCCCTGTTTGTTTAATACGCACGGGACATGTAACCAAGTGAATAGTATAAGTGAGGAGAATATGTTCCCCTGTTTTTTTAATACACACGGGACATGTTTCCAGGTGAACAGTATAAGTGAGGAGAATGTGTTCCCCTGATTGTTTAATACACACGGGACATGTTACCAGGTGAACAGTATAAGTGAGGAGAATGTGTTCCCCTGTTTGTTTAATACTCACGGGACATGTTACCAAGTGAACAGTATAAGTGAGGAGAGTGTGTTCCCCTGATTGTACAATACACACGGGACACGTCACCAGGTGAACAGTATAAGTGAGGAGAATGTGTTCCCCTGATTGTTTAATACACACGGGACATGTTACCAGGTGAACAGTATAAGTGAGGAGAATGTGTTCCCATGTTTGTTTAATACGCACGGGACATGTTACCAAGTGAACAGTATAAGTGAGGAGAGTGTGTTCCCCTGATTGTTTAATACACACGGGACATGTTACCAGGTGAACAGTATAAGAGAGGAGAGTGTGTTCCCCTGATGGTTTAATATACACGGGACATGTTACCAGGTGAACAGTATCAGTGAGGAGAGTGTGTTCCCCTGATGGTTTAATATACACGGGACATGTTACCAGGTGAACAGTATAAGTGAGGCGAGTGTGTTCACCTAATGGTTTAATACGCACGGGACATGTTACCAGGTGAACAGTATCAGTGAGGAGAGTGAGTTCCCCTGATGGTTTAATATACACAGGACATGTTACCAGGTGAACAGTAGAAGTGAGCAGAATGTTTTCCACTGATGGTTAAATATGCAAAGGACATGTTACCAGGTGAACAGTATAAGTGAGGAGAGTGTGTTCCCCTGATTGTTTAATACAAACGGGACATGTCACCAGGTGAACAGTAGAAGTGAGCAGAATGTTTTCCCCTGATGGTTAAATATGCAAAGGACATGTTACCAGGTGAACAGTATAAGTGAGGAGAGTGTGTTCCCCTGATTGTTTAATACACACGGGACATGTCACCGGGTGAGCAGTATAAGTGAGGAGAGTGTGTTCCCCTGATTGTTTAATACAAACGGGACATGTCACCAGGTGAACAGTAGAAGTGAGCAGAATGTTTTCCCCTGATGGTTAAATATGCAAAGGACATGTTACCAGGTGAACAGTATAACTGAGGAGAGTGTGTTCCCCTGATGGTTTAATGCACACAGGACATGTTACCAGGTGAACAGTATAAGTGAGGAGAGTGTGTTGCCCTGATGGTTTAATATACACGGGACATGTTACCAGGTGAACAGTATAAGTGAGGAGAGTGTGTTCCCCTGATGGTTTAATATACACGGGACATGTTACCAGGTGAAGAGTATCAGTGAGGAGAGTGTGTTCCCCTGATGGTTTAATATACACGGGACATGTTACCAGATGAACAGTATAAGTGAGGCGAGTGTGTTCACCTAATGGTTTAATACGCACGGGACATGTCACCAAGTGAACTGTATAAGTGAGGAGAGTGTGTTCCCCTGATGGTTTCATGCACACAAGACATTTTACCAGATGAACAGTGTAAGTGAGGAGAGTGTGTTCCCCTGATGGTTTAATATACACGGGATATGTTGCCAGGTGAACAGTATAAGTGAGGAGAGTGTGTTCCCTGATGGTTTAATACACACGGGACATGTTACCAGGTGAACCGTATAAGTGAGGAGAGTGTGTTCCCCTGATGGTTTAATATACACGGGACATGTGACTAGGTGAACAGTATAAGTGAGGAGAGTGAGTTCCCCTGATTGTTTAATGCACACGGGACATGTTACCAGGTGAACAGTATAAGTGAGGAGAGTGTGTTCCCCTGATGTTTTAATATACGCAGGACATGTTACCAGGTGAACAGTATAAGTGAGGAGAGTGTGTTCCATTGATGGTTTAATATACACAGGACATGTTACCAAGTGAACAGTATAAGTGAGGAGAGTGTGTTCCCCTGTTTGTTTAATACGCACTGGACATGTTACCAAGTGAACAGTATAAGTGAGGAGAGTGTGTTCCCCTGTTTGTTTAATACACACGGGACATGTTTCCAGGTGAACAGTATAAGTGAGGAGAATGTGTTCCCCAGTTTGTTTTATACGCACGGGACATGTTACCAAGTGAATAGTATAAGTGAGGAGAATGTGTTCCCCTGTTTGTTTAATATGCACGGGACATGTATCCAAGTGAACAGTATAAGTGAGGAGATTGTGTTCCCCTGATGGTTTAATATGCACGGGACATTTCACCAAGTGAACTGTGTAAGTGAGGAGAGTGTGTTCCCCTGATGGTTTAATATACACGGGATATGTTACCAAGAGAAAAGTCTAAGTGAGGAGAGTGTGTTCCCCTGTTTGGTTAATACACACGGGACATGTTACCAGATGAACAGTATAAGTGAGCAGAGTGTGTTCCCCTGATGGTTGAATATACACGGGATATGTTACCAAGAGAAAAGTCTAAGTGAGGAGAGTGTGTTCCCCTGATTGTTTAATACACACGGGACATGTTACCAGATGAACAGTGTAAGTGAGGAGAGTGTGTTCCCCTGATGGTTTAATATACACAGGGCATGTTACCAGTTGAACAGTATAAGTGAGGAGATTGTGTTCTCCTGATGGTTTAATATACACGGGACATGTTACCAGGTGAACAGTATAAGTGAGGAGAGTGTGTTCCCCTGATGGTTTAATACACACGGGACATGTTACCAGATGAACAATATAAGTGAGGAGAGTGTGTTCCCCTGATTGTTTAATATACACAGGGCATGTTACCAGTTGAACAGTATAAGTGAGGAGATTGTGTTCTCCTGATGGTGTAATATACACGGGACATGTTACCAAGAGAAAAGTCTAAGTGAGGAGAGTGTGTTCCCCTGATTGTTTAATACACACGGGACATGTTACCAGGTGAACAGTATAAGTGAGGAGAGTGTGTTCCCCTGATTGTTTAATACAAACGGGACATGTCACCAGGTGAACAGTAGAAGTGAGCAGAATGTTTTCCCCTGATGGTTAAATATGCAAAGGACATGTTACCAGGTGAACAGTATAAGTGAGGAGAGTGTGTTCCCCTGATGGTTTAATACTGACGGGACATGTTACCAGATGAACAGTATTAGTGAGGAGAGTGTGTTCCCCTGATGGTTTAATATACACGGGATATGTTACCAAGAGAAAAGTCTAAGTGAGGAGAGTGTGTTCCCCTGATTGTTTAATATACACAGGACATGTTACCAGGTGAACAGTATAATTGAGGAGAGTGTGTTCCCCAGTTTGTTTAATACGCACGGGACATGTTACCAAATGAACAGTATAATTGAGGAGAGTGTGTTCCCCTGATTGTTTAATACACACGGGACATGTTACCAGGTGAACAGTATAATTGAGGAGAGTGTGTTCCCCTGATTGTTTAATACACACGGGACATGTTACCAGGTGAACAGTATAAGTGAGGAGAGTGTGTTCCCCTGATTGTTTAATACACACGGGACATGTCACCAGTTGAACAGTATAAGTGAGGAGAATGTGTTCCCCTGTTTGTTTAATACGCACGGGACATGTTATCAGGTGAACAGTAGAAGTGAGGAGAGTGTGTTCCCCTGTTTGTTTAATACGCACGGGACATGTTACCAAGTGAACAGTATAAGTGAGGAGAATGTGTTCCCCTGATTGTTTAATACGCACGGGACATGTTACCAGGTGAACAGTATAAGTGAGGAGAATGTGTTCCCCAGTTTGTTTAATACGCACGGGACATGTTACCAAGTGAACAGTATAAGTGAGGAGAATGTGTTCCCCTGTTTGTTTAATACGCACGGGACATGTTACCAAGTGAACAGTATAAGTGAGGAGAATGTGTTCCCCTGTTTGTTTAATACGCACGGGACATGTTACCACGTGAACAGTGTAAGTGAGGAGAATGTGTTCCCCTGATTGTTTAACACGCACGGGACATGTTACCAAGTGAATAGCATAAGTGAGGAGAATGTGTTCCCCTGATTGTTTAATACACACGGGACATGTTACCAGGTGAACAGTATAAGTGAAGAGAATGTGTTCCCCAGTTTGTTTAATACGCACGGGACATGTTACCAAGTGAATAGTATAAGTGAGGAGAGTGTGTTCCCTTGATTGTTTAACACACACGGGACATGTTACCAGGTGAACAGTATAAGTGAGGAGAATGTGTTCCCCTGTTGGTTTAATATGCACGGGACATGTTACCAGGTGAACAGTATAAGTGAGGAGAGTGTGTTCCCCTGATTGTTTAATACACACGGGACATGTTACCAGGTGAACAGTATAAGTGAAGAGAGCGTGTTCCCCTGATTGTTTAATACACACGGGACATGTTACCAGGTGAACAGTATAATTGAGGAGAGTGTGTTCCCCTGATGGTTTAATATACACGGAACATGTTCCCAGGTGAACAGTATAAGTGAGGAGAGTGTGTTCCCCTGATGGTTTAATATACACGGGACATGTTCCCAGGTGAACAGTATAAGTTAGGAGAGTGTGTTCCCCTGATGGTTTAATATACACAGGGCATATTTCCACGTGAACAGTATAAGTGAGGAGAGTGTGTTCCCCTTATGGTTTAATACACACGGGACATGTTATCAGGTGAACAGTATAAGTGAGGAGAGTGTGTTCCCCTGATTGTTTAATGCACACGGGACATGTTACCAGCTGAACGGTATAAGTGAGGAGAGTGTGTTCCCCTGATGGTTTAATATACACAGGACATGTTACCAGGTGAACAGTATAAGTGAGGAGATTGTGTTCCCCTGATGGTTTAATATACACGGGACATGTTACCAGATGAACAGTATAAGTGAGGCGAGTGTGTTCACCTAATGGTTTAATACGCACGGGACATGTGACTAGGTGAACAGTATAAGTGAGGAGAGTGTGTTCCCCTGATTGTTCAATACACACGGGACATGTTACCAGGTGAACAGTATAAGTGAGAAGAGTGTGTTCCCCTGATTGTTCAATACACACGGAACATGTCACCAAGCGAAATGTATAATTGAGGAGAGTGTATTCCCCTGATGGTTTAATATACACGGTACATGTTACCAGGTGAACAGTAGAAGTGAGGAGAGTGTGTTCCCCTGATGGTTTAATATACACGGAACATGTTCCCAGGTGAACAGTATAAGTGAGGAGAGTGTGTTCCCCTGATGGTTTAATATACACGGGACATGTTCCCAGGTGAACAGTATAAGTGAGGAGAGTGTGTTCCCCTGATGGTTTAATATACACGGGACATGTTCCCAGGTGAACAGTATAAGTTAGGAGAGTGTGTTCCCCTGATGGTTTAATATACACAGGGCATATTTCCACGTGAACAGTATAAGTGAGGAGAGTGTGTTCCCCTTATGGTTTAATACACACGGGACATGTCACCAGCTGAACGGTATAAGTGAGGAGAGTGTGTTCCCCTGATGGTTTAATATACACAGGACATGTTACCAGGTGAACAGTGTAAGTGAGGAGATTGTGTTCCCCTGATGGTTTAATATACACGGGACATGTTACCAGATGAACAGTATAAGTGAGGCGAGTGTGTTCACCTAATGGTTTAATACGCACGAAACATGTGACTAGGTGAACAGTATAAGTGAGGAGAGTGTGTTCCCCTGATTGTTTAATGCACACGGGACATGTTACCAGGTGAACAGTATAAGTGAGGAGAGTGTGTTTCCCTGATTGTTTAATATACACGGGACATGTTACCAGCTGAACGGTATAAGTGAGGAGAGTGTGTTCCCCTGAAGGTTTAATACAGACGGGACATGTTACCAGGTGAACCGTATAAGTGAGGAGAATGTGTTCCCCTGTTTGTTTAATACGCACGGGACATGTTACCAGGTGAACAGTATAAGTGAGGAGAGTGTGTTCCCCTGATTGTTTAATACACACGGGACATGTTACCAGGTGAACAGTATCAGTGAGGAGAGTGTGTTCCCCTGATTGTTTAAAACGCACGGGACATGTCACCAGGTGAACAGTATAAGTGAGGAGAATGTGTTCCCCTGATTGTTTAATACACACGGGACATGTTACCAGGTGAAAAGGATAAGTGAGGAGAGTGTGTTCCCCTGATTGTTTAATACGCACGGGACATGTTACCAAGTGAACAGTATAAGTGAGGAGAATGTGTTCCCCTGTTGGTTTAATACGCACGGGACATGTTACCAGGTGAACAGTATAAGTGAGGAGAGTCTGTTCCCCTGATTGTTTAATACACACGGGACATTTGACCAGGTGAACAGTATAAGTGAGGAGAGTGTGTTCCCCTGATGGTTTAATATGCACGGGACATGTTACCAGCTGAACAGTATAAGTGAGGAGAGTGTGTTCCCCTGATTGTTTAATATACACGGGACATGTTACCAGGTGAACAGTATAAGTGAGGAGAGTGTGTTCCCCTGATGGTTTAATATACACGGGACATGTTACCAGGCGAACAGTATAAGTGAGGAGAGTCTGTTCCCCTGATTGTTTAATACACACGGGACATGTTACCAGATGAACAGTATAAGTGAGGAGAGTCTGTTCCCCTGATTGTTTAATACACACGGGACATGTTACCAGATGAACAGTATAAGTGAGGAGAGTGTGTTCCCCTGATGGTTTAATATGCACGGGACATGTTACCAGCTGAACAGTATAAGTGAGGAGAGTGTGTTCCCCTGATGGTTTAATATACACGGGACATGTTACCAGGCGAACAGTATAAGTGAGGAGAGTCTGTTCCCCTGATTGTTTAATACACACGGGACATGGTACCAGGTGAACAGTATAAGTGAGGAGAGTCTGTTCCCCTGATTGTTTTATACACACAGGACTTGTTACCAGATGAACAGTATAAGTGAGGAGAGTCTGTTCCCCTGATTGTTTAATACACACGGGACATGTTACCAGATGAACAGTAGAAGTGAGGAGAGTGTGTTCCCCTGATGGTTTAATATGCACGGGACATGTTACCAGGTGAACAGTATAAGTGAGGAGAGTCTGTTCCCCTGATTGTTTAATACACACGGGACATGTTCCCAGGTGAAAAGTATAAGTGAGGAGAGTGTGTTCCCCTGATTGTTTAATACACACAGGGCATATTACCATTTGAACAGTATAAGTGAGGAGAGGGTGTTCCCCTGATGGTTTAATACACACGGGACATGTCACCAGGTGAACAGTATAAGTGAGGAGAGTCTGTTCCCCTGTTTGTTTAATGCACACGGGACATGTTACCAGATGAACAGTATAAGTGAGGAGAGTGTGTTCCCCTGATTGTTTAATACACACGGGACATGTTACCAGGTGAAAAGGATAAGTGAGGAGAGTGTGTTCCCCTGATTGTTTAATACGCACGGGACATGTTACCAAGTGAACAGTATAAGTGAGGAGAATGTGTTCCCCTGTTGGTTTAATACGCACGGGACATGTTACCAGGTGAACAGTATAAGTGAGGAGAGTCTGTTCCCCTGATTGTTTAATACACACGGGACATTTCACCAGGTGAGCAGTATAAGTGAGGAGAGTGTGTTCCCCTGATTGTTTAATACACACGGGACATGTCACCAGGTGAACAGTATAAGTGAGGAGAATGTGTTCCCCTGTTGGTTTAATACGCACGGGACATGTTACCAGGTGAACAGTATAAGTGAGGAGAGTCTGTTCCCCTGATTGTTTAATACACACGGGACATTTCACCAGGTGAACAGTATAAGTGAGGAGAGTGTGTTCCCCTGATGGTTTAATATGCACGGGACATGTTACCAGCTGAACAGTATAAGTGAGGAGAGTGTGTTTCCCTGATTGTTTAATATACACGGGACATGTTACCAGCTGAACAGTATAAGTGAGGAGAGTGTGTTCCCCTGATGGTTTAATATGCACGGGACATGTTACCAGCTGAACAGTATAAGTGAGGAGAGTCTGTTCCCCTGATTGTTTAATACACACGGGACATTTCACCAGGTGAACAGTATAAGTGCGGAGAGTGTGTTCCCTGATTGTTTAATATGCACGGGACATGTTACCAGCTGAACAGTATAAGTGAGGAGAGTCTGTTCCCCTGATGGTTTAATATACACGGGACATGTTACCAGGCGAACAGTATAAGTGAGGAGAGTCTGTTCCCCTGATTGTTTAATACACACGGGACATGGTACCAGGTGAACAGTATAAGTGAGGAGAGTCTGTTCCCCTGATTGTTTAATACACACGGGACATGTTACCAGATGAACAGTATAAGTGAGGAGAGTCTGTTCCCCTGATTGTTTAATACACACGGGACATGTTACCAGATGAACAGTATAAGTGAGGAGAGTGTGTTCCCCTGATGGTTTAATATGCACGGGACATGTTACCAGGTGAACAGTATAAGTGAGGAGAGTCTGTTCCCCTGATTGTTTAATACACACGGGACATGTTCCCAGGTGAAAAGTATAAGTGAGGAGAGTGTGTTCCCCTGATTGTTTAATACACACAGGGCATATTACCATTTGAACAGTATAAGTGAGGAGAGGGTGTTCCCCTGATGGTTTAATACACACGGGACATGTCACCAGGTGAACAGTATAAGTGAGGAGAGTCTGTTCCCCTGTTTGTTTAATGCACACGGGACATGTTACCAGATGAACAGTATAAGTGAGGAGAGTGTGTTCCCCTGATGGTTTCATATACACGGGACATGTTACCAGGAGAACAGTATAAGTGAGGAGAGTGTGTTCACCTGATGGGTAAATACAGACGGGACATGTCACCAGGTGAACAGTATAAGTGAGGAGAGTCTGTTCCCCTGTTTGTTTAATGCACACGGGACATGTTACCAGATGAACAGTATAAGTGAGGAGAGTGTGTTCCCCTGATGGTTTCATATACACGGGACATGTTACCAGGTGAACAGTATAAGTGAGGAGAGTGTGTTCCCCTGATGGTTTAATATACACGGGACATGTCACCAGGTGAACAGTATAAGTGAGGAGAGTTTGTTCCCCTGATTGTTTAATACACAAAGGACATGTTACCAGGTGAAGAGTATAAGTGAGGAGAATGTGTTCCCCTGATGGTTTAATACACACAGGACATATTATCTGGTTAACAGTATAAGTGAGGAGAGTGTGTTCCCCTGATTGTTTAATACTCACGGGACATGTTACCAGGTGAACAGTATAAGTGAGGAGAGTGTGTTCCCCTGATGGTTTAATACACACGGGACATGTTACCAGGTGAACAGTATCAGTGAGGAGAGTGTGTTCCCCTGATTGTTTAAAACGCACGGGACATGTCACCAGGTGAACAGTATAAGTGAGGAGAATGTGTTCCCCTGATTGTTTAATACACACGGGACATGTTACCAGGTGAAAAGGATAAGTGAGGAGAGTGTGTTCCCCTGATTGTTTAATACGCACGGGACATGTTACCAAGTGAACAGTATAAGTGAGGAGAATGTGTTCCCCTGTTGGTTTAATACGCACGGGACATGTTACCAGGTGAACAGTATAAGTGAGGAGAGTCTGTTCCCCTGATTGTTTAATACACACGGGACATTTGACCAGGTGAACAGTATAAGTGAGGAGAGTGTGTTCCCCTGATGGTTTAATATGCACGGGACATGTTACCAGCTGAACAGTATAAGTGAGGAGAGTGTGTTCCCCTGATTGTTTAATATACACGGGACATGTTACCAGGTGAACAGTATAAGTGAGGAGAGTGTGTTCCCCTGATGGTTTAATATACACGGGACATGTTACCAGGCGAACAGTATAAGTGAGGAGAGTCTGTTCCCCTGATTGTTTAATACACACGGGACATGTTACCAGATGAACAGTATAAGTGAGGAGAGTCTGTTCCCCTGATTGTTTAATACACACGGGACATGTTACCAGATGAACAGTATAAGTGAGGAGAGTGTGTTCCCCTGATGGTTTAATATGCACGGGACATGTTACCAGCTGAACAGTATAAGTGAGGAGAGTGTGTTCCCCTGATGGTTTAATATACACGGGACATGTTACCAGGCGAACAGTATAAGTGAGGAGAGTCTGTTCCCCTGATTGTTTAATACACACGGGACATGGTACCAGGTGAACAGTATAAGTGAGGAGAGTCTGTTCCCCTGATTGTTTTATACACACAGGACTTGTTACCAGATGAACAGTATAAGTGAGGAGAGTCTGTTCCCCTGATTGTTTAATACACACGGGACATGTTACCAGATGAACAGTATAAGTGAGGAGAGTGTGTTCCCCTGATGGTTTAATATGCACGGGACATGTTACCAGGTGAACAGTATAAGTGAGGAGAGTCTGTTCCCCTGATTGTTTAATACACACGGGACATGTTCCCAGGTGAAAAGTATAAGTGAGGAGAGTGTGTTCCCCTGATTGTTTAATACACACAGGGCATATTACCATTTGAACAGTATAAGTGAGGAGAGGGTGTTCCCCTGATGGTTTAATACACACGGGACATGTCACCAGGTGAACAGTATAAGTGAGGAGAGTCTGTTCCCCTGTTTGTTTAATGCACACGGGACATGTTACCAGATGAACAGTATAAGTGAGGAGAGTGTGTTCCCCTGATTGTTTAATACACACGGGACATGTTACCAGGTGAAAAGGATAAGTGAGGAGAGTGTGTTCCCCTGATTGTTTAATACGCACGGGACATGTTACCAAGTGAACAGTATAAGTGAGGAGAATGTGTTCCCCTGTTGGTTTAATACGCACGGGACATGTTACCAGGTGAACAGTATAAGTGAGGAGAGTCTGTTCCCCTGATTGTTTAATACACACGGGACATTTCACCAGGTGAGCAGTATAAGTGAGGAGAGTGTGTTCCCCTGATTGTTTAATACACACGGGACATGTCACCAGGTGAACAGTATAAGTGAGGAGAATGTGTTCCCCTGTTGGTTTAATACGCACGGGACATGTTACCAGGTGAACAGTATAAGTGAGGAGAGTCTGTTCCCCTGATTGTTTAATACACACGGGACATTTCACCAGGTGAACAGTATAAGTGAGGAGAGTGTGTTCCCCTGATGGTTTAATATGCACGGGACATGTTACCAGCTGAACAGTATAAGTGAGGAGAGTGTGTTTCCCTGATTGTTTAATATACACGGGACATGTTACCAGCTGAACAGTATAAGTGAGGAGAGTGTGTTCCCCTGATGGTTTAATATGCACGGGACATGTTACCAGCTGAACAGTATAAGTGAGGAGAGTCTGTTCCCCTGATTGTTTAATACACACGGGACATTTCACCAGGTGAACAGTATAAGTGCGGAGAGTGTGTTCCCTGATTGTTTAATATGCACGGGACATGTTACCAGCTGAACAGTATAAGTGAGGAGAGTCTGTTCCCCTGATGGTTTAATATACACGGGACATGTTACCAGGCGAACAGTATAAGTGAGGAGAGTCTGTTCCCCTGATTGTTTAATACACACGGGACATGGTACCAGGTGAACAGTATAAGTGAGGAGAGTCTGTTCCCCTGATTGTTTAATACACACGGGACATGTTACCAGATGAACAGTATAAGTGAGGAGAGTCTGTTCCCCTGATTGTTTAATACACACGGGACATGTTACCAGATGAACAGTATAAGTGAGGAGAGTGTGTTCCCCTGATGGTTTAATATGCACGGGACATGTTACCAGGTGAACAGTATAAGTGAGGAGAGTCTGTTCCCCTGATTGTTTAATACACACGGGACATGTTCCCAGGTGAAAAGTATAAGTGAGGAGAGTGTGTTCCCCTGATTGTTTAATACACACAGGGCATATTACCATTTGAACAGTATAAGTGAGGAGAGGTTGTTCCCCTGATGGTTTAATACACACGGGACATGTCACCAGGTGAACAGTATAAGTGAGGAGAGTCTGTTCCCCTGTTTGTTTAATGCACACGGGACATGTTACCAGATGAACAGTATAAGTGAGGAGAGTGTGTTCCCCTGATGGTTTCATATACACGGGACATGTTACCAGGAGAACAGTATAAGTGAGGAGAGTGTGTTCACCTGATGGGTAAATACAGACGGGACATGTCACCAGGTGAACAGTATAAGTGAGGAGAGTCTGTTCCCCTGTTTGTTTAATGCACACGGGACATGTTACCAGATGAACAGTATAAGTGAGGAGAGTGTGTTCCCCTGATGGTTTCATATACACGGGACATGTTACCAGGTGAACAGTATAAGTGAGGAGAGTGTGTTCCCCTGATGGTTTAATATACACGGGACATGTCACCAGGTGAACAGTATAAGTGAGGAGAGTTTGTTCCCCTGATTGTTTAATACACAAAGGACATGTTACCAGGTGAAGAGTATAAGTGAGGAGAATGTGTTCCCCTGATGGTTTAATACACACAGGACATATTATCTGGTTAACAGTATAAGTGAGGAGAGTGTGTTCCCCTGATTGTTTAATACTCACGGGACATGTTACCAGGTGAACAGTATAAGTGAGGAGAGTGTGTTCCCCTGATGGTTTAATACTGACGGGACATGTCACCAGGTGAACAGTATAAGTGAGGAGGGTGTGTTCCCCTGATGGATTAATATGCACAGGACATGTTACCAGGTGAACAGTATAAGTGAGGAGAGTGTGTTCCCCTGATTGTTTAATACACACGGGACATGTCACCAGGTGAACAGTATAAGTGAGGAGAGTGTGTTCCCCTGATTGTTTAATATTCACGGGACATGTTACCAGGTGAACAGTATAAGTGAGGAGAGTGTGTTCCCTTGATGGTTTAATATACACGGGACATGTCACCAGGTGAACAGTATAAGTGAGAAGAGTGTGTTCCCCTGATTGTTTAATACACACGGGACATGTCACCAGGTGAACAGTATAAGTGAGGAGAGTGTGTTCACCTGATGGGTAAATACAGACGGGACATGTCACCAGGTGAACAGTATAAGTGAGGAGAGTTTGTTCCCCTGATTGTTTAATACACACAGGACATGTTACCAAGTGAACAGTATAAGTGAGGAGAGTGTGTTCCCCTGATGGTTTAATATACACGGGACATGTTACCAGGTGAACAGTATAAGTGAGGAGAGTGTGTTCCCCTGATTGTTTAATACACACGGGACATTTCACCAGGTGAACAGTATAAGTGAGGAGAGTGTGTTCCCCTGATGGTTTAATATGCACGGGACATGTTACCAGCTGAACAGTATAAGTGAGGAGAGTGTGTTCCCCTGATTGTTTAATATACACGGGACATGTTACCAGCTGAACAGTATAAGTGAGGAGAGTGTGTTCCCCTGATTGTTCAATACACACGGGACATGTTACCAGGTGAACAGTATAAGTGAGGAGAGTCTGTTCCCCTGATTGTTTAATACACACGGGACATTTCACCAGGTGAACAGTATAAGTGCGGAGAGTGTGTTCCCTGATTGTTTAATATGCACGGGACATGTTACCAGCTGAACAGTATAAGTGAGGAGAGTGTGTTCCCCTGATGGTTTAATATGCACGGGACATGTTACCAGCTGAACAGTATAAGTGAGGAGAGTCTGTTCCCCTGATGGTTTAATATACACGGGACATGTTACCAGGCGAACAGTATAAGTGAGGAGAGTCTGTTCCCCTGATTGTTTAATACACACGGGACATGGTACCAGGTGAACAGTATAAGTGAGGAGAGTCTGTTCCCCTGATTGTTTAATACACACGGGACATGTTACCAGATGAACAGTATAAGTGAGGAGAGTCTGTTCCCCTGATTGTTTAATACACACGGGACATGTTACCAGATGAACAGTATAAGTGAGGAGAGTGTGTTCCCCTGATGGTTTAATATGCACGGGACATGTTACCAGGTGAACAGTATAAGTGAGGAGAGTCTGTTCCCCTGATTTTTTAATACACACGGGACATGTTCCCAGGTGAAAAGTATAAGTGAGGAGAGTGTGTTCCCCTGATTGTTTAATACACACAGGGCATATTACCATTTGAACAGTATAAGTGAGGAGAGGGTGTTCCCCTGATGGTTTAATACACACGGGACATGTCACCAGGTGAACAGTATAAGTGAGGAGAGTCTGTTCCCCTGTTTGTTTAATGCACACGGGACATGGTACCAGATGAACAGTATAAGTGAGGAGAGGGTGTTCCCCTGATGGTTTAATACACACGGGACATGTTACCAGGTGAACAGTATAAGTGAGGAGAGTGTGTTCCCCTGATGGTTTCATATACACGGGACATGTTACCAGGAGAACAGTATAAGTGAGGAGAGTGTGTTCACCTGATGGTTTAATATACACAGGACATATTATCTGGTTAACAGCATAAGTGAGGAGAGTGTGTTCCCCTGATTGTTTAATACTCACGGGACATGTTACCAGGTGAACAGTATAAGTGAGGAGAGTGTGTTCCACTGATTGTTTAATACTCACGGTACATGTTACCAGGTGAAGAGTATAAGTGAGGAGAATGTGTTCCCCTGATGGTTTAATACACACGGGACATGTTACCAGATGAACAGTATAAGTGAGGAGAGTCTGTTCCCCTGATTGTTTAATACACACGGGACATGTTACCAGATGAACAGTATAAGTGAGGAGAGTGTGTTCCCCTGATGGTTTAATATGCACGGGACATGTTACCAGGTGAACAGTATAAGTGAGGAGAGTCTGTTCCCCTGATTGTTTAATACACACGGGACATGTTCCCAGGTGAAAAGTATAAGTGAGGAGAGTGTGTTCCCCTGATTGTTTAATACACACAGGGCATATTACCATTTGAACAGTATAAGTGAGGAGAAGGTGTTCCCCTGATGGTTTAATACACACGGGACATGTTACCAGATGAACAGTATAAGTGAGGAGAGTGTGTTCCCCTGATGGTTTCATATACACGGGACATGTTACCAGGAGAACAGTATAAGTGAGGAGAGTGTGTTCACCTGATGGATAAATACAGACGGGACATGTCACCAGGTGAACAGTATAAGTGAGGAGAGTTTGTTCCCCTGATTGTTTAATACACACAGGACATGTTACCAGGTGAAGAGTATAAGTGAGGAGAATGTGTTCCCCTGATGGTTTAATACACACAGGACATTTTATCTGGTTAACAGTATAAGTGAGGAGAGTGTGTTCCCCTGATTGTTTAATACTCACGGGACATGTTACCAGGTGAACAGTATAAGTGAGGAGAGTGTGTTCCCCTGATGGTTTAATACTGACGGGACATGTCACCAGGTGAACAGTATAAGTGAGGAGGGTGTGTTCCCCTGATGGATTAATATGCACAGGACATGTTACCAGGTGAACAGTATAAGTGAGGAGAGTGTGTTCCCCTGATTGTTTAATACACACGGGACATGTCACCAGGTGAACAGTATAAGTGAGGAGAGTGTGTTCCCCTGATTGTTTAATATTCACGGGACATGTTACCAGGTGAACAGTATAAGTGAGGAGAGTGTGTTCCCTTGATGGTTTAATATACACGGGACATGTCACCAGGTGAACAGTATAAGTGAGAAGAGTGTGTTCCCCTGATTGTTTAATACACACGGGACATGTCACCAGGTGAACAGTATAAGTGAGGAGAGTGTGTTCACCTGATGGGTAAATACAGACGGGACATGTCACCAGTTGAACAGTATAAGTGAGGAGAGTTTGTTCCCCTGATTGTTTAATACACACAGGACATGTTACCAAGTGAACAGTATAAGTGAGGAGAGTGTGTTCCCCTGATTGTTTAATATACACGGGACATGTTACCAGGTGAACAGTATAAGTGAGGAGAGTGTGTTCCCCTGATTGTTTAATACACACGGGACAATTCACCAGGTGAACAGTATAAGTGAGGAGAGTGTGTTCCCCTGATGGTTTAATATGCACGGGACATGTTACCAGCTGAACAGTATAAGTGAGGAGAGTGTGTTCCCCTGATTGTTTAATATACACGGGACATGTTACCAGCTGAACAGTATAAGTGAGGAGAGTGTGTTCCCCTGATTGTTCAACACACACGGGACATGTTACCAGGTGAACAGTATAAGTGAGGAGAGTCTGTTCCCCTGATTGTTTAATACACACGGGACATTTCACCAGGTGAACAGTATAAGTGCGGAGAGTGTGTTCCCTGATTGTTTAATATGCACGGGACATGTTACCAGCTGAACAGTATAAGTGAGGAGAGTGTGTTCCCCTGATGGTTTAATATGCACGGGACATGTTACCAGCTGAACAGTATAAGTGAGGAGAGTCTGTTCCCCTGATGGTTTAATATACACGGGACATGTTACCAGGCGAACAGTATAAGTGAGGAGAGTCTGTTCCCCTGATTGTTTAATACACACGGGACATGGTACCAGGTGAACAGTATAAGTGAGGAGAGTCTGTTCCCCTGATTGTTTAATACACACGGGACATGTTACCAGATGAACAGTATAAGTGAGGAGAGTCTGTTCCCCTGATTGTTTAATACACACGGGACATGTTACCAGATGAACAGTATAAGTGAGGAGAGTGTGTTCCCCTGATGGTTTAATATGCACGGGACATGTTACCAGGTGAACAGTATAAGTGAGGAGAGTCTGTTCCCCTGATTGTTTAATACACACGGGACATGTTCCCAGGTGAAAAGTATAAGTGAGGAGAGTGTGTTCCCCTGATGGTTTAATACTGACGGGACATGTCACCAGGTGAACAGTATAAGTGAGGAGGGTGTGTTCCCCTGATGGATTAATATGCACAGGACATGTTACCAGGTGAACAGTATAAGTGAGGAGAGTGTGTTCCCCTGATTGTTTAATACACACGGGACATGTCACCAGGTGAACAGTATAAGTGAGGAGAGTGTGTTCCCCTGATTGTTTAATACACACGGGACATGTCACCAGGTGAACAGTATAAGTGAGGAGAGTGTGTTCCCCTGATTGTTTAATATTCACGGGACATGTTACCAGGTGAACAGTATAAGTGAGGAGAGTGTGTTCCCTTGATGGTTTAATATACACGGGACATGTCACCAGGTGAACAGTATAAGTGAGAAGAGTGTGTTCCCCTGATTGTTTAATACACACGGGACATGTCACCAGGTGAACAGTATAAGTGAGGAGAGTTTGTTCCCCTGATTGTTTAATACACACAGGACATGTTACCAAGTGAACAGTATAAGTGAGGAGAGTGTGTTCCCCTGATGGTTTAATATACACGGGACATGTTACCAGGTGAACAGTATAAGTGAGGAGAGTGTGTTCCCCTGATTGTTTAATACACACGGGACATTTCACCAGGTGAACAGTATAAGTGAGGAGAGTGTGTTCCCCTGATGGTTTAATATGCACGGGACATGTTACCAGCTGAACAGTATAAGTGAGGAGAGTGTGTTCCCCTGATTGTTTAATATACACGGGAAATGTTACCAGCTGAACAGTATAAGTGAGGAGAGTGTGTTCCCCTGATTGTTCAATACACACGGGACATGTTACCAGGTGAACAGTATAAGTGAGGAGAGTCTGTTCCCCTGATTGTTTAATACACACGGGACATTTCACCAGGTGAACAGTATAAGTGCGCAGAGTGTGTTCCCTGATTGTTTAATATGCACGGGACATGTTACCAGCTGAACAGTATAAGTGAGGAGAGTGTGTTCCCCTGATGGTTTAATATGCACGGGACATGTTACCAGCTGAACAGTATAAGTGAGGAGAGTCTGTTCCCCTGATGGTTTAATATACACGGGACATGTTACCAGGCGAACAGTATAAGTGAGGAGAGTCTGTTCCCCTGATTGTTTAATACACACGGAACATGGTACCAGGTGAACAGTATAAGAGAGGAGAGTCTGTTCCCCTGATTGTTTAATACACACGGGACATGTTACCAGATGAACAGTATAAGTGAGGAGAGTCTGTTCCCCTGATTGTTTAATACACACGGGACATGTTACCAGATGAACAGTATAAGTGAGGAGAGTGTGTTCCCCTGATGGTTTAATATGCATGGGACATGTTACCAGGTGAACAGTATAAGTGAGGAGAGTCTGTTCCCCTGATTGTTTAATACACACGGCACATGGTACCAGGTGAACAGTATAAGTGAGGAGAGGCTGTTCCCCTGATTGTTTAATACACACGGGACATGTTACCAGATGAACAGTATAAGTGAGGAGAGTCTGTTCCCCTGATTGTTTAATACACACGGGACATGTTACCAGGTGAAAAGTATAAGTGAGGAGAGTGTGTTCCCCTGATTGTTTAATACACACAGGGCATATTACCATTTGAACAGTATAAGTGAGGAGAGGGTGTTCCCCTGATGGTTTAATACACACGGGACATGTCACCAGGTGAACAGTATAAGTGAGGAGAGTCTGTTCCCCTGTTTGTTTAATGCACACGGGACATGTTACCAGATGAACAGTATAAGTGAGGAGAGTGTGTTCCCCTGATGGTTTCATATACACGGGACATGTTACCAGGAGAACAGTATAAGTGAGGAGAGTGTGTTCACCTGATGGTTTAATATACACAGGACATATTATCTGGTTAACAGCATAAGTGAGGAGAGTGTGTTCCCCTGATTGTTTAATACTCACGGGACATGTTACCAGGTGAACAGTATAAGTGAGGAGAGTGTGTTCCCCTGATTGTTTAATACTCACGGGACATGTTACCAGGTGTACAGTATAATTGAGGAGAGTGTGTTCCACTGATTGTTTAATACTCACGGTACATGTTACCAGGTGAAGAGTATAAGTGAGGAGAATGTGTTCCCCTGATGGTTTAATACACACAGGACATATTATCTGGTTAACAGTATAAGTGAGGAGAGTGTGTTCCCCTGATTGTTTAATACTCACGGGACATGTTACCAGGTGAACAGTATAAGTGAGGAGAGTGTGTTCCCCTGATGGTTTAATACTGACGGGACATGTCACCAGGTGAACAGTATAAGTGAGGAGGGTGTGTTCCCCTGATGGTTTAATATGCACAGGACATGTTACCAGGTGAACAGTATAAGTGAGGAGAGTGTGTTCCCCTGATTGTTTAATACACACGGGACATGTCACCAGGTGAACAGTATAAGTGAGGAGAGTGTGTTCCCCTGATTGTTTAATACACACGGGACATGTCACCAGGTGAACAGTATAAGTGAGGAGAGTGTGTTCCCCTGATTGTTTAATATTCACGGGACATGTTACCAGGTGAACAGTATAAGTGAGGAGAGTGTGTTCCCCTGATGGTTTAATACACACGGGACATGTCACCAGGTGAACAGTATAAGTGAGAAGAGTGTGTTCCCCTGATTGTTTAATACACACGGGACATGTCACCAGGTGAACAGTATAAGTGAGGAGAGTGTGTTCACCTGATGGGTAAATACAGACGGGACATGTCACCAGGTGAACAGTGTAAGTGAGGAGAGTTTGTTCCCCTGATTGTTTAATACACACAGGACATGTTACCAAGTGAACAGTATAAGTGAGGAGAGTGTGTTCCCCTGATGGTTTAATATACACGGGACATGTTACCAGGTGAACAGTATAAGTGAGGAGAGTGTGTTCCCCTGATGGTTTAATATACACGGGACATGTTACCAGATGAACAGTATAAGTGAGGAGAGTGTGTTCACCTGATGGGTTAATACAGACGGGACATGTCACCAGGTGAACAGTATAAGTGAGGAGAGTGTGTTCCCCTGATGGTTTAATATACACGGGACATGTTACCAGGTGAACAGTATAAGTGAGGCGAGTGTGTTCACCTGATGGGTTAATACAGACGGGACATGTCACCAGGTGAACAGTATAAGTGAGGAGAGTGTGTTCCCCTGATTGTTTTATATTCACGGGACATGTTACCAGGTGAACAGTATAAGTGAGGAGAGTGTGTTCCCCTGATGGTTTAACACGCACGGGACATGTTACCAGGTGAACAGTATAAGTGAGGAGAGTGTGTTCCCCTGATGGTTTAACACGCACGGGACATGTTACCAGGTGAACAGTATAAGTGAGGAGAGTGTGTTCCCCTGATCGTTTAACACGCACGGGACATGTTACCAGGTGAACTGTATAAGTGAGGAGAGTGTGTTCCCCTGATTGTTTAATATACACTGGACATATGACCAGGTGAACAGTATAAGTGAGGAGAGTGTGTTCCCCTGATGGTTTAACACGCATGGGACATGTTACCAGGTGAACAGTATAAGTGAGGAGAGTGTGTTCCCATGATGGTTTAATACACACGGGACATGTTACCAGGTGAACAGTATAAGTGAGGCGAGTGTGTTCCCCTGATGGTTCAATATACGAGGGAAATGTTCCCAGGTGAACAGTATAAGTGAGGAGAGAGTGTTCCCCTGATGGTTTAATATACACGGGACATGTTACCAGGTGAACAGTATAAGTGAGGAGTGTGTGTTCCCCTGATTGTTTAATATACACGGGACATGTTACCAGGTGAACAGTATAAGTGAGGAGAGTGTGTTCCCCTGATTGTTTAATACTCACGGGACATGTTCCCAGGTGAACAGTATAAGTGAGGAGAGTGTGTTCCCCTGATTGTTTAATATACACGGGACATGTCACCAGGTGAAGAGTAGAATTGAGGAGAGAGTGTTCCCCTGATGGTTTAATATACACGGGACATGTTACCAGGTGAACAGTATAAGTGAGGAGAGAGTGTTCCCCTGATGGTTTAATATACACGGGACATGTTACCAGGTGAACACGAGAAGTGAGGAGAGTGTGTTCCCCTGATGGTTTAATATGCACGGGACATGTTACCAGATGAACAGTAGAAGTGAGGAGAGTGTGTTCCCCTGATTGTTTAATATACACGGGACATGTTACCAGGCGAACAGTATAAGTGAGGAGAGTCTGTTCCCCTGATTGTTTAATACACACGGGACATGTTACCAGATGAACAGTATAAGTGAGGAGAGTCTGTTCCCCTGATTGTTTAATACACACGGGACATGTTACCAGATGAACAGTATAAGTGAGGAGAGTGTGTTCCCCTGATGGTTTAATATGCACAGGACATGTTACCAGGTGAACAGTATAAGTGAGGAGAGTCTGTTCCCCTGATTGTTTAATACACACGGGACATGTTCCCAGGTGAAAAGTATAAGTGAGGAGAGTGTGTTCCCCTGATGGTTTAATACTGACGGGACATGTCACCAGGTGAACAGTGTAAGTGAGGAGGGTGTGTTCCCCTGATGGTTTAATATGCACAGGACATGTTACCAGGTGAACAGTATAAGTGAGAAGAGTGTGTTCCCCTGATTGTTTAATACACACGGGACATGTCACCAGGTGAACAGTATAAGTGAGGTGAGTGTGTTCCCCTGATGGTTTAATACTCACGGGACATGTCACCAGGTGAACAGTATAAGTGAGGAGAGTTTGTTCCCCTGATTGTTTAATACACACAAGACATGTTACCAGGTGAACAGTATAAGTGAGGAGAGTGTGTTCCCCTGATGGTTTAATATACACGGGACATGTTACCAGGTGAACAGTATAAGAGAGGAGAGTGTGTTCCCCTGATGGTTTAATATACACGGGACATGTTACCAGATGAACAGTATAAGTGAGGAGACTGTGTTCACCTGATGGGTTAATACAGACGGGACATGTCACCAGGTGAACAGTAGAAGTGAGGAGAGTGTGTTCCCCTGATGGTTTAATATACACGGGACATGTTACCAGGTGAACAGTATAAGTGAGGCGAGTGTGTTCACCTGATGGGTTAATACAGACGGGACATGTCACCAGGTGAACAGTATAAGTGAGGAGAGTGTGTTCCCCTGATTGTTTTATATTCACGGGACATGTTACCATGTGAACAGTATAAGTGAGGAGAGTGTGTTCCCCTGATGGTTTAACACGCACGGGACATGTTACCAGGTGAACAGTATAAGTGAGGAGAGTGTGTTCCCCTGATCGTTTAACAAGCACGGGACATGTTCCCAGGTGAACAGTATAAGTGAGGAGAGTGTGTTCCCCTGATGGTTTAACACGCACGCGACATGTTACCAGGTGAACTGTATAAGTGAGGAGAGTGTGTTCCCCTGATTGTTTAATATACACGGGTCATGTTACCAGGTGAACTGTATAAGTGAGGAGAGTGTGTTCCCCTGATTGTTTAATACTCACGGGACATGTTACCAGGTGAACAGTATAAGTGAGGAGAGTGTGTTCCCCTGATGGTTTAACACGCACAGGACATGTTACCAGGTGAACTGTATAAGTGAGGAGAGTGTGTTCCCCTGATTGTTTAATATACACTGGACATGTTACCAGGTGAACAGTATAAGTGAGGAGAGTGTGTTCCCCTGATGGTTTAATATACACGGGACATGTTACCAGGTGAACAGTATAAGTGAGGAGAGTGTGTTCCCCTGATGGTTTAACACGCACAGGACATGTTACCAGGTGAACTGTATAAGTGAGGAGAGTGTGTTCCCCTGATTGTTTAATATACACTGGACATGTTACCAGGTGAACAGTATAAGTGAGGAGAGTGTGTTCCCCTGATGGTTTAATATACACGGGACATGTTACCAGGTGAACAGTATAAGTGAGGAGAGTGTGTTCCCCTGATGGTTTAATATACACAGGACATGTTACCAGGTGAACAGTATAAGTGAGGAGAGTGTGTTCCCCTGATGGTTTAATATACACAGGACATGTTACCAGGTGAACAGTATAAGTGAGGAGAGTGTGTTCCCCTGATGGTTTAATATACACAGGACATGTTACCAGATGAACAGTATAAGTGAGGAGAGTGTGTTCCCCTGATGGTTTAACACGCACGGGACATGTTACCAGGTGAACAGTATAAGTGAGCAGACTGTGTTCCCCTGATGGTTTAATATACACGGGACATGTTACCAGGTGAACAGTATAAGTGAGGAGAGTGTGTTCCCCTGATTGTTTAATACAACCAGGACATGTCACCAGGTGAAGAGTATAAGTGAGGAGAGTGTGTTCCCCTGATGGTTTAATATACACAGGACATGTTACCAGGTGAACAGTATAAGTGAGGAGAGTGTGTTCCCCTGATGGTTTAATATACACAGGACATGTTACCAGGTGAACTGTATAAGTGAGGAGAGTGTGTTCCCCTGATGGTTTAATATACACAGGACATGTTACCAGATGAACAGTATAAGTGAGGAGAGTGTGTTCCCCTGATGGTTTAACACGCACGGGACATGTTACCAGGTGAACAGTATAAGTGAGCAGACTGTGTTCCCCTGATGGTTTAATATACACGGGACATGTTACCAGGTGAACAGTATAAGTGAGGAGAGCGTGTTCCCCTGATTGTTTAATATACCCGGGACATGTCACCAGGTGAAGAGTATAAGTGAGGAGAGTGTGTTCCCCTGATGGTTTAATATACACGGGACATGTTACCAGGTGAACAGTGTAAGTGAGGAGTGTGTGTTCCCCTGATTGTTTAATATACATGGCACATGTTACCAGGTGAACAGTATAAGTGAGGAGAGTCTGTTCCCCTGATGGTTTAACACGCACGGGACATGTTACCAGGTGAACAGTATAAGTGAGGAGTGTGTGTTCCCCTGATTGTTTAATATACACGGGACATATTACCAGGTGAACAGTATAAGTGAGGAGAGTGTGTTCCCCTGATGGTTTAATGCACACGGGACATGTTACCAGGTGAACAGTATAAGTGAGGAGAGTCTGTTCCCCTGATGGTTTAACACGCACGGGACATGTTACCAGGTGAACAGTATAAGTGAGGAGAGTCTGTTCCCCTGATGGTTTAACACGCACGGGACATGTTACCAGGTGAACAGTATAAGTGAGGAGAGTGTGTTCCCCTGATGGTGTAACACGCCCGGGACATGTTACCAGGTGAACTGTATAAGTGAGGAGACTGTGTTCCCCTGATTGTTTAATACACACGGGACATGTCACCAGGTGAACTGTATATGAGAGGAGAGTGTGTTCCCCTGATGGTTTAACACGAACGGGACATGTTACCAGGTGAACAGTATAAGTGAGGAGAGAGTGTTCCCCTGATGGTTTAATATACACGGGACATGTTACCAGGTGAACAGTATAAGTGAGGAGTGTGTGTTCCCCTGATTGTTTAATATACACGGGACATATTACCAGGTGAACAGTATAAGTGAGGAGAGTTTGTTCCCCTGATGGTTTAACACGCACGGGACATGTTACCAGGTGAACAGTATAAGTGAGGAGAGCGTGTTCCCCTGATTGTTTAATATACCCGGGACATGTCACCATTTGAAGAGTAGAATTGAGGAGAGTGTGTTCCACTGATGGTTTAATGCACACGGGACATGTTACCAGGTGAACAGTATAAGTGAGGAGAGAGTGTTCCCCTGATGGTTTAATATACACGGGACATGTTACCAGGTGAACAGTATAAGTGAGGAGAGTGTGTTCCCCTGATGGTTTAATATACACGGGACATGTTACCAGGTGAACAGTATAATTGAGGAGAGTGTGATCCCCTGATTGTTTAATACACACAGGACATGTTACCAGGTGAACAGTATAAGTGAGGAGAGTGTGTTCCCCTGATTGTTTAATACACACGGGACATGTCACCAGGTGAACAGTATATGAGAGGAGAGTGTGTTCCCCTGATGGTTTAACACGAACGGGACATGTTACCAGGTGAACAGTATAATTGAGGAGAGTGTGTTCCCCTGATTGTTTAATACTGACGGGACATGTCACCAGGTGAACAGTATAAGTGAGGAGAGTGTGTTCCCTTGATGGTTTAATATACCCGGGACATGTCAGCAGGTGAACAGTATAATTGAGGAGAGTGTGTTCCCCTGATTGTTCAATACACACGGGACATGTTACCAGGTGATAAGTATAAGTGTGGAGAGTGTGTTCCCCTGATGGTTTAATGCACACGGGACATGTTCCCAGGTGAAAAGTATAAGTGAGGAGAGTGTGTTCCCCTGATTGTTTAATACACACGGGACATGTCACCAGGTGAACAGTATAATTGAGGAGAGTGTATTCCCCTGATTGTTTAATACAAACAGGACATGTTACCAGGTGAACAGTATAAGTGAGGAGAGTGTGTTGCCCTGATGGTTTAATATACACGGGACATGTTACCAGGTGAACAGTATAAGTGAGGAGAGTGTGTTCCCCTGATGGTTTAATATACACGGGACATGTTTCCAGGTGAACAGTATAAGTGAGGAGAGTGTGTTCCCCTGATGGTTTAATATGCACGGGACATGTTACCAGGTGAACAGTATAAGTGAGGAGAGTGTGTTCCCGTGATGGTTTAATATACACGGGACATGTTACCAGGTGAACAGTATAAGTGAGGAGAGTGTGTTCCCCTGATGGTTTAATATACACGGGACATGTTACCAGGTGAACAGTATAAGTGAGGAGAGTGTGTTCCCCTGATGGTTTAATATACACAGGACATGTTACCAGGTGAACAGTATAAGTGAGGAGAGTGTGTTCCCCTGATGGTTTAATATACACGGGACATGTCACCAGGTGAACAGTATAAGTGAGGAGATTGTTTTCCCCTGATTGTTTAATACTCACGGGACATGTTACCAGGTGAACATTATAATTGAGGAGAGTGTGTTCCCCTCATTGTTTAATACTGACGGGACATGTCACCAGGTGAACAGTATAAGTGAGGAGAGTGTTTTCCCCTGATGGTTTAATATACACGGGACATGTTAACAGGTGAACAGGATAAGTGAGGAGTGTGTTTTCCCCTGATTGTTTAATATACACTGGACATGTTACCAGGTGAACAGTATAAGTGAGGAGAGTGTGTTCCCCTGATGGTTTAATATACGAGGGAAATGTTACCAGGTGAACAGTATAAGTGAGAAGAGTGTGTTCCCCTGATGGTTTAATATACACGGGACATGTTACCAGGTGAACTGTATAAGTGAGGAGTGTGTTTTCCCCTGATTGTTTAATATACACGGGACATGTTACCAGGTGAACTGTATAAGTGAGAAGAGTGTGTTCCCCTGATGGTTTAATATACACGGGACATGTTACCAGGTGAACTGTATAAGTGAGAAGAGTGTGTTCCCCTGATGGTTTAATATACACGGGACATGTTACCAGGTGAACTGTATAAGTGAGGAGTGTGTTTTCCCCTGATTGTTTAATACACACGGGACATGTTACCAGGTGAACAGTATAATTGAGGAGAGTGTGATCCCCTGATGGTTTAACACGCACGGGACATGTCAGCAGGTGAACAGTATAATTGAGGAGAGTGTGATCCCCTGATTGTTTAATACACACGGGACATGTTACCAGGTGATCAGTATAAGTGAGGAGAGTGTGTTCCCCTGATGATTTAACACGCACGGGACTTGTTACCAGGTGAACAGTGTAAGTGAGGAAAGTGTGTTCCCCTGATTGTTTAATACACACAGGGCATATTACCATTTGAACAGTATAAGTGAGGAGAGGGTGTTCCCCTGATGGTTTAATACACACGGGGCATGTTACCAGGAGAACAGTATAAGTGAGGGGAGTGCTTTCCCCTGATGGTTTAATATTCACGGGACATGTTACCAGGTGAACAGTATAAGTGAGGAGAGTGTGTTCCCCTGATGGTTTAATATACACGGGACATGTTACCAGGTGAACAGTATAAGTGAGGAGAGTATATTCCCCTGATTGTTTAATACAAACAGGACATGTTACCAGGTGAACAGTATAAGTGAGGAGAGTGTGTTCCCCTGATGGTTTAACACGCACGGGACATGTTACCAGGTGAACAGTATAATTGAGGAGAGTGTTTTCCCCTGATTGTTTAATACTGACGGGACATGTCACCAGGTGAACAGTATAAGTGAGGAGAGTGTGTTCCCCTGATGGTTTAATATACACAGGACATGTTACCAGGTGACGGTATAAGTGAGGTGAGTGTGTTCCCCTGATTGTTTAATACACACGGGACATGTCACCGGGTGAACAGTATAAGTGAGCAGAATGTTTTCCCCTGATGGTTAAATATGCAAAGGACATGTTACCAGGTGAACAGTATAAGTGAGGGAGAGTGTGTTCCTCTGATGGTTTAATATACACGGGACATGTTACCAGATGAACAGTATAAGTGAGGAGAGTGTGTTCACCTGATGGGTTAATACAGACGGGACATGACACCAGGTGAACAGTATAAGTGAGGAGAGTGTGTTCCCCAGATTGTTTTATACTCACGGGACATGTTACTAGGTGAACAGTATAAGTGAGGAAAGTGTGTTCCCCTGATGGTTTAACACGCACGGGACATGTTACCAGGTGAACAGTATAAGTGAGGAGAGTGTTTTCCCCTGATGGTTTAATATACGAGGGACATGTTCCCAGGGGAACAGTATAAGTGAGTAGAGTGTGTTCCCCTGATTGTTTAATACTCACGGGACATGTTACCAGGTGAACAGTATAAGTGAGGAGTGTGTGTTCCCCTGATGGTTTAACACGCACGGGACATGTTACCAGGTGAACAGTATAAGTGAGGAGAGTCTGTTCCCCTGATTGTTTAATACACACGGGACATGTTCCGAGGTGAAAAGTATAAGTGAGGAGAGTGTGTTCCCCTGATGGTTTAATACACACGGTACATTTCACCAGGTGAACAGTAAAAGTGAGGAGAGTGTGTTCCCCTGATGGTTTAATATACACGGGTCATGTTCCCAGTTGAACAGTATAAGTGAGGAGAGTGTGTTCCCCTGATTGTTTAATACACACGGGACATGTTACCAGGTGAACAGTATAAGTGAGGAGAGTGTGTTCCCTTGATGGTTTAATACACACGGTACATTTCACCAGGTGAACAGTATAAGTGAGGAGAGTGTGTTCCCTTGATGGTTTAATATACACGGGTCATGTTACCAGTTGAACAGTGTAAGTGAGGAGAGTGTGTTCCCCTGATGGTTAAATATACACGGGTCATGTTACCAGGTGAACAGTATAAGTGAGGAGAGTGTGTTCCCTGATGGTTTAATATACACGGGTCATGTTACCAGGTGAACAGTATAAGTGAGGAGAGTGTGTTCCCCTGATGGTTTAATATACACGGGTCATGTTACCAGTTGAACACTGTAAGTGAGGAGAGTGTGTTCCCCTGATGGTTTAATATACACGGGTCATGTTACCAGTTGAACAGTATAAGTGAGGAGATTGTGTTCCCCTGATTGTTTAATACACACGGTACATTTCACCAGGTGAACAGTATAAGTGAGGAGAGTGTGTTCCCCTGATGGTTTAATACACACGGTACATTTCACCAGGTGAACAGTATAAGTGAGGAGAGTGTGTTCCCCTGATGGTTTAATATACACGGGTCATGTTCCCAGTTGAACAGTATAAGTGAGGAGAGTGTGTTCCCCTGATTGTTTAATACACACGGTACAATTCACCAGGTGAACAGTATAAGTGAGGAGAGTGTGTTCCCCTGATCGTTTAATATACACGGGTCATGTTACCAGTTGAACAGTATAAGTGAGGAGATTGTGTTCCCCTGATTGTTCAATACACACGGGACATGTCACAAGGTGAACAGTATAAGTGAGGAGAGTGTGTTCCCCTGATGGTTTAATATACACGGGACATGTTACCAGGTGAACAATATAAGTGAGGAGAGTGTGTTCCCCTTATGGTTTAATATACACGGGACATGTCACCAGGTGAACAATATATGTGAGGAGAGTGTGTTCCCCTTATGGTTTAATATACACGGGACATGTTACCAGGTGAACTGTATAAGTGAGGAGTGTGTTTTCTCATGATTGTTTAATATACACGGGACATATTACCAGGTGAACTGTATAAGTGAGGAGAGTGTGTTCCCCTGATGGTTTAACACTCACGGGACATGTTACCAGGTGAACAGTATAAGTGAGGAGAGTGTGTTCCCCTGATGGTTTAATATACGAGGGAAATGTTACCAGGTGAACAGTATAAGTGAGGAGAGTGTGTTCCCCTGATGGTTTAATATACACGGGACATGTTCCCAGGGGAACAGTATAAGTGAGGAGAGTGTGTTCCCCTGATTGTTTAATACTCACGGGACATGTTACCAGGTGAACAGCATAAGTGAGGAGTGTGTGTTCCCCTGATGGTTTAACACGCACGGGACATGTTACCAGGTGAACAGTATAAGTGAGGAGAGTGTGTTCCCCTGATTGTTTAATACACACGGTACATTTCACCAGGTGAACAGTATAAGTGAGGAGAGTGTGTTCCCCTGATGGTTTAATACACACGGTACATTTCACCAGGTGAACAGTATAAGTGAGGAGAGTGTGTTCCCCTGATGGTTTAATATACACGGGTCATGTTCCCAGTTGAACAGTATAAGTGAGGAGAGTGTGTTCCCCTGATTGTTTAATACACACGGTACATTACACCAGGTGAACAGTATAAGTGAGGAGAGTGTGTTCCCCTGATGGTTTAATATACACGGGTCATGTTACCAGTTGAACAGTATAAGTGAGGAGATTGTGTTCCCCTGATGGTTTAATATACACGGGACATGTTACCAGGTGAACAGTATAAGTGAGGAGAGTGTATTCCCCTGATTGTTTAATACAAACAGGACATGTTACCAGGTGAACAGTATAAGTGAGGAGAGTGTGTTCCCCTGATTGTTTAATACACACGGTACATTACACCAGGTGAACAGTATAAGTGAGGAGAGTGTGTTCCCCTGATGGTTTAATATACAAGGGACATGTTACCAGGTGAACAGTATAAGTGAGGAGAGTGTGTTCCCCTGATTGTTTAATACAAACAGGACATGTTACCAGGTGAACAGTATAAGTGAGTAGATTGTGTTCCCCAGATGGTTTAATATACACGGGACATGTTACCAGGTGAACAGTATAAGTGAGGAGAGTGTATTCCCCTGATTGTTTAATACAAACAGGACATGTTACCAGGTGAACAGTATAAGTGAGGAGAGTGTGTTCCCCTGATGGTTTAATATACACGGGACATGTCACCAGGTGAACAATATAAGTGAGGAGAGTGTGTTCCCCTGATGGTTTAATATACACGGGACATGTTACCAGGTGAACAGTATAAGTGAGGAGAGTGTATTCCCCTGATTGTTTAATACAAACAGGACATGTTACCAGGTGAACAGTATAAGTGAGGAGAGTGTGTTCCCCTGATGGTTTAATATACACGGGACATGTTACCAGGTGAACAGTATAAGTGAGGAGAGTGTGTTCCCCTGATGGTTTAATACACACGGGACATGTTACCAGGTGAACAGTATAAGTGAGGAGAGTGTGTTCCCCTGATGGTTTAATATACATGGGACATGTTACCAGGTGAACAGTATAAGTGAGGAGAGTGTATTCCCCTGATTGTTTAATACAAACCGGACATGTTACCAGGTGAACAGCATAAGTGAGGAGAGTGTGTTCCCCTGATGGTTTAATACACACGGGACATGTTACCAGGTGAACAGTATAAGTGAGGAGAGTGTGTTCCCCTGATGTTTTAATACACACAGGACATGTCACCAGGTGAACAGTATAAGTGAGGAGAGTGTGTTCCCCTGATGGTTTAATATACACGGGACATGTTACCAGGTGAACAGTATAAGTGAGGAGAGTGTGTTCCCCTGATTGTTTAATATACACGGGACATGTTATCAGGTGAACAGTATAAGTGAGGAGAGTGTGTTCCCCTGATTGTTTAATATACACGGGACATGTTACCAGGTGAACCGTATAAGTGAGGAGAGTGTGTTCCCCTGATGGTTTAACACGCACGGGACATGTTATCAGGTGAACAGTATAATTGAGGAGAGTGTGTCCCCCTGATTGTTTAATACTGACGGGACATGTCACCAGGTGAACAGTATAAGTGAGGAGAGTGTTTTCCCCTGATGGTTAAATATGCACGGGACATGTTAACAGGTGAACAGTATAAGTGAGGAGAGTGTGTTCCCCTGATTGTTTAATATACACGGGACATGTTACCAGGTGAACCGTATAAGTGAGGAGAGTGTGTTCCCCTGATGGTTTAACACGCACGGGACATGTTACCAGGTGAACAGTATAATTGAGGAGAGTGTGTCCCCCTGATTGTTTAATACTGACGGGACATGTCACCAGGTGAACAGTATAAGTGAGGAGAGTGTTTTCCCCTGATGGTTTAATATACAAGGGACATGTTACCAGGTGAACAGTATAAGTGAGGAGTGTGTGTTCCCCTGATTGTTTAATATACACTGGACATATTACCAGGTGAACAATATAAGTGAGGAGAGTGTGTTCCCCTGATGGTTTAAGACGCACGGAACATGTTACCAGGTGAACAGTATCCGTGAGGAGAGTGTGTTCCCCTGATGGTTTAACACGCACGGGACATGTTACCAGGTGAACAGTATAAATGAGGAGAGTGTGTTCCCCTGATGGTTTAACACGCACAGGACATGTTACCAGGTGAACAGTATAAGTGAGGAGAGTGTGTTCCCCTGATTGTTTAATACACACGGGACATGTTACCAGGTGAACCGTAGAAGTGAGGAGAGTGTGTTCCCCTGATGGTTTAATATACGAGGGAAATGTTACCAGGTGAACAGTATAAGTGAGCAGAGTGTGTTCCCCTGATGGTTTAATATCCACGGGACATGTTACCAGGTGAACTGTATAAGTGAGGAGTGTGTTTTCTCCTGATTGTTTAATATACACGGGACATGTTACCAGGTGAACAGTATAAGTGAGGAGAGTGTGTTCCCCTGATGCTTTAACACGCACGGGACATGTCACGAGGTGAACAGTATAAGTGAGGAGAGTGTGTTCCCCTGATGATTTATTGCACACAGGACATGTTACCAGGTGAACAGTATAAGTGAGGGGAGAGTGTTCCACTGATGGTTTAATGCACACGGGACATGTTACCAGGTGAACAGTATAAGTGAGGAGAGTGTGTTCCGCTGATGGTTTAATATACCCGGGACATGTCACCAGGTGAACAGTATAAGTGAGGAGAGTGTGTTCCGCTGATGGTTTAATATACCCGGGACATGTTATCAGGTGAACAGTATAATTGATGAGAGTGTGATCCCCTGATTGTTTAATATACCCGGGACATGTTATCAGGTGAACAGTATAATTGATGAGAGTGTGATCCCCTGATTGTTTAATATACACGGGACATGTCACCAGGTAAACAGTATATGTGAGGAGAGTGTGTTCCGCTGATGGTTTAACACGCACGGGACATGTTACCAGGTGAACAGTATAAGTGAGTAGAGTGTGTTCCGCTGATGGTTTAATATACCCGGGACATGTCACCAGGTGAACATTATAAGTGAGGAGAGTGTGTTCCCCTGACTTTTTAATACTGACGGGACATGTCACCAGGTGAACAGTATAAGTGAGGAGAGTGCATTCCCCTGATGATTTAACACGCACGGGACTTGTTACCAGGTGAGCAGTATAAGTGAGGTGAGTGTGTTCCCCTGATGGTATAATACACACGGGACATGTTATCAGGTGAACGGTATAAGTGAGGAGAGTGTGTTCCCCTGTTTGTTTAATGCACACGGGACATGTTACCAGGTGAACAGTATAAGTGAGGAGAGTGTGTTCCCCTGATGGTTTCATATGCACGGGACATGTTACCAGGAGAACAGTATAAGTGAGGGGAGAGCTTTCCCCTGATGGTTTAATATTCACGGGACATGTTACCAGGTGAACAGTATAAGTGAGGAGAGTGTGTTCCCCTGATGGTTTAATATACCCGGGACATGTTACCAGGTGAACAGTATAAGTGAGGAGAGTGTGTTCCCCTGATGGTTTAATATACACGGGAAATGTCTACAGGTGAACAGTATAAGTGAAGAGAGTGTGTTCCCCTGATGGTTTAACATACACGGGACATGTTACCAGGTTAGCAGCATATGTGAGGAGAGTGTGTTCCCCTGATGGTTTAATATACATGTGACATGTTACCATGTGAACAGTTTAATTGAGGAGAGTGTGTTCCCCTGATTGTTTAACACGCAAGGGACATGTTACCAGGTTAGCAGCATATGTGAGGAGAGTGTGTTCCCCTGATGGTTTAATATACACGGGACATGTTACCAGGTGAACAGTATAAGTGAGGAGAGTGTGTTCCCCTGATTGTTTAATATACATGTGACATGTTACCATGTGAACAGTTTAATTGAGGAGAGTGTGTTCCCCTGATGGTTTAATAAGCACGGGATATGTTACCAGGTGAACAGTGTAAGTGAGGAGAGTGAGTTCCCCTGATGGTTTAATACAAACAGGACATTTCCCCAGTTGAACAGTAGAAGTGAGGAGAGTGTGTTCCCCTGATTGTTTTATACGCACTGGACATGTCACCAGGTGAACAGTATAAGTGAGGAGAGTGTGTTCCCCTGATGGTTTAATATACACGGGACATGTTACCAGGCGAACAGAATAAGTGAGGAGAGTGTGTTCCCCTGATGGTTTAATATGCACGGGACATGTTACCAAGTGAAAAGTATAAGTGAGGAGAGTGTGTTCCCCTGATGGTCTAATATACACGGGACATGTTACCAGGTGAACAGTATATGTGAAGATAGTGTGTTCCCCTGATTGTTTAATACGCACTGGACATGTTACCAGGTGAACAGTATAAGTGAGGAGAGTGTGTTCCACTGATGGTTTAATATACACGGGACATGTCACCAGGTGAACAGTATAAGTGAAGAGAGTGTGTTCCCCTGATGGTTTAATATACACGGGACATGTTACCAGGTGAACAGTATAAGTGAGGAGAATGTGTTCCCCTGATGGTTTAATATGCACGGGACATGTTACCAAGTGAAAAGTATAAGTGAGGAGAGTGTGTTCCCCTGATGGTCTAATATACACGGGACATGTTACCAGGTGAACAGTATATGTGAAGATAGTGTGTTCCCCTGATTGTTTAATACGCACTGGACATGTTACCAGGTGAACAGTATAAGTGAGGAGAGTGTGTTCCACTGATGGTTTAATATACACGGGACATGTCACCAGGTGAACAGTATAAGTGAAGAGAGTGTGTTCCCCTGATTGTTTAATAAACACAGGACATGTTACCAGGTGAACAGTATAAGTGAGGAGAGTGTGTTCCCCTGATTGTTTAATACGCACGGGACATGTTGCCAGGTGAACAGTGTAAGTGAGGAGAGTGTGTTCCCCTGATGTTTTAATATACACAGGATATGTTACCAGGTGAACAGCACAAGTGAGGAGAGTGTGTTCCCCTGATGGTTTAATATACACAGGACATGTTACCAGGTGAACAGTATAAGTGAGGAGAATGTGTTCCCCTGGTGGTTTAATATACACGGGACATGTTACCAGGTGAATAGTATATGTGAAGAGAGTGTGTTCCCCTGATTGTTTAATATACATGTGACATGTTACCATGTGAACAGTTTAATTGAGGAGAGTGTGTTCCCCTGATTGTTTAATACACACGGGACATGTCACCAGGTGAACAGTATAAGTGAGGAGAGTGTGTTCCCCTGATGGTTTAATATACACGGGACATGTTACCAGGTGAACAATATAAGTGAGGAGAGTGTGTTCCCCTGATGGTTTAATACTGTCGGGACATTTCCCCAGGTGAACAGTATAAGTGAGGAGAGTGAGTTCCCCTGATAGTTTAATAATGACGGGACATGTTACCAGGTGAACAGGAAAAGTGAGGAGAGTGTGTTCCCCTGATGGTTTAATACTGACGGGACATGTCACCATGTGACCAGTTTAAGGGAGGAGAGTGTGTTCCCCTGATGGTTTAATACGCAAGGGACATGTGAACAGGTGAACAGCATAAGTGAGGAGAGTGAGTTCCCCTGATTGTTTAATACGCACGGGACATGTAACCAAGTGAACAGTATAAGTGAGGAGAGTGTGTTCCCCTGATTCTTTAATACGCACGGGACATGTAACCAAGTGAACAGTATAAGTGAGGAGAGTGTGTTCCCCTGATGGTTTAATACTGACGGGACATTTCCCCAGGTGAACAGTATAAGTGAGGAGAGTTTGTTCCCCTCATGGTTTAATACACACAGGACATGTCACCAGGTGAACATTATAAGTGAGGAGAGTGTGTACCCTTGATGGTTTAATATACACGGGACATGATACCAGGTGAACAGTATAAGTGATGAGAATGTGTTCCCCTGATGGTTTAATATACACAGGACATGTCACCAGGTGAACATTATAAGTGAGGAGAGTCTGTTCCCCTGATGGTTAAATATACACGGGACATGATACCAGGTGAACAGTATAAGTGAGGAGAATGTGTTCCCCTGATGGTTTAATATACACAGGACATGATACCAGGTGAACAGTATAAGTGAGGAGAATGTGTTCCCCTGATGGTTTAATATACACAGGACATGTCACCAGGTGAACAGTATAAGTGAGGAGAGTTTGTTCCCCTCATGGTTTAATACACACAGGACATGTCACCAGGTGAACATTATAAGTGAGGAGAGTGTGTTCCCTTGATGGTTTAATATACACGGGACATGTTACCAGATGAACAGTATAAGTGAGGAGAGTGTGTTCCCTTGATGGTTTAATACACACAGGACATGTCACCAGGTGAACATTATAAGTGAGGAGAGTGAGTTCCCCTGATGGTTTAATACACACAGGACATGTCACCAGGTGAACATTATAAGTGAGGAGAGTGTGTTCCGTTGATGGTTTAATATACACGGGACATGTTACCAGGTGAACAGTATAAGTGAGGAGAGTGTGTTCCCCTGATGGTTTAATATACACGGGACATGATACCAGGTGAACAGTATAAGTGAGGAGAATGTGTTCCCCTGATGGTTTACTGTACACGGGACATGTTACCAGGTGAACAGTATAAGTGAGGAGATTGTGTTCCACAGATGGTTTAATACTGACGGGACATGTTGCCAGATGAACAGTATAAGTGAGGAGAGTGTGTTCCCCTGATGGTATAATATACACGGGACATGTTACCAGGTGAACAGTATAATTGAGGAGAGGGCTTTCCCCTAAAGGTTTAATATACACGGGACAAGATACCAGGTGAACAGTATAAGAGAGGAGAGTGTGTTCCCCTGATGATCTAATATACACGGGACATGTTACCAGGTGAACAGTATATGTGAAGATAGTGTGTTCCCCTGATTGTTTAGTACACACGGGACATGTAACCAAGTGAACGGTATCTGTGAGGAGAGTGTGTTCCCCTGATTGTTTAAAACGCACTGGACATGTTACCAGGTGAACAGTATAAGTGAGGAGAGTGTGTTCCACTGATGGTTTAATACACACGGGACATGTTACCAGGTGAACAGTATAAGTGAGGAGAGTGTGTTCCACTGATGGTTTAATACGCACTGGACATGTTACCAGGTGAACAGTATAAGTGAGGAGAGTGTGTTCCACTGATGGTTTAATATACACGGGACATGTCACCAGGTGAACAGTATAAGTGAAGAGAGTGTGTTCCCCTGATTGTTTAATATATACGGGACATGTCACCAGGTGAACAGTATAAGTGAAGAGAGTGTGTTCCCCTGATTGTTTAACACGCACGGGACATGTTGCCAGGTGAACAGTGTAAGTGAGGAGAGTGTGTTCCCCTGATGTTTTAATATACACAGGATATGTTACCAGGTGAACAGTATAAGTGAAGAGAGTGTGTTCCCCTGATTGTTTAACACGCACGGGACATGTTGCCAGGTGAACAGTGTAAGTGAGGACAGTGTGTTCCCCTGATGGTTTAATATACACAGGACATGTTACTAGGTGAACAGTATAAGTGAGGAGAATGTGTTCCCCTGATGGTTTAATATACACGGGACATGTTACCAGGTGAACAGTATATGTGAAGAGAGTGTGTTCCCCTGATTGTTTAATATACATGTGACATGTTACCATGTGAACAGTTTAATTGAGGAGAGTGTGTTCCCCTGATGGTTTAATACGCACGGGACATGTTACCAGGTGAACAGTGTAAGTGAGGAGAGTGAGTTCCCCTGCTGGTTTAATACAAACAGGACATTTCACCAGGTGAACAGTATAAGTGAGGAGAGAGTGTTCCCCTCATGGTTTAACACGCACGGGACATGTTACCAGGTGAACAGTAAAAGTGAGGAGAGTGTGTTCCCCTGATGGTTTAATATACACAGGACATGATACCAGGTGAAAAGTATAAGTGAGGAGAGTGTGTTCCAATGATGGTTTAATATACACGGGACATGTTACCAGGTGAGCAGTAGAAGTGAGGAGAGGGTGTTCCCCTGATGGTTTAATATACACAGGACATGTTACCAGGTGAACAGTATAAGTGAGGAGAGTGAGTTCCCCTGATGGTTTAATATACACGGGACATGTTACCAGGTGAACAGTATAAGTGAGGAGAGTGTGTTCCCCTGATGGTTTAATATACACAGGACATGTTACCAGGTGAACAGTATAAGTGAGGAGAGTGAGTTCCCCTGATGGTTTAATATACACGGGACATGTTACCAGGTGAACAGTAGAAGTGAGGAGAGTGTGTTCCCCTGATTGTTTAATACACACGGGACATGTCACCAGGTGAACAGTATAAGTGAGGAGAGTGAGTTCCCCTGATAGTTTAATAATGACGGGACATGTTACCAGGTGAACAGTAGAAGTGAGGAGAGTGTGTTCCCCTGATGGTTTAATACTGACGGGACATGTCACCATGTGACCAGTTTAAGGGAGGAGAGTGTGTTCCCCTGATGGTTTAATACGCACGGGACATGTGAACAGGTGAACAGTATAAGTGAGGAGAGTGAGTTCCCCTAATTGTTTAATACGCAAGGGACATGTAACCAAGAGAACAGTATAAGTAAGGAGAGTGTGTTCCCCTGATTGTTTAATATGCACGGGAAATGTACCCAACTGAACAGTGTAAGTGAGGAGAGTGTGTTCCCCTGATTGTTTAATACGCACGGGACATGTAACCAGGTGAACAGTAAAAGTGAGGAGAGTGTGTTCCCCTGATGGTTTAATACTGACGGGACATGTCACCATGTGACCAGTTTAAGGGCGGAGAGTGTGTTCCCCTGATGGTTTAATACGCACGGGACATGTGAACAGGTGAACAGCATAAGTGAGGAGAGTGAGTTCCCAATGATTTTTTAATACGCACGGGACATGTAACCAAGTGAACAGTATAAGTGAGGAGAGTGGGTTCCCCTGATTGTTTAATACGCACGGGACATGCACACAACTGAACAGTCTATGTGAGGAGAGTGTGTTCCCCTGATGGTTTAATACTGACGGGACATTTCCCCAGGTGAACAGTATAAGTGAGGAGAGTGTGTTCCCCTGATGGTTTAATACTTACGGGACATTTCCCCAGGTGAACAGTATAAGTGAGGAGAGTTTGTTCCCCTCATGGTTTAATACACACAGGACATGTCACCAGGTGAACATTATAAGTGAGGAGAGTGTGTTCCCCTGATTGTTTAATATACACGGGACATGTTACCAGGTGAACAGTATAAGTGAGGAGAGTGTGTTCCCCTGATGGTTTAATATACACGGGACATGTTACCAGGTGAACAGTATAAGTGAGGAGAATGTGTTCCCCTGATGGTTTAATATACACGGGACATGTTACCAGGTGACAGTATAAGTGAGGAGAATGTGTTCCCCTGATGGTTTAATATACACGGGACATGTTACCAGGTGAACAGTATAAGTGAGGAGAATGTGTTCCCCTGATGGTTTAATATACACGGGACATGTTACCAGGTGAACAGTAAAGGTGAAGAGAGTGTGTTCCCCTGATTGTTTAATATACATGTGACATGTTACCATGTGAACAGTTTAATTGAGGAGAGTGTGTTCCCCTGATGGTTTAATACGCACGGGACATGTTACCAGGTGAACAGTGTAAGTGAGGAGAGTGTGTTCCCCTGATGGTTTAATACGCACGGGACTTGTTACCAGGTGAACAGTATAAGTGAGGAGAGTGTGTTCCCCTGCTGGTTTAATACAAACAGGACATTTCACCAGGTGAACAGTATAAGTGAGGAGAGAGTGTTCCCCTCATGGTTTAACACGCACGGGACTTGTTACCAGGTGAACAGTTAAAGTGAGGAGAGTGTGTTCCCCTGCTGGTTTAATACAAACAGGACATTTCACCAGGTGAACAGTATAAGTGAGGAGAGAGTGTTCCCCTCATGGTTTAACACGCACGGGACATGTTACCAGGTGAACAGTAAAAGTGAGGAGAGTGTGTTCCCCTGATGGTTTAATATACACAGGACATGATACCAGGTGAAAAGTATAAGTGAGGAGAGTGTGTTCCAATGATGGTTTAATATACACGGGACATGTTACCAGGTGAGCAGTAGAAGTGAGGAGAGTGTGTTCCCCTGATGGTTTAATATACACAGGACATGTTACCAGGTGAACAGTATAAGTGAGGAGAGTGAGTTCCCCTGATGGTTTAATATACACGGGACATGTTACCAGGTGAACAGTATAAGTGAGGAGAGTGTGTTCCCCTGATTGTTTAATACACACGGGACATGTCACCAGGTGAACAGTATAAGTGAGGAGAGTGAGTTCCCCTGATAGTTTAATAATGACGGGACATGTTACCAGGTGAACAGTAGAAGTGAGGAGAGTGTGTTCCCCTGATGGTTTAATACTGACGGGACATGTCACCATGTGACCAGTTTAAGGGAGGAGAGTGTGTTCCCCTGATGGTTTAATACGCACGGGACATGTGAACAGGTGAACAGTATAAGTGAGGAGAGTGAGTTCCCCTAATTGTTTAATACGCAAGGGACATGTAACCAAGAGAACAGTATAAGTAAGGAGAGTGTGTTCCCCTGATTGTTTAATATGCACGGGAAATGTACCCAACTGAACAGTGTAAGTGAGGAGAGTGTGTTCCCCTGATTGTTTAATACGCACGGGACATGTAACCAGGTGAACAGTAAAAGTGAGGAGAGTGTGTTCCCCTGATGGTTTAATACTGACGGGACATGTCACCATGTGACCAGTTTAAGGGAGGAGAGTGTGTTCCCCTGATGGTTTAATACGCACGGGACATGTGAACAGGTGAACAGCATAAGTGAGGAGAGTGAGTTCCCAATGATTTTTTAATACGCACGGGACATGTAACCAAGTGAACAGTATAAGTGAGGAGAGTGTGTTCCCCTGATTGTTTAATACGCACGGGACATGCACACAACTGAACAGTCTATGTGAGGAGAGTGTGTTCCCCTGATGGTTTAATACTGACGGGACATTTCCCCAGGTGAACAGTATAAGTGAGGAGAGTGTGTTCCCCTGATGGTTTAATACTTACGGGACATTTCCCCAGGTGAACAGTATAAGTGAGGAGAGTTTGTTCCCCTCATGGTTTAATACACACAGGACATGTCACCAGGTGAACATTATAAGTGAGGAGAGTGTGTTCCCCTGATTGTTTAATATACACGGGACATGTTACCAGGTGAACAGGATAAGTAAGGAGAGTGTGTTCCCCTGATGGTTTAATATACACGGGACATGTTACCAGGTGAACAGTATAAGTGAGGAGAATGTGTTCCCCTGATGGTTTAATATACACGGGACATGTTACCAGGTGAACAGTATAAGTGAGGAGAATGTGTTCCCCTGATGGTTTAATATACACGGGACATGTTACCAGGTGAACAGTATATGTGAAGAGAGTGTGTTCCCCTGATTGTTTAATATACATGTGACATGTTACCATGTGAACAGTTTAATTGAGGAGAGTGTGTTCCCCTGATGGTTTAATACGCACGGGACATGTTACCAGGTGAACAGTGTAAGTGAGGAGAGTGAGTTCCCCTGCTGGTTTAATACAAACAGGACATTTCACCAGGTGAACAGTATAAGTGAGGAGAGAGTGTTCCCCTCATGGTTTAACACGCACGGGACTTGTTACCAGGTGAACAGTTAAAGTGAGGAGAGTGTGTTCCCCTGATGGTTTAATATACACGGGACATGTTACCAGGTGAGCAGTAGAAGTGAGGAGAGTGTGTTCCCCTGATGGTTTAATATACACAGGACATGTTACCAGGTGAAAAGTATAAGTGAGGAGAGTGAGTTCCCCTGATGGTTTAATATACACGGGACATGTTACCAGGTGAACAGTAAAGTGAGGAGAGTGTGTTCCCCTGATGGTTTAATATACACGGGACATGTTACCAGGTGAACAGTATAAGTGAGGAGAGTGTGTTCCCCTGATTGTTTAATACACACGGGACATGTCACCAGGTGAACAGTATAAGTGAGGAGAGTGAGTTCCCCTGATAGTTTAATAATGACGGGACATGTTACCAGGTGAACAGTAGAAGTGAGGAGAGTGTGTTCCCCTGATTGTTTAATACGCACGGGACATGTTACCAGGTGAACAGTTTAAGTGAGGAGAGTGTGTTCCACTGATGGTTTAATATACACGGGACATGTCACCAGGTGAACAGTATAAGTGAGGAGAGTGTGTTCCCCTGATTGTTTAATACACACGGGACATGTCACCAGCTGAACAGTATAAGTGAGGAGAGAGTGTTCCCCTGATTGTTTAACACGCACGGGACATGTTACCAGGTGAACAGTATAAGTGAGGAGATTGTGTTCCCCTGATGGTTTAATATACACAGGACATGATACCAGGTGAACAGCATAAGTGCGGAGAATGTGTTCCCCTGATGGTTTAATATGCACGGGACATGATACCAGGTGAACAGTATAAGTGAGGAGAATGTGTTCCCCTGATGGTTTAATATACACGGGACATGTTACCAGGTGAACAGTATAAGTGAGGAGAGTGTGTTCCCCTGATGGTTTAATATACACGGGACATGTTACCAGGTGAACAGTATAAGTGAGGAGAGTGTGTTCCCCTGATTGTTTAATATACACGGGACATGTTACCAGGTGAACAGTATAAGTGAGGAGAGTGTGTTCCCCTGATTGTTTAATATACACGGGACATGTTACCAGGTGAACAGTATAAGTGAGGAGAGTGTGTTCCCCTGATTGTTTAATATACACGGGACATGTTACCATGTGAACAGTTTAATTGAGGAGAGTGTGTTCCCCTGATGGTTTAATATACATGGGACATGTTACCAGGTGAACAGTATAAGTGAGGAGAATGTGTTCCCCTGATGGTTTAATATACACGGGACATGTTACCAGGTGAGCAGTATAAGTGAGGAGAGTGTCTTCCCCTGATTGTTTAATATACACGGGACATGTTACCATGTGAACAGTTTAATTGAGGAGAGTGTGTTCCCCTGATGGTTTAATACGCACGGGACATGTTACCAGGTGAACAGTATAAGTGAGGAGAGTGTGTTCCCCTGATTGTTTAATGCACACGGGACATGTTACCAGGTGAACAGTATAAGTGTGGAGAGTGAGTTCCCCTGATGCTTTAATACACAGAGGACATGTTACCAGGTGAACAGTATAAGTGAGGAGAGTGTGTTCCCCTGATTGTTTAATATACATGGGACATGTAACCAAGTGAACAGTATAAGTGAGGAGAGTGTGTTCCCCTGATTGTTTAATACGCACTGGACATGTTACCAGGTGAACAGTATAAGTGAGGAGAGTGTGTTCCCCTGATGGTTTAATATACACGGGACATGATACCAGGTGAACAGTATAAGTGAGGAGAATGTGTTCCCCTGATGGTTTAATATACACGGGACATGTTACCAGGTGAACAGTATATGTGAAGAGACTGTGTTCCCCTGATGGTTTAATACACATGGGACATGTCACCAGGTGAACAGTATAAGTGATTAGAGTGTGTTCCCCTCATGGTTTAACACGCACGGGACATGTTACCAGGTGAACAGTAAAAGTGAGGAGAGTGTTTTCCCCTGATGGTTCAATATACACAGGACATGTTACCAGGTGAACAGTATAAGTGAGGAGAGTGTTTTCCCCTGATGGTTCAATATACACAGGACATGTTACCAGGTGAACAGTAAAAGTGAGGAGAGTGTTTTCCCCTGATGGTTCAATATACACAGGACATGTTACCAGGTGAACAGTAAAAGTGAGGAGAGTGTTTTCCCCTGATGGTTCAATATACACAGGACATGTTACCAGGTGAACAGTATATGTGAAGAGACTGTGTTCCCCTGATGGTTTAATACACATGGGACATGTCACCAGGTGAACAGTATAAGGGAGTAGAGTGTGTTCCCCTCATGGTTTAACACGCACGGGACATGTTACCAGGTGAACAGTATAAGTGAGGAGAGTGTGTTCCCCTGATTGTTTAATATACACGGGACATGTCATCAGGTGAACAGTATAAGTGAGGAGAGTGTGTTCCCCTCATGGTTTAACACGCACGGGACATGTTACCAGGTGAACAGTAAAAGTGAGGAGAGTGTTTTCCCCTGATGGTTTAATATACACGGGACATGATACCAGGTGAACAGTATAAGTGAGGAGAGTGAGTTCCCCTGATTGTTTAATAGTGACGGGACATGTTACCAGGTGAACAGTATAAGTGAGGAGAGAGTGTTCCCCTCATGGTTTAACACGCACGGGACATGTTACCAGGTGAACAGTGTAAGTGAGTAGAGTGTGTTCCCCTGATTGTTTAATACAAACAGGACATGTCACCAGGTGAACAGTATATATGAGGAGAGTGTGTTCCACTGATTGTTTAATACACACGAGACATGTCACCAAGTGATGTGTATAAGTGAGGAGAGTGTGTTCCCATGATGGTTTAATATACACGGGACATGTTACCAGGTGAACAGTATAAGTGAGTAGAGTGTGTTCCCCTGATGGTTTTATCTACACGGGACATGTTACCAGGTGAAGAGTATAAGTGAGGAGAGTGAGTTCCCCTGATGGTTTAATACGCATGGGACATGTTACCAGGTGAACAGTATAAGTGAGGAGATTGAGTTCCCCTGATGCTTTAATACAGTCAGGACATGTCAACAGATGAACAGTATAAGTGTGGAGAGTGTGTTCCCCTGATGGTTTAACACGCACGGGACATGTTACCAGGTGAACATGATAAGTGAGTAGAGTGTGTTCCCCTGATGGTTTTATCTACACGGGACATGTTACCAGGTGAAGAGTATAAGTGAGGAGAGTGAGTTCCCCTGATGGTTTAATACGCATGGGACATGTTACCAGGTGAACAGTATAAGTGAGGAGAGTGAGTTCCCCTGATTGTTTAATACACACAGGACATGCAACCAAGTGACCAGTTTAAGGGAGGAGAGTGTGTTCCCATGATGGTTTAATATACACGGGACATGTCAACAGATGAACAGTATAAGTGAGGAGAGTGAGTTCCCCTGATGGTTTAATACGCATGGGACATGTTACCAGGTGAACAGTATAAGTGAAGAGTGCGTGTTCCCTTGATGGTTTAATACACACAGGACATGTCAACAGGTGAACAGTATAAGTGAGGAGAGTGTGTTCCCCTGATTGTTTAATACACACGGGACATGCAACCAAGTGACCAGTTTAAGGGCGGAGAGTGAGTTCCCCTGATTGTTTAACACGCACGGGACATGTTACCAGGTGAACAGTATAAGTGAGGAGAGTGTGTTCCCCTGATGGTTTAATATACACGGGACATGTTACCAGGTGAACAGTATAAGTGAGGAGAGTGTGTTCCCCTGATGGTTTAATATGCACGGGACATGTTACCAGGTGAAAAGTATAAGTGAGGAGAGTGTGTTCCCCTGATGGTTTAATACGCACGGGACATGTTACCAGGTGAACAGCATAAGTGAGGTGACTGTGTTCCCCTGATGGTTTAATATACACAGGACATGATACCAGGTGAACAGTATAAGTGAGGAGAGTGTGTTCCCCACATGGTTTAACACGCACGGGACATGTTACCAGGTGAACAGCATAAGTGAGGTGACTGTGTTCCCCTGATGGCTTAATATACACAGGACATGATACCAGGTGAACAGTATAAGTGAGGAGAGTGTGTTCCCCTGATGGTTTAATAGACACGGGACATGTTACCAGGTGAACAGTAGAAGTGAGGAGAGTGTGTTCCCCTGATGTTTTAATATACACGGGACATGTTACCAGGTGAACAGTAGAAGTGAGGAGAGTGTGTTCCCCTGATGGTTTAATATACACGGGACATGATCCCAGGTGAACAGTCTCAGTGAGGAGAGTGTGTTCCCCTGATGGTTTAATACGCACGGGACATGTTACCAGGTGAAAAGTATAAGAGAGGAGAGTGTGTTCCCCTGATGGTTTAACACGCACGGGACGTGTCACCAGGTGAAGAGTAGAAGTGAGGAGAGTGTGTTCCCCTGATGGTCTAATATACACGGGACATGTTACCAGGTGAACAGTATAAGTGAGGAGAGTGTGCTCCCCTGATGGTTTAATATACCCGGGACATGTCACCAGATGAACAGTATAAGTGAGGAGAGTGTGTTCCACTGATGGTTTAATATACACGGGACATGTCACCAGGTGAACAGTATAAGTGAGGAGAGAATGTTCCCTGATTGTTTAACACGCACGGCACATGTTACCAGGTGAACAGTATAAGTGAGGAGAATGTGTTCCCCTGATGGTTTAATGTACATGGGCCATGTTACCAGGTGAACAGTATAAGTGAGGAGAATGTGTTCCCCTGATGGTTTAATATACACAGGACATGTTACCAGATGAACAGTATAAGTGAGGAGAATGTGTTCCCCTGATGGTTTAATGTACACAGGACATGTTCCCAGGTGAACAGTATAAGTGAGGAGAATGTGTTCCCCTGATGGTTTAATATACACAGGACATGTTACCAGATGAACAGTATAAGTGAGGAGAATGTGTTCCCCTGATGGTTTAATGTACATGGGCCATGTTACCAGGTGAACAGTATAAGTGAGGAGAATGTGTTCCCCTGATGGTTTAATGTACATGGGACATGTTACCAGGTGAACAGTATAAGTGAGGAGAATGTGTTCCCCTGATGGTTTAATGTACATGGGCCATGTTACCAGGTGAACAGTATAAGTGAGGAGAATGAGTTCCCCCGATGGTTTAATGTACATGGGCCATATTACCAGGTGAACAGTATAAGTGAGGAGAGTGTGTTCCCCTGATGGTTTAATATACACGGGACATGTCACCAGGTGAACAGTATAAGTGAGGAGAGAGTGTTCCCCTCATGGTTTAACACGCACGGGACATGATACCAGGTGAACAGTAGAAGTGAGGAGAACGTGTTCCCCTGATGGTTTAATATGCACGGGACATGTTACCAGGTGAAAAGTATAAGTGAGGAGAGTGTGTTCCCCTGATTGTTTAATTCTCACGGGACATGTTACCAGGTGAGCACTATAAGAGAGGACAGTGTGTTCCCCTGATGGTTTAACAGGCACGGGACGTGTCACCAGGTGAAGAGTAGAAGTGAGGAGAGTGTGTTCCCCTGATGGTTTAATATACACGGGACATGTTACCAGGTGAACAGTATCTGTGAGGAGAGTGTGTTCCCCTGATTGTTTAATACGCACTGGACATGTTACCAGGTGAACAGTATAAGTGAGTAGACTGTGTTCCCCTGATTGTTTAATACACACGGGACATGTTACCAGGTGAACTGTATAAGTGAGTAGAGTGTGTTCCCCTGATTGTTTAATACACATGGGACATGTTACCAGGTGAACAGTATATGTGAAGAGAGTGTGTCCCCCTGATGGTTTAATAAACATGGGCCATGTTACCAGGTGAACAGTATAAGTGAGGAGAGTGTGTTCCCCTGATGGTTTAATACGCATGGGACATGTTACCAGGTGAACAGTATAAGTGAGGAGAGTGAGTTCCCCTGCTGGTTTAATACAAACAGGACATGTCACCAGGTGAACAGTATAAGTGAGGAGAGAGTGTTCCCCTCATGGTTTAACACGCACGGGACATGTTACCAGGTGAACAGTAAAAGTGAGGAGAGTGTGTAACCCTGATGGTTTAATATACACAGGACATGATACCAGGTGAACAGTATAAGTGAGGAGAGTGTGTTCCCCTGATTGTTTAATAAACACGGGACATGTCACCAGGTGAACAGTAAAAGTGAGGAGAGTGTATTCCCCTGATTGTTTACTACACACGGGACATGTCACCAGGTGAACAGTAAAAGTGAGGAGAGTGTGTACCCCTGATGGTTTAATATACACAGGACATGATACCAGGTGAACAGTATAAGTGAGGAGAGTGTATTCCCCTGATTGTTTACTAAACACGGGACATGTCACCAGGTGAACAGTATAAGTGAGGAGAGTGTGTTCCCCTGATGGTTTAAAACACACGAGATGTCAACAGGTGAACAGTATAAGTGAGGACAGTGTGTTCCCCTGATTGTTTAATACGCACGGGACAAGTACCCAACTGAACAGTATATGTGAGAAGAGTGTGTTCCCCTGATGGTTGAATACAGACGGGACATGTCACCAGGTGAACAGTATAAGTGAGGAGAGTTTGTTCCCCTGATCGTTTAATACTGACCGGACATTTCCCCAGGTGAACAGTATAAGTGAGGAGAGTGTGTTCCCCTGATGGTTTAATATACACAGGACATGATACCAGGAGAACAGCATAAGTGAGGAGAGTGTGTTCCTCTGATGGTTTAATATACATGGGACATGTTACCATGTAAAGTGTATAAGAGAGGAGAGTGTGTTCCCCTGATGGTTTAATATACATGGGACATGTTACCAGGTGAACAGTGTAAGTGAGGAGAGTGTGTTCCACAGATGGTTTAATGCTGACGGGACATGTTACCAGATGAACAGTATAAGTGAGGAGAGTGTGTTCCCGTGATGGTTTAATATACACGGGACATGTTCCCAGGTGAACAGTATAAGTGAGGAGAGTGCTTTGCCCTGATGGTTTAATATACACGGGACATGATACCAGGTGAACAGTATAAGTGAGGAGAGAGTGTTCCCCTGATGGTCTCATATACACGGGACATGTTACCAGGGGAACAGCATAAGTGAAGAGAGTGTGTTCCCCTGATGGTTTAATATACATGGGACATGTTACCAGGTAAACAGTATAAGCGAGGAGAGTGTGTTCCCCAGATTGTTTAATGCTGACGGGACATGTCACCATGTGAACAGATTAAGTGAGGCGACTGTGTTCCCCTGATGGTTTAATACACACAGGGCATGTCAACAGGTAAACAGTATAAGTGAGGAGAGTGTGTTCCCCTGATTGTTTAATACTGACGGGACATGTCACCATGTGAACAGTTTAAGGGAGGAGAGTGTGTTCCCCTGATGGTTTAATACGCACGGGACATGTTAACAGGTGAACAGTATAAGTGAGGAGAGTGAGTTCCCCCTGATGGTTTAATACACACAGGACATGTCAACAGGTGAACAGTATAAGTGAGGAGAGTGTGTTCCCCTAATGGTTTAATACTGTCGGGACATTTCCCCAGGTGAACAGTATAAGTGAGGAGAGTGTGTTCCCCTGATGGTTTAATACTGACGGGACATGTCACCAGGTGAACAGTATAAATGAGGACAGTGAGTTCCCCTGATGCTTTAATACACACAGGACATGTCAACAGGTGAACAGTATAAGTGAGGAGAGTGTGTTCCCCTAATGGTTTAATACTGTCGGGACATTTCCCCAGGTGAACAGTATAAGTGAGGAGAGTGTGTTCCCCTGATGGTTTAATACTGACAGAACATTTCCCCAGGTGAACAGTATAAGTGAGGAGAGTGTGTTCCCCTCATGGTTTAATACACACAGGACATGTCTACAGGTGAACAGTATAAGTCAAGAGAGTGAGTTCCCCTGATTGTTTTATACTCACGGGACATGTTGCCAGGTGAACAGTATAAGTGAAGAGAGAGTGTTCCCCTGATTGTTTAACACACACGGGACATGTTACCAGGTGAACAGTATAAGTGAAGAGAGAGTGTTCCCCTGATTGTTTAACACACACGGGACATGTTACCAGGTGAACAGTATGAGTGAGGAGAGAGTGTTCCCTTGATTGTTTAACACACACGGGACATGTTACCAGGTGAACAGTATAAGTGAGGACAGTGTGTTCCCCTGATTGTTTAATATACACGGGACATGTTCCCAGGTGAACAGTATAAGTGAGGAGAGTGTGTTCCCATGATTGTTAAATACGCACTGGACATGTTACCAGGTGAACAGGATAAGTGAGGAGAGTGTGTTCCCCTGATGGTTTAATATACAAAGGATATGTTCCCAGGTGAACAGTATAAGTGAGGAGAGTGTGTTCCCCTGATTGTTTTATACTGACGGGGCATGTCACCATGTGACCAGTTTAAGGCAGGAGAGTGTGTTCCCCTGATGGTTTAATAAGCACGGGACATGTTACCAGGTGAACAGTATAAGTGAGGACAGTGTGTTCCCCTGATTGTTTAATACACATGGGACATGTTACCATGTAAACAGTATAAGTGAGGAGAGTGTGTTCCCCTGATGGTTTAATATACACAGGTCATGTGACCAGGTGAACAGTGTAAGTGAGGAGAGTGTGTTCCACAGATGGTTTAATACTGACGGGACATGTTACCAGATGAACAGTATATGTGAGGAGAGTGTTTTTCCCTGATGGTTTAATATACACGGGACATGTTCCCAGGTAAACAGTATAAGTGAGGAGAGTGTGTTCCCCTGATGGTTTAATACACACAGGACATGTCAACAGGTGAGTGTATAACTGAGGAGAGTGTGTTCCCCTGATGGTTTAATACTGTCGGGACATTTCCCCAGGTGAACAGTATAAGTGAGGAGAGTGTGTTCCCCTGATGGTATAATATACACGGGACATGTTACCAGGTGAACAGTATAAGTGAGGAGAAGGCTTTCCCCTGATGGTTTAATATAAACGGGACACGATACCAGGTGAACAGTATAAGTGAGGAGAGTGTGTTCCACTGATTGTTTAATACACACAGGACATGTTACCAGGTGAACAGGATAAGTGAGGAGAGTGTGTTCCCCTGATGGTTAAATATACACGGGACATGTCACCAGGTGAACAGGATAAGTGAGGAGAGTGTGTTCCCCTGATTGTTTAATACACACGGGACATGTTACCAGGTGAACTGTATAAGTGAGGAGAGTCTGTTCCCCTGATGGTTAAATATACACGGGACATGTCACCATGTGAACAGTTTAAGTGAGGAGAGTGTATTCCCCTGATGTTTTAATACACACAGGGCATGTCAACAGGTAAACAGTATAAGTGAGGAGAGTGTGTTCCCCTGATTGTTTAATACTGACGGGACATGTCACCATGTGAACAGTTTAAGTGAGGAGAGTGTGTTCCCCTGATGGTTTAATACACACAGGGCATGTCAACAGGTAAACAGTGTAAGTGAGGGGAGTGTGTTCCCCTGATGGTTTAATACACACAGGGCATGTCAACAGGTAAACAGTATAAGTGAGGAGAGTGTGTTCCCCTGATTGTTTAATACTGACGGGACATGTCACCATGTGAACAGTTTAAGGGAGGAGATTGTGTTCCCCTGATGGTTTAATACGCACGGGACATGTTACCAGGTGAACTGTATAAGTGAGGAGAGTGAGTTCCCCCTGATGGTTTAATACACACAGGACATGTCAACAGGTGAACAGTATAAGTCAGGTGAGTGTCTTCCCCGGATTGTTTAATACAAACGGTACATGTTACGAGGTGAACAGAAAACGGAGGAGAGTGTCTTCCCCTGATGGTTTAATACTGACGGGACATGTCACCAGGTGAACAGTATAAATGAGGACAGTGAGTTCCCCTGATGCTTTAATACACACAGGACATGTCAACAGGTGAACAGTATAAGTGAGGAGAGTGTGTTCCCCTAATGGTATAATACTGTCGGGACATTTCCCCAGGTGAACAGTATAAGTGAGGAGAGTGTGTTCCCCTGATGGTTTAATACTGACAGAACATTTCCCCAGGTGAACAGTATAAGTGAGGAGAGTGTGTTCCCCTCATGGTTTAATACACACAGGACATGTCTCCAGGCGAATAGTATAAGTGAAGAGACTGAGTTCCCCTGATTGTTTAATACACACGGGACATGTAACCAAGTGAACAGTATAAGTGAGGAGTGTGTGTTCCCCTGATTGTTTAATAGTGACGGGACATGTTACCAGGTGAACAGTACAAGTGAGGAGAGTGTGTTCCCCTGATTGTTTAATATACACGGGACATGTTCCCAGGTGAACAGTATAAGTGAGGAGAGTGTGTTCCCCTGAATGTTTAACACGCACGGGACGTGTCACCAGGTGAAGAGCAAATGTGAGGAGAGTGTGTTCCCCTTATGGTTTAATATACATGGGATATGTTACCAGGTGAACAGTATAAGTGAGGAGAGTGTGTTCCCCTGATGGTTTAATATACACAGGACATGTTACCAGGTGAACAGTATAAGTGAGGAGAGTGTGTTCCCCTGATGGTTTAATACGCACGGGACATGTTACCAGGTGAACAGTGTAAGTGAGGAGAGTGAGATCCCCTGATGGTTTAATACAAACAGGACATGTCAACAGGTGAACAGTATAAGTGAGGACAGAGTGTTCCCTTAATGGTTTAACATGCACGAGACATGTTACCAGTTGAACAGTATAAGTGAAGAGAGTGTGTTCCCCAGATGGTTTAATATACACAGGACATGATACCAGGTGAACAGTATACGTGAGGAGAGTGAGTTCCCCTGATGGTATAATATACACGGGACATGTTAAAAGGTGAACAGTATAAGTGAATAGAGTGTGTTCCCCAGATGGTTTAATATACACAGGACATGATACCAGGTGAACAGTATAAGTGAGGAGAGTGAGTTCCCCTGATGGTTTAATATACACGGGACATGTTACCAGGTGAACAGTAAAAGTGAGGAGATTGCTTTCCCCTGATGGTTTAATATACACGGGACATGTTGCCAGGTGAACAGTATAAGTGAGGAGAGTGTCTTCCCCTGATGGTATAATATACACGGGACATGTTACCAGGTGAACAGTATAAGTGAGGAGAGGGCTTACCCATGATGGTTTAATATACACGGGACATGTTACCAGGTGAACAGTATAAGTGAGGAGAGTGTGTTCCCCTGATGGTTTAATACGCACGGGACATGTTACCAGGTGAACAGTATAAGTGAGGTGATTGTGTTCCCCGTATTGTTGAATACACATGGGACATGTTACCAGGTGAACAGTATAAGTGAGGAGAGTGTGTTCCCCTGATGGTTTAATACGCACGGGACATGTTACCAGGTGAACAGTATAAGTGAGGTGATTGTGTTCCCCGGATTGTTGAATACACACGGGACATGTTACCAGGTGAACAGTATAAGTGAGGAGAGGGCTTACCCATGATGGTTTAATATACACGGGACATGTTACCAGGTGAACAGTATAAGTGAGGTGAATGTGTTCCCCTGATGGTTTAATACAAACAGGACATGTCATCAGGTGAACAGTATAAGTGAGGAGAACGTGTTCCCCTGATGGTTTAATATGCACGGGACATGTTACCAGGTGAAAAGTATAAGTGAGGAGAGTGTGTTTCCCTGATGGTTTAATATACACGGGACATGTTACCAGGTGAACATTATAAGTGAGGAGAGTGTGTTCCCCTGATGGTCTAATATACACGGGACATGTTACCAGGTGAACAGTATAAGTGAGGAGAGTGTGTTCCCCTGATGGTTTAATATACACAGGACATGTTACCAGGTGAACAGTCTAAGTGAGGAGAGTGTGTTCCCCTGATTGTTTAATACGCACTGGACATGTTACCAGGTGAACAGTATAAGTGAGGAGAGTGTGTTCCCCTGATGGTTTAATATACATGGGATATGTTACCAGGAGAACAGTATAAGTGAGGAGAGTGTGTACTCCTGATGGTTTAATACGCACGGGACAAGTTACCAGGTGAACAGTGTAAGTGAGAAGAGTGAGATCCCCTGATGGTTTAATACAAACAGGATATGTCAACAGGTGAACAGTATAAGTGAGGAGAGTGTGTTCCCCTGATGGTTTAATACAAACAGGACATGTCAACAGGTGAACAGTATAAGTGAGGAGAGTGTGTTCCCCTGATTGTTTAATACAAACAGGACATGTCAACAGGTGAACAGTATAAGTGAGGAGAGTGTGTTCCCCTGATTGTTAAATACGGACGGGACATGTCACCAGGTGAACAGTATAAGTGAGGAGAGAGTGTTCCCTTAATGGTTTAACATGCACGAGACATGTTACCAGTTGAACAGTATAAGTGAAGAGAGTGTGTTCCCCAGATGGTTTAATATACACAGGACATGATACCAGGTGAACAGTATAAGTGAGGAGAGTGAGTTCCCCTGATTGTTTAATATACCCGGGACATGTCACCAGGTGAACAGTATAAGTGAGGAGAGTGAGTTCCCCTGATGGTTTAATATCCACGGGACATGTCACCAGGTGAACATTATAAGTGAGGAGAGTGAGTTCCCCTGATGGTTTAATACACACGGGACATGCTTCCAGGTCAACAGTATAAGTGAGGAGAGTGTGTTCCCCTGATGGATTAATACGCACGGGACATGTTACCAGGTGAACAGTATAAGTGAGGTGATTGTGTTCCCCGGATTGTTGAATACACATGGGACATGTTACCAGGTGAACAGTATAAGTGAGGTGAATGTGTTCCCCTGATGGTTTAATACAAACAGGACATGTCATCAGGTGAACAGTATAAGTGAGGAGAGTGTGTTCCCCTGATGGTCTAATATACACGGGACATGTTACCAGGTGAACAGTATAAGTGAGGAGAGTGTGTTCCCCTGATGGTTTAATATACACAGGACATGTTACCAGGTGAACAGTATAAGTGAGGAGAGTGTGTTCCCCTGATTGTTTAATACGCACTGGACATGTTACCAGGTGAACAGTATAAGTGAGGAGAGTGTGTTCCCCTGATGGTTTAACACGCACGGGACGTGTCACCAGGTGAAGGGCAGAAGTGAGGAGAGTGTGTTCCCCTGATTGTTTAATACGCACTGGACATGTTACCAGGAGAACAGTATAAGTGAGGAGAGTGTGTTCCCCTGATGGTTTAATACGCACGGGACATGTTACCAGGTGAACAGTATAAGTGAGGAGAGTGTGTTCCCCTGATGGTTTAATATACACAGGACATGTTACCAGGTGAACATTATAAGTGAGGAGAGTGTGTTCCCCTGATGGTCTAATATACACGGGACATGTTACCAGGTGAACAGTATAAGTGAGGAGAGTGTGTTCCCCTGATGGTTTAATATACACAGGACATGTTACCAGGTGAACAGTCTAAGTGAGGAGAGTGTGTTCCCCTGATTGTTTAATACGCACTGGACATGTTACCAGGAGAACAGTATAAGTGAGGAGAGTGTGTTCCCCTGATTGTTAAATACGGACGGGACATGTCATCAGGTGAACAGTATAAGTGAGGACAGAGTGTTCCCTTAATGGTTTAACATGCACGAGACATGTTACCAGTTGAACAGTATAAGTGAATAGAGTGTGTTCCCCAGATGGTTTAATATACACAGGACATGATACCAGGTGAACAGTATAAGTGAGGAGAGTGAGTTCCCCTGATTGTTTAATACACACGGGACATGTTACCAGGTGAACAGTATAAGTGAATAGAGTGTGTTCCCCAGATGGTTTAATATACACAGGACATGTTACCAGGTGAACAGTATAAGTGAGGAGAGTGAGTTCCCCTGATTGTTTAATATACCCGGGACATGTCATCAGGTGAACAGTATAAGTGAGGCGAGTGAATTCCCCTGATTGTTTAATATACACGGGACATGTCATCAGGTGAACTGTATAAGTGAGGAGAGTCTGTTCCCCTGATGGTTTAATACACACGGGACATGTTACCAGGTGAACAGTAAAAGTGAGGAGATTGCTTTCCCCTGATGGTTTAATATACACGGGACATGTTACCAGGTGAACAGTATAAGTGACGAGAGTGTGTTCCCCTGATGGTATAATATACACGGGACATGTTACCAGGTGAACAGTGTAAGTGAGGAGATGGCTTACCCATGATGGTTTAATATACACGGGACATGTTACCAGGTGAACAGTATAAGTGAGGAGAGTGTGTTCCACTGATGGTATAATATACACGGGACATGTTACCAGGTGAACAGTATAATTGAGGAGAGTGTGATCCCCGGATTGTTTAATACACATGGGACATGTTACCAGGTGAACAGTATAAGTGAGGAGAATGTGTTCCCCTGATGGTTTAATACGCACGGGACATGTTACCAGGTGAACACTGTAAGTGAGGAGAGTGAGTTCATCTGATGGTTTAATACAAACAGGACATGTCAACACGTGAACAGTATAAGTGAGGAGAGAGTGTTCCCCTAATGGTTTAATATGCACGGGACATGTTACCAGGTGAAAAGTATAAGTGAGGAGAGTGTGTTTCATTGATGGTTTAATATACACGGGACATGTTACCAGGTGAACATTATAAGTGAGGAGAGTGTGTTTCATTGATGGTTTAATATACACGGGACATGTTACCAGGTGAACATTATAAGTGAGGAGAGTGTGTTTCATTGATGGTTTAATATACACGGGACATGTTACCAGGTGAACAGTATAAGTGAGGAGAGTGTGTTCCCCTGATGGTCTAATATACACGGGAGATGTTACCAGGTGAACAGTTTATGTGAAGAGAGTGTGTTCCCCTGATTGTTTAATACGCACTGGACATGTCACCAGGTGAACAGTATAAGTGAGGAGATTGTGTTCCCCTGATGGTTTAATACACACGGGACATGTCATCAGGTGAACAGCATAAGTGAGGACAGTGTGATCCCCTGATTGTTTAACACGCACGGGACATTTTACCAGGTGAACACTGTAAGTGAGGAGAGTGTGTTCCCCTGATGGTATAATATACACCGGACATGTTGCCAGGTGAACAGTATAAGTGAGGAGAGGGCTTACCCATGATGGTTTAATATACACGGGACATGTTACCAGGGGAACAGTATAAGTGAGGAGAGTGTGTTCCTCCAATGGTTTAATATACACTGGACATGTTACCAGGTGAACAGTGTAAGTGATGAGACTGTATTCCCCTGATGGTTCGATATACACGGGACATGTTACAACGTGAACATATAAGTGAGGAGAGTGTGTTCCCCTGATTGTTAATACTCACGGGAGATGTTACCAGGTGAACAGTATAAGTGAGGAGAATGTGTTCCCCTGATGGTTTAATATACATGGGACATGTTACCAGGTGAACAGTATAAGTGAGGAGAGTGTGTTCCACTGATGGTATAATATACACGGGACATGTTACCAGGTGAACAGTATAAGTGAAAAGAGTGTGTTCCCCTGATTGTTTAATACTGACGGGAAATGTCACCATGTGAACAGTATAAGTGAGGCGAGTGTGTTCCCCTGATTGTTTAATACACACGGGACATGTTACCAAGTGAACAGTATAAGTGAGGAGAGTGAGTTCCCCTGATGGTTTAATACGCACGGGACATGTAACCAAGTGAACATTATATGTGAGGAGAATGTGTTCCCCTGATGGTTTACTGTACACGGGACATGTTACCAGGTGAACATTATAAGTGAGGAGAGTGTGTTCCCCTGATGGTTTAATATACACGGGACATGATACCAGGTGAACAGTATAAGTGAGGAGAATGTGTTCCCCTGATGGTTTAATATACACGGGACATGATACCAGGTGAACAGTATAAGTGAGGAGAATGTGTTCCCCTGATGGTTTACTGTACACGGGACATGTTACCAGGTGAAAAGTATAAGTGAGGAGAGTGTGTTCCACAGATGGTTTAATACTGACGGGACATGTTACCAGATGAACAGTATAAGTGAGGAGAGTGTGTTCCCCTGATGGTATAATATACACGGGACATGTTACCAGGTGAACAGTATAATTGAGGAGAGGGCTTTCCCCTAATGGTTTAATATACACGGGACAAATACCAGGTGAACAGTATAAGTGAGGAGAGAGTGTTCCCCTGATGGTCTCATATACACGGGAGATGTTACCAGGTGAACAGTTTATGTGAAGAGAGTGTGTTCCCCTGATTGTTTAATACGCACTGGACATGTCACCAGGTGAACAGTATAAGTGAGGAGATTGTGTTCCCCTGATGGTTTAATACACACGGGACATGTCATCAGGTGAACAGCATAAGTGAGGACAGTGTGATCCCCTGATTGTTTAACACGCACGGGACATTTTACCAGGTGAACACTGTAAGTGAGGAGAGTGTGTTCCCCTGATGGTATAATATACACCGGACATGTTGCCAGGTGAACAGTATAAGTGAGGAGAGGGCTTACCCATGATGGTTTAATATACACGGGACATGTTACCAGGGGAACAGTATAAGTGAGGAGAGTGTGTTCCTCCAATGGTTTAATATACACTGGACATGTTACCAGGTGAACAGTGTAAGTGATGAGACTGTATTCCCCTGATGGTTCGATATACACGGGACATGTTACAACGTGAACATATAAGTGAGGAGAGTGTGTTCCGCTCTTTGTTAATACTCACGGGAGATGTTACCAGGTGAACAGTATAAGTGAGGAGAGTGTTTCCCCTGATTGTTTAATACGCACGGGACATGTTACCCGGTGAACAGTGTAAGTGAGGAGAGTGAGTTCCCCTGATGGTTTAATATACATGGGACATGTTACCAGGTGAACAGTATAAGTGAGGAGAGTGTGTTCCACTGATGGTATAATATACACGGGACATGTTACCAGGTGAACAGTATAAGTGAAAAGAGTGTGTTCCCCTGATTGTTTAATACTGACGGGAAATGTCACCATGTGAACAGTATAAGTGAGGCGAGTGTGTTCCCCTGATTGTTTAATACACACGGGACATGTTACCAAGTGAACAGTATAAGTGAGGAGAGTGAGTTCCCCTGATGGTTTAATACGCACGGGACATGTAACCAAGTGAACATTATATGTGAGGAGAATGTGTTCCCCTGATGGTTTACTGTACACGGGACATGTTACCAGGTGAACATTATAAGTGAGGAGATTGTGTTCCCCTGATGGTTTAATATACACGGGACATGATACCAGGTGAACAGTATAAGTGAGGAGAATGTGTTCCCCTGATGGTTTAATATACACGGGACATGATACCAGGTGAACAGTATAAGTGAGGAGAATGTGTTCCCCTGATGGTTTACTGTACACGGGACACGTTACCAGGTGAAAAGTATAAGTGAGGAGAGTGTGTTCCACAGATGGTTTAATACTGACGGGACATGTTACCAGATGAACAGTATAAGTGAGGAGAGTGTGTTCCCCTGATGGTATAATATACACGGGACATGTTACCAGGTGAACAGTATAATTGAGGAGAGGGCTTTCCCCTAATGGTTTAATATACACGGGACAAATACCAGGTGAACAGTATAAGTGAGGAGAGAGTGTTCCCCTGATGGTTTAATATACACGGGACATGTCACCAGGTAAACAGGATAAGTGAGGAGAGTGTGTTCCCCAGGTTGTTCAATACTGACGGGACATGTCACCATGTGAACAGTTTAAGTGAGGAGAGTGTTTTCCCCTGATGGTTTAATTCTCACGGGACATGTTACCAGGTGAGCAGTATAAGAGAGGAGAATGTGTTCCCCTGATGGTTTAATACTGACAGAACATTTCCCCAGGTGAACAGTATAAGTGAGGAGAGTGCGTTCCCCTGATTGTTTAATACGCACTGGACATGTCACCAAATGAACAGTATAAGTGAGGAGAGTGTGTTCCCCTGATTGTTTAACACGCACGGGACATGTTACCAGGTGAACAGTATAAGTGAGGAGAGTGTGTTCCCCTGATGGTTTAATATACACGGGACATGATACCAGGTGCACAGAATAAGTGAGGAGAGTGTTTTCCCCTGATGGTTTAATATACACGGGACATGTTACCAGGTGAACAGTATATGTGAAGATAGTGTGTTCCCCTGATTGTTTAATACGCACTGGACATGTTACCAGGTGAACAGTATAAGTGAGGAGAGTGTGTTCCACTGATGGTTTAATATACACGGGACATGTCACCAGGTGAACAGTATAAGTGAGGAGAGTGTGTTCCCCTGATTGTTTAATACGCACGGGACATGTTGCCAGGTGAACAGTGTAAGTGAGGACAGTGTGTTCCCCTGATGGTTTAATATACACAGGATATGTTACCAGGTGAACAGCACAAGTGAGGAGAGTGTGTTCCCCTGATGGTTTAATATACACAGGACATGTTACCAGGTGAACAGTATATGTGAAGAGAGTGTGTTCCCTGATGGTTTAATATACATGTGACATGTTACCATGTGAACAGTTTAATTGAGGAGAGTGTGTTCCCCTGATGGTTTAATACACACGGGACATGTCACCAGGTGAACAGTATAAGTGAGGAGAGTGTGTTCCCCTGATGGTTTAATATACATGTGACATGTTACCATGTGAACAGTATATGTGAAGAGAGTGTGTTCCCTGATGGTTTAATATACATGTGACATGTTACCATGTGAACAGTTTAATTGAGGAGAGTGTGTTCCCCTGATGGTTTAATACACACGGGACATGTCACCAGGTGAACAGTATAAGTGAGGAGAATGTGTTCCCCTGATGGTTTAATATACACGGGACATGTTACCAGGTGAACAGTATATGTGAAGAGAGTGTGTTCCCTGATGGTTTAATATACATGTGACATGTTACCATGTGAACAGTTTAATTGAGGAGAGTGTGTTCCCCTGATGGTTTAATACACACGGGACATGTCACCAGGTGAACAGTATAAGTGAGGAGAGTGTGTTCCCCTGATGGTTTAATACACACGGGACATGTTACCAGGTGAACAGTGTAAGTGAAGAGTGCGTGTTCCCCTGATTGTTTAATATACATGTGACATGTTACCATGTGAACTGTTTAATTGAGGAGAGTGTGTTCCCCTGATGGTTTAATACACACGGGACATGTCACCAGGTGAACAGTATAAGTGAGGAGAGTGTGTTCCCCTGATGGTTTAATACACACGGGACATGTCACCAGGTGAACAGTATAAGTGAGGAGAGTGTGTTCCCCTGATGGTTTAATATACACGGGACATGTTACCAGGTGAACAATATAAGTGAGGAGAGTGTGTTCCCCTGATGGCTTAATACTGTCGGGACATTTCCACAGGTGAACAGTATAAGTGAGGAGAGTGAGTTCCCCTGATAGTTTAATAATGACGGGACATGTTACCAGGTGAACAGTATAAGTGAGGAGAGTGTGTTCCCCTGATGGTTTAATACTGACGGGACATGTCGCCATGTGACCAGTTTAAGGGAGGAGAGTGTGTTCCCCTGATGGTTTAATACGCACGGGACATGTGAACAGGTGAACAGTATAAGTAAGGAGAGTGTGTTCCCCTGATTGTTTAATACGCACGGGACATGTACCCAACTGAACAGTATATGTGAGGAGAGTGTGTTCCCCTGATGGTTTAATATACACGGGACATGTTACCAGGTGAACAGTGTAAGTGAGGAGACTGAGTTCCCCTGATAGTTTAATAATGACGGGACATGTTACCAGGTGAACAGTATAAGTGAGGAGAGTGTGTTCCCCTGATTGTTTAATATACATGGGACATGTTACCAGGTGAACAGTATAAGTGAGGAGAATGTGTTCCCCTGATGGTTTAATATACACGGGACAAGATACCAGGTGAACAGTATAAGTGAGGAGAGTGTGTTCCCCTGATGGTTTAATATACACGGGACATGTTACCAGGTGAACAGTGTAAGTGAGGAGACTGAGTTCCCCTGATAGTTTAATAATGACGGGACATGTTACCAGGTAAACAGTGTAAGTGAGGAGAGTGTGTTCCCCTGATGGTATAATATACACAGGACATGTTACCAGTTAAACAGTATAAGTGAGGAGAGTGTGTTCCCCAGATTGTTCAATACTGACGGGACATGTCAATGTGAACAGTTGAAGGGAGGAGAGTGTGTTCCCCTGATGTTTTAATACGCACGGGACATGTTACCAGCTGAACAGCATAAGTGCGGAGAGTGTGTTCCCCTGATGGTCTCATATACACGGGACATGTTACCAGGCGAACAGTATAAGTGAGCTGAGTGTCTTCCCCTGATGGTTTAATACTGACGGGACATTTCCCCAGGTGAACAGTATAAGTGAGGAGAGTGTGTTCCCCTGATTGTTTAATAGTGATGGGACATGTAACCAAGTGAACAGTATAAGTGAGGAGAGTGTATTCCCCTGATTGTTTAATGTACACAGGACATGTCAACAGGTGAACAGTATAAGTGAGGAGAGTGTGTTCCCCTGATGGTTTAATATACACGGGACATGTTGCCAGGTGAACAGTATAAGTGAGGAGAGTGTGTTCCCCTGATGGTTTAATACACACAGGACATGTCACCAGGTGAACAGTATAAGTGAGGAGAGTTTGTTCCCCTGATGGTTTAATATACACGGGACATGTTACCAGGTGAACAGTATAAGTGAGGAGAGTGTGTTCCCCTGATGGTTTGATACTGTCGGGACATTTCCCCAGGTGAACAGTATAAGTGATGAGAGTGAGTTCCCCTGATAGTTTAATACACACAGGACATGTTACCAGGTGAACAGTATAAGTGAGGAGAGTGTGTTCCCCTGATGGTTTAATATACACGGGACATGTTACCAGGTGAACAGTATAAGTGAGGAGAGTGTGTTCCCCTGATGGTTTAATATACACGGGACATGTCAACAGATGAACAGTGTAAGTGAGGAGAGTGTGTTCCCCTGATGGTTTAATATACACGGGACATGTTACCAGGTGAACAGTATAAGTGAGGAGAATGTGTTCCCCTGATGGTTTAATATACACGGGACATGTTACCAGGTGAACAGTATAAGTGAGGAGAATGTGTTCCCCTGATGGTTTAATATACACGGGACATGTTACCAGGTGAACAGTATAAGTGAGGAGAGTGTGTTCCCCTCATGGTTTAATATACACAGGACATGTTACCAGGTGAACAGTATAAGTGAGGAGAATGTGTTCCCCTGATGGTTTACTGTACACGGGACATGTTACCAGGTGAAAAGTATAAGTGAGGAGAGTGTGTTCCCCTGATGGTATAATATACACGGGACATGTTACCAGGTGAACAGTATAATTGAGGAGAGTGTGTTCCCCTGATGGTATAATATACACGGGACATGTTACCAGGTGAACAGTATAATTGAGGAGAGGGCTTTCCCCTAATGGTTTAATATACACGGGACATTTTACCAGGTGAACAGTATAAGTGAGGAGAGTGTGTTCCCCTGATGGTTTAATACGCACGGGACATGTCACCAGGTGAACAGTATAAGTGAGGAGAGTGTGTTCCCCTCATGGTTTAACACGCAAGGGACATGTTACCAGGTGAACAGCATAAGTGAGGAGAGTGTGTTCCCCTGATGGTTTAATACACACAGGACATGTCACCAGGTGAACAGTATAAGTGAGGAGAGTGTGTTCCGCTGATAGTTTAATACACACAGGACATGTTACCAGGTGAACAGTATAAGTGAGGAGAGTGTGTTCCCCTCATGGTTTAATACACACAGGACATGTCCACAGGTGAACAGTATAAGTGAAGAGAGTGAGTTCCGCTGATAGTTTAATACACACAGGACATGTTTGCAGGTGAACAGTATAAGTGAGGAGAGTGTGTTCCCCTCATGGTTTAATACACACAGGACATGTCCACAGGTGAACAGTATAAGTGAAGAGAGTGACTTCCCCTCATGGTTTAATATACACGGGACATGTTACCAGGTGAACAGTATAAGTGAGGAGAGTGTGTTCCCCTGATTGTTTAATATACACGGGACATGTTACCAGGTGAACAGTATAAGTGAGGAGAGTGTGTTCCCCTGATGGTTTAATATACATGGGCCATGTTGCCATGTGAACAGTTTAATTGAGGAGAGTGTGTTCCCCTGATGGTTTAATACGCACGGGACATGTTACCAGGTGAACAGTGTAAGTGAGGAGAGTGAGTTCCCCTGCTGGTTTAATACAAACAGGACATGTTACCAGGTGAACAGTAAAAGTGAGGAGAGTGTGTACCCCTGATGGTTTAATATACACAGGACATGATACCAGGTGAACAGTATAAGTGAGGAGAGTGTGTTCCCCTGATTGTTTAATACACACGGACATGTCACCAGGTGAACAGTATAAGTGAGAAGAGTGTGTTCCCCTGATGGTTTAATATACACGGGACATGTTACCAGGTGAACAGTATAAGTGAGGAGAGTGTGATCCCCTGATTGTTTAATACACACGGGACATGTCACCAGGTGAACAGTATAAGTGAGGAGAGTGTGTTCCCCTGATGGTTTAATATACACGGGACATGTTACCAGGTGAACAGTAGAAGTGAGGAGAGTGAGTTCCCCTGATGGTTTAATATACACGGGACATGTTACCAAGTGAACAGTATAAGTGAGGAGAGTGTGTTCCCCTGATGGTTTAATATACACAGGACATGTTACCAGGTGAACAGCATAAGTGAGGAGAGTGTGTTCCCCTGATGGTTTAATATACACAGGACATGTTACCAGGTGAACAGCATACATTGTACATTGATGACTGTATCGGTGCCGTTTCCTGCTCCCGCCCTGAACTAGAAAACTTTATCAACTTTGCTTCCAATTTCCACCCTTCTCTCACCTTTACATGGTCCATCTCTGACACTTCCCTTCCCTTCCTCGACTTCTCTGTCTCCATCTCTGGGGATAGGTTGTCTACCAATATCCATTATAAGCCCACTGACTCCCACAGCTACCTCGACTACACTTCTTCACACCCTACCTCCTGTAAGGACTCCATTCCATTCTCCCAGTTTCTCCGTCTCCGACGCATCTGCTCTGATGATGCTACCTTCCATGACGGTGCTTCTGATATGACCTCCTTTTTCCTCAACCGAGGATTTCCCCCCACTGTGGTTGACAGGGCCCTCAACCGTGTCCGACCCATTCCCCGCACCTCTACCCTCACCCCTTCCCCTCCCTCCCAGAACCGTGACAGGGTTCCCCTTGTCCTCACTTTTCATCCCACCAGCCTCCATATCCAAAGGATCATCCTCCGCCATTTTCGCCACCTCCAGCGTGATGCCACTACCAGTCGCATCTTCCCCTCCCTTCCCCTGTCAGCATTCCGAAGGGATCGTTCCCTCCGCGACACCCTGGTCCACTCCTCCATTACCCCCACCACCTCGTCCCCGTCCCAGGGCACCTTCCCTTGCAATCGCAGGAGGTGTAATACCTGCCCCTTTACCTCCTCTCTCCTCACTATCCCAGGCCCCAAACACTCCTTTCAGGTGAAGCAGCGATTTACTTGTACTTCTTTCAATGTAGTATACTGTATTCGCTGCTCACAGTGTGGTCTCCTCTACATTGGGGAGACCAAGCGCAGACTGGGTGACCGCTTTGCGGAACATCTCCGCTCAGTCCGCAAGCAGGACCCTGAGCTTCCGGTTGCTTGCCATTTCAACACTCCCCCCTGCTCTCATGCTCACATCTCTGTCCTGGGATTGCTGCAGTGTTCCAGTGAACATCAACGCAAGCTCGAGGAACAGCATCTCATCTACCGATTAGGCACATTACAGCCTGCCGGTCTGAACATTGAGTTCAATAATTTCAGAGCATGACAGCCCCCCACTTTACTTTCATTTTTAGTTATTTTTTCTTCCCTTTTTTTTTGGCATTCCTTTTTACATTTTTTACAATCTTTTTTTGTATTTATTTCAGTTCATCTTAGTTTGTTCAGTTTGCTCACCCACTGTTTTTTTCAGGTTGTTTTTCTTCAGGTTTGCACTTGCTGATGTTCAATATTCAGTATATTCACACCTAATCTGTACTAATGCTTTGTCTTTCAACACACCATTAACATATTGTTTGCCTTTGCTCCATGACCTTTTGGTCAGCTATGTGGCCTGGTCCAATCTGCACCTTCTCCTTTGTTATCTCTTGCCCAACCCCCACCTCACTTGTTTATAATCTGTGACTTTTCTAATATTTGTCAGTTCCGAAGAAGGGTCACTGACCCGAAACGTTAACTCTGCTTCTCTTTCCACAGATGCTGCCAGACCTGCTGAGTGAATCCAGCATTTCTTGTTTTTGTTTCAGATTTCCAGCATCCGCAGTATTTTGCTTTTATATTAGCATAAGTGAGGAGACTGTGTTCCCCTGATGGTTTAATATACACGGGACATGTTACCAGGTGAACAGTATATGTGAAGAGAGTGTGTTCCCCTGATGGTTTAATACGCACGGGACATGTGAACAGGTGAACAGTATAAGTAAGGAGAGTGTGTTCCCCTGATTGTTTAATACGCACGGGACATGTACCCAACTGAACAGTATATGTGAGGAGAGTGTGTTCCCCTGATGGTTTAATATACACGGGACATGTTACCAGGTGAACAGTGTAAGTGAGGAGACTGAGTTCCCCTGATAGTTTAATAATGACGGGACATGTTACCAGGTGAACAGTATAAGTGAGGAGAGTGTGTTCCCCTGATTGTTTAATATACATGGGACATGTTACCAGGTGAACAGTATAAGTGAGGAGAATGTGTTCCCCTGATGGTTTAATATACACGGGACAAGATACCAGGTGAACAGTATAAGTGAGGAGAGTGTGTTCCCCTGATGGTTTAATATACACGGGACATGTTACCAGGTGAACAGTGTAAGTGAGGAGACTGAGTTCCCCTGATAGTTTAATAATGACGGGACATGTTACCAGGTAAACAGTGTAAGTGAGGAGAGTGTGTTCCCCTGATGGTATAATATACACAGGACATGTTACCAGTTAAACAGTATAAGTGAGGAGAGTGTGTTCCCCAGATTGTTCAATACTGACGGGACATGTCAATGTGAACAGTTGAAGGGAGGAGAGTGTGTTCCCCTGATGTTTTAATACGCACGGGACATGTTACCAGCTGAACAGCATAAGTGCGGAGAGTGTGTTCCCCTGATGGTCTCATATACACGGGACATGTTACCAGGCGAACAGTATAAGTGAGCTGAGTGTCTTCCCCTGATGGTTTAATACTGACGGGACATTTCCCCAGGTGAACAGTATAAGTGAGGAGAGTGTGTTCCCCTGATTGTTTAATAGTGATGGGACATGTAACCAAGTGAACAGTATAAGTGAGGAGAGTGTATTCCCCTGATTGTTTAATGTACACAGGACATGTCAACAGGTGAACAGTATAAGTGAGGAGAGTGTGTTCCCCTGATGGTTTAATATACACGGGACATGTTGCCAGGTGAACAGTATAAGTGAGGAGAGTGTGTTCCCCTGATGGTTTAATACACACAGGACATGTCACCAGGTGAACAGTATAAGTGAGGAGAGTGTGTTCCCCTGATGGTTTAATATACACGGGACATGTTACCAGGTGAACAGTATAAGTGAGGAGAGTGTGTTCCCCTGATGGTTTGATACTGTCGGGACATTTCCCCAGGTGAACAGTATAAGTGATGAGAGTGAGTTCCCCTGATAGTTTAATACACACAGGACATGTTACCAGGTGAACAGTATAAGTGAGGAGAGTGTGTTCCCCTGATGGTTTAATATACACGGGACATGTTACCAGGTGAACAGTATAAGTGAGGAGAGTGTGTTCCCCTGATGGTTTAATATACACGGGACATGTCAACAGATGAACAGTGTAAGTGAGGAGAGTGTGTTCCCCTGATGGTTTAATATACACGGGACATGTTACCAGGTGAACAGTATAAGTGAGGAGAATGTGTTCCCCTGATGGTTTAATATACACGGGACATGTTACCAGGTGAACAGTATAAGTGAGGAGAATGTGTTCCCCTGATGGTTTAATATACACGGGACATGTTACCAGGTGAACAGTATAAGTGAGGAGAGTGTGTTCCCCTCATGGTTTAATATACACAGGACATGTTACCAGGTGAACAGTATAAGTGAGGAGAATGTGTTCCCCTGATGGTTTACTGTACACGGGACATGTTACCAGGTGAAAAGTATAAGTGAGGAGAGTGTGTTCCCCTGATGGTATAATATACACGGGACATGTTACCAGGTGAACAGTATAATTGAGGAGAGTGTGTTCCCCTGATGGTATAATATACACGGGACATGTTACCAGGTGAACAGTATAATTGAGGAGAGGGCTTTCCCCTAATGGTTTAATATACACGGGACATTTTACCAGGTGAACAGTATAAGTGAGGAGAGTGTGTTCCCCTGATGGTTTAATACGCACGGGACATGTCACCAGGTGAACAGTATAAGTGAGGAGAGTGTGTTCCCCTCATGGTTTAACACGCAAGGGACATGTTACCAGGTGAACAGCATAAGTGAGGAGAGTGTGTTCCCCTGATGGTTTAATACACACAGGACATGTCACCAGGTGAACAGTATAAGTGAGGAGAGTGTGTTCCGCTGATAGTTTAATACACACAGGACATGTTACCAGGTGAACAGTATAAGTGAGGAGAGTGTGTTCCCCTCATGGTTTAATACACACAGGACATGTCCACAGGTGAACAGTATAAGTGAAGAGAGTGAGTTCCGCTGATAGTTTAATACACACAGGACATGTTTGCAGGTGAACAGTATAAGTGAGGAGAGTGTGTTCCCCTCATGGTTTAATACACACAGGACATGTCCACAGGTGAACAGTATAAGTGAAGAGAGTGACTTCCCCTCATGGTTTAATATACACGGGACATGTTACCAGGTGAACAGTATAAGTGAGGAGAGTGTGTTCCCCTGATTGTTTAATATACACGGGACATGTTACCAGGTGAACAGTATAAGTGAGGAGAGTGTGTTCCCCTGATGGTTTAATATACATGGGCCATGTTGCCATGTGAACAGTTTAATTGAGGAGAGTGTGTTCCCCTGATGGTTTAATACGCACGGGACATGTTACCAGGTGAACAGTGTAAGTGAGGAGAGTGAGTTCCCCTGCTGGTTTAATACAAACAGGACATGTTACCAGGTGAACAGTAAAAGTGAGGAGAGTGTGTACCCCTGATGGTTTAATATACACAGGACATGATACCAGGTGAACAGTATAAGTGAGGAGAGTGTGTTCCCCTGATTGTTTAATACACACGGACATGTCACCAGGTGAACAGTATAAGTGAGAAGAGTGTGTTCCCCTGATGGTTTAATATACACGGGACATGTTACCAGGTGAACAGTATAAGTGAGGAGAGTGTGATCCCCTGATTGTTTAATACACACGGGACATGTCACCAGGTGAACAGTATAAGTGAGGAGAGTGTGTTCCCCTGATGGTTTAATATACACGGGACTTGTTACCAGGTGAACAGTAGAAGTGAGGAGAGTGAGTTCCCCTGATGGTTTAATATACACGGGACATGTTACCAAGTGAACAGTATAAGTGAGGAGAGTGTGTTCCCCTGATGGTTTAATATACACAGGACATGTTACCAGGTGAACAGCATAAGTGAGGAGAGTGTGTTCCCCTGATGGTTTAATATACACAGGACATGTTACCAGGTGAACAGCATACATTGTACATTGATGACTGTATCGGTGCCGTTTCCTGCTCCCGCCCTGAACTAGAAAACTTTATCAACTTTGCTTCCAATTTCCACCCTTCTCTCACCTTTACATGGTCCATCTCTGACACTTCCCTTCCCTTCCTCGACTTCTCTGTCTCCATCTCTGGGGATAGGTTGTCTACCAATATCCATTATAAGCCCACTGACTCCCACAGCTACCTCGACTACACTTCTTCACACCCTACCTCCTGTAAGGACTCCATTCCATTCTCCCAGTTTCTCCGTCTCCGACGCATCTGCTCTGATGATGCTACCTTCCATGACGGTGCTTCTGATATGACCTCCTTTTTCCTCAACCGAGGATTTCCCCCCACTGTGGTTGACAGGGCCCTCAACCGTGTCCGACCCATTCCCCGCACCTCTACCCTCACCCCTTCCCCTCCCTCCCAGAACCGTGACAGGGTTCCCCTTGTCCTCACTTTTCATCCCACCAGCCTCCATATCCAAAGGATCATCCTCCGCCATTTTCGCCACCTCCAGCGTGATGCCACTACCAGTCGCATCTTCCCCTCCCTTCCCCTGTCAGCATTCCGAAGGGATCGTTCCCTCCGCGACACCCTGGTCCACTCCTCCATTACCCCCACCACCTCGTCCCCGTCCCAGGGCACCTTCCCTTGCAATCGCAGGAGGTGTAATACCTGCCCCTTTACCTCCTCTCTCCTCACTATCCCAGGCCCCAAACACTCCTTTCAGGTGAAGCAGCGATTTACTTGTACTTCTTTCAATGTAGTATACTGTATTCGCTGCTCACAGTGTGGTCTCCTCTACATTGGGGAGACCAAGCGCAGACTGGGTGACCGCTTTGCGGAACATCTCCGCTCAGTCCGCAAGCAGGACCCTGAGCTTCCGGTTGCTTGCCATTTCAACACTCCCCCCTGCTCTCATGCTCACATCTCTGTCCTGGGATTGCTGCAGTGTTCCAGTGAACATCAACGCAAGCTCGAGGAACAGCATCTCATCTACCGATTAGGCACATTACAGCCTGCCGGTCTGAACATTGAGTTCAATAATTTCAGAGCATGACAGCCCCCCACTTTACTTTCATTTTTAGTTATTTTTTCTTCCCTTTTTTTTTGGCATTCCTTTTTACATTTTTTACAATCTTTTTTTGTATTTATTTCAGTTCATCTTAGTTTGTTCAGTTTGCTCACCCACTGTTTTTTTCAGGTTGTTTTTCTTCAGGTTTGCACTTGCTGATGTTCAATATTCAGTATATTCACACCTAATCTGTACTAATGCTTTGTCTTTCAACACACCATTAACATATTGTTTGCCTTTGCTCCATGACCTTTTGGTCAGCTATGTGGCCTGGTCCAATCTGCACCTTCTCCTTTGTTATCTCTTGCCCAACCCCCACCTCACTTGTTTATAATCTGTGACTTTTCTAATATTTGTCAGTTCCGAAGAAGGGTCACTGACCCGAAACGTTAACTCTGCTTCTCTTTCCACAGATGCTGCCAGACCTGCTGAGTGAATCCAGCATTTCTTGTTTTTGTTTCAGATTTCCAGCATCCGCAGTATTTTGCTTTTATATTAGCATAAGTGAGGAGACTGTGTTCCCCTGATGGTTTAATATACACGGGACATGTTACCAGGTGAACAGTATATGTGAAGAGAGTGTGTTCCCCTGATGGTTTAATATACACGGGACATGTTACCAGGTGAACAGCATAAGTGAGGAGAGTGTGTTCCCCTGATGGTTTAATATACACAGGACATGTTACCAGGTGAACAGCATAAGTGAGGAGAGTGTGTTCCCCTGATGGTTTAATATACACAGGACATGTTACCAGGTGAACAGCATAAGTGAGGAGACTGTGTTCCCCTGATGGTTTAATATACACGGGACATGTCAACAGATGAACAGTATAAGTGAAGAGTGCGTGTTCCCCTGATTGTTTAATATACATGTGACATGTTACCATGTGAACAGTTTAATTGAGGAGAGTGTGTTCCACTGATGGTTTAATACGCACGGGACATGTTACCAGGTGAACAGTAAAAGTGAGGAGAGTGAGTTCCCCTGATGCTTTAATACAGTCAGGACATGTCAACAGATGAACAGTATAAGTGAGGAGAGTGTGTTCCCCTGATGGTTTAATACTGTCGGGACATTTCCCCAGGTGAACAGTATAAGTGAGGAGAGTGAGTTCCCCTGATTGTTTAATACGCACTGGACATGTTACCAGGTGAACAGTATAAGTGAGGAGAGTGTGTTCCCCTGATGGTTTAATACGCACGGGACATGTCACCAGGTGAACAGTATAAGTGAGGAGAGTGTGTTCCCCTCATGGTTTAACACGTAAGGGACATGTTACCAGGTGAACAGCATAAGTGAGGAGAGTGTGTTCCCCTGATGGTTTAATACACACAGGACATGTCACCAGGTGAACAGTATAAGTGAGGAGAGTGTGTTCCCCTGATGGTTTGATAATGTCGGGACATTTCCCCAGGTGAACAGTATAAGTGATGAGAGTGAGTTCCGCTGATAGTTTAATACACACAGGACATGTTACCAGGTGAACAGTATAAGTGAGGAGAGTGTGTTCCCCTCATGGTTTAATACACACAGGACATGTCCACAGGTGAACAGTATAAGTGAAGAGAGTGAGTTCCCCTGATTGTTTTATACACACGGGACATGTAACCAAGTGAACAGTATAAGTACGGAGAGTGTGTTCCCCTGATGGTTTAATGTACACAGGACATGTTAACAGGTGAAAAGTATAAGAGAGGAGAATGTGTTCCCCATATGGTTTAATACTGACAGAACATTTCCCCAGGTGAGCAGTATAAGAGAGGAGAGTGTGTTCCCCTGATGGTTTAATACACACAGGACATGTCGACAGGTGAACAGTATAAGAGAGGAGAGTGTGTTCCCCATATGGTTTAATACTGACAGAACATTTCCCCAGGTGAGCAGTATAAGTGAAGAGAGTGTGTTCCCCTGATTGTTTAATTCTCACGGGACATGTCACCAGGTGAACAGTATAAGAGAGGAGAGTGTGTTCCCACGATGGTTTAATATACCCGGGACATGTCGACAGGTCAACAGTATAAGTGAAGAGAGTGAGTTCCCCTGATTGTTTAATACACAAGGGACATGTCACCAGGTGAACAGTATAAGTGAGGATAGAGTGTTCCCCTGATTGTTTAACACGCACGGGACATGTTACCAGGTGAACAGTATAAGTGAGGAGAGTGTGTTCCCCTGATGGTTTAATATACACGGGACATGGTAACAGGTGAACAGTATAAGTGAGGAGAACGTGTTCCCCTGATTGTTTAATTGTCACGGCAAATGTTACCAGGTGAACAGTATAAGTGAGGAGAGAGTGTTCCCCTGATTGTTTAACACGCACGGGACATGTTACCAGGTGAACAGTTTAAGTGAGGAGAGTGTGTTCCACTGATGGTTTAATATACACGGGACATGTCACCAGGTGAACAGTATAAGTGAGGCGAGTGTGTTCCCCTGATTGTTTAATACACACGGGACATGTCACCAGCTGAACAGTATAAGTGAGGAGAGAGTGTTCCCCTGATTGTTTAACACGCACGGGACATGTTACCAGGTGAACAGTATAAGTGAGGAGATTGTGTTCCCCTGATGGTTTAATATACACGGGACATGATACCAGGTGAACAGCATAAGTGCGGAGAATGTGTTCCCCTGATGGTTTAATATGCATGGGACATGATACCAGGTGAACAGTATAAGTGAGGAGAATGTGTTCCCCTGATGGTTTAATATACAAGGGACATGTTACCAGGTGAACAGTATAAGTGAGGAGAGTGTGTTCCCCTGATGGTTTAATATACACGGGACATGTTACCAGGTGAACAGTATAAGTGAGGAGAGTGTGTTCCCCTGATTGTTTAATATACACGGGACATGTTACCAGGTGAACAGTATAAGTGAGGAGAGTGTGTTCCCCTGATGGTTTAATATACACGGGACATGTTACCAGGTGAACAGTATAAGTGAGGAGAGTGTGTTCCCCTGATGGTTTAATATACACGGGACATGTTACCATGTGAACAGTTTAATTGAGGAGAGTGTGTTCCCCTGATGGTTTAATATACATGGGACATGTTACCAGGTGAACAGTATAAGTGAGGAGAATGTGTTCCCCTGATGGTTTAATATACACGGGACATGTTACCAGGTGAACAGTATAAGTGAGGAGAGTGTGTTCCCCTGATTGTTTAATATATACAGGACATGTTACCAGGTGAACAGTAGAAGTGAGGAGCGTGTGTTCCCCTGATTGTTTAATACGCACGGGACATGTTACCAGGTCAACCGTATAAGTGAGGAGAGTGTGTTCCCCTGATTGTTTAATACGCACGGGACATGTTACCAGGTGAACAGTATAAGTGAGGAGAGTGTGTTCCCCTGATTGTTTAATATACACGGGACATGTTACCAGGTGAACAGTATAAGTGAGGAGAGTGTGTTCCCCTGATGGTTTAATATACACGGGACATGTTACCAGGTGAACAGTATAAGTGAGGAGAGTGTGATCCCCTGATTGTTTAATACACACGGGACATGTCACCAGGTGAACAGTATAAGTGAGGAGAGTGTGTTCCCCTGATGGTTTAATATACACGGGACATGTTACCAGGTGAACAGTAGAAGTGAGGAGAGTGAGTTCCCCTGATGCTTTGATACAGTCAGGACATGTCAACAGATGAACAGTATAAGTGAGGAGAGTGAGTTCCCCTGATTGTTTAATACGCACGGGACACGTACCCAACTCAACAGTATATGTGAGGAGAGTGTGTTCCCCTGATGGTTTAATACGGATGGGACATTTCCCCAGGTGAACATTATAAGTGAGGAGAGTGTGTTCCCCTGATGGTTTAATACCGACGGGACATTTCCCCAGGTGAACATTATAAGTGAGGAGAGTGTGTTCCCCTGATGGTTTAATACTGACGGGACATTTCCCCAGGTGAACATTATAAGTGAGGAGAGTGTGTTCCCCTGATGGTTTAATACTGACGGGACCTTTCCCCAGGTGAACAGTATAAGTGAGGAGAGTGTGTTCCCCTCATGGTTTAATACACACAGGACATGTTACCAGGTGAACAGCATAAGTGTGGAGAGTGAGTTCCCCTGATGCTTTAATACACACAGGACATGTCAACAGGTGAACAGTATAAGTGAGGAGAGTGTGTTCCCCTGATGGTTTAATACGCACTGGACATGTTACCAGGTGAACAGTATAAGTGAGGAGAGTGTGTTCCCCTGATGGTTTAATATACACGGGACATGTTACCAAGTGAACAGTATAAGTGAGGAGAGTGTGTTCCCCTGATGGTTTAATATACACGGGACATGTTACCAGGTGAACAGTATAAGTGAGGAGAGAGTGTTCCCCTGATTGTTTAACACGCACGGGACATGTTACCAGGTGGACAGTATAAGTGAGGAGAGTGTGTTCCCCAGTTGGATTAATATACACGGGACATGTTACCAGGTGAACTGTATAAGTGAGGAGAGTGTGTTCCCCTGATGGTTTAATATACACGGGACATGTTACCAGTTGAACAGTATAAGTGAGGAGAGTGTGTTCCCCTGATGGTTTAATATACACAGGACATGATACCAGGTGAACAGTATAAGTGAGGAGAATGTGTTCCCCTGATGGTTTAATATACACGGGACATGATACCAGGTGAACAGTATAAGTGAGGAGAATGTGTTCCCCTGATGGTTTAATATACACAGGACATGTCACCAGGTGAACAGTATAAGTGAGGAGAATGTGTTCCCCTGATGGTTTAATATACACGGGACATGATACCAGGTGAACAGTATAAGTGAGGAGAGTGTGTTCCCCTGATGGTTTAATATACACGGGACATGTTTCCAGGTGAACAGTATAAGTGAGGAGAGTGTGTTCCCCTGATGGTTAAATATACACAGGACATGATACCAGGTGAACAGTATAAGTGAGGAGAATGTGTTCCCCTGATTGTTAAATATACACGGGACATGTTACCAGGTGAACATTATATGTGAAGAGAGTGTGTTCCCCTGATGGTTTAATACGCACGGGACATGTTACCAGGTGAACAGTGTAATTGAGGAGAGTGAGATCCCCTGCTGGTTTAATACAAACAGGACATGTTACCAGGTGAACAGTATAAGTGAGGAGAGAGTGTTCCCCTCATGGTTTAACACGCACGGGACATGTTACCAGGTGAACAGCATAAGTGAGGAGAATGTGTTCCCCTGATGGTTTAATATACACGGGACATGTTACCAGGTGAACAGTATAAGTGGGGAGAATGTGTTCCCCTGATTGTTAAATATACACGGGACATGTTACCAGGTGAACATTATATGTGAAGAGAGTGTGTTCCCCTGATGGTTTAATACGCACGGGACATGTTACCAGGTGAACAGTGTAATTGAGGAGAGTGAGATCCCCTGCTGGTTTAATACAAACAGGACATGTTACCAGGTGAACAGTATAAGTGAGGAGAGAGTGTTCCCCTCATGGTTTAACACGCACGGGACATGTTACCAGGTGAACAGTAAAAGTGAGGAGAGTGTGTACCCCTGATGGTTTAATATACACAGGACATGATACCAGGTGAACAGTATAAGTGAGTAGAGTGAGTTCCCCTGATTGTTTAATATACCCGGGACATGTCACCAGGTGAACAGTATAAGTGAGGAGAGTGTGTACCCCTGATGGTTTAATATACACAGGACATGATACCAGGTGAACAGTATAAGTGAGTAGAGTGAGTTCCCCTGATTGTTTAATATACCCGGGACATGTCAACAGATGAACAGTATAAGTGAGGAGAGTGTGTACCCCTGATGGTTTAATATACACAGGACATGATACCAGGTGAACAGTATAAGTGAGGAGAGTGAGTTCCCCTGATGGTTTAATACACACGGGACATGTCACCATGTGACCAGTTTAAGGGAGGACAGTGTGTTCCCCTGATGGTTTAATACGCACGGGACATGTTAACAGGTGAACAGTATAAGTGAGGAGTATGTGTTCCCCTGATGGTTTAACACGCATGGGACATGTCAACAGGTGAACAGTATATGTGAGGAGAGTGTGTTCCCCTGATTGTTTAATACACACAGGACATGCATCCAAGTGACCAGTTTAAGTGAGGAGAGTGTGTTCCCCTGATTGTTTAAAACACACGACATGTTACCAGGTGAACAGTATAAGTGAGGAGAGTGTGTTCCCCTGATTGTTTAAAACACACGACATGTTACCAGGTGAACGGTATAAGTGAGGAGAGTGTGTTCCCCTGATGGTTTAATTCTCACGGGACATGTTACCAGGTGAGCAGTATAAGTGAGGAGAGTGTGTTCCCCTGATGGTTTAATTCTCACGGGACATGTTACCAGGTGAGCAGTATAAGTGAGGAGAGTGTGTTCCCCTGATGGTTTAATACACACGGGACATGTTACCAGGTGAACAGTATAAGTGAGGAGAGTGTGTTCCCCTGATTGTTTAATGCACACGGGACATGTTACCAGGTGAACAGTATAAGTGTGGAGAGTGAGTTCCCCTGATGCTTTAATACACACAGGACATGTTACCAGGTGAACAGTATAAGTGAGGAGAGTGTGTTCCCCTGATTGTTTAATGCACACGGGACATGTTACCAGGTGAACAGTATAAGTGTGGAGAGTGAGTTCCCCTGATGCTTTAATACACACAGGACATGTTACCAGGTGAACAGTATAAGTGAGGAGAGTGTGTTCCCCTGATTGTTTAATATACATGGGACATGTAACCAAGTGAACAGTATAAGTGAGGAGAGTGTGTTCCCCTGATTGTTTAATACACACGGGACATGTCACCAGTTGAACAGTATAAGTGAGGAGAGAGTGTTCCCCTGATTGTTTAACACGCACGGGACATGTTTCCAGGTGAACAGTATAAGTGAGGAGAGTGTGTTCCCCTGATGGTTTAATATACACGGGACATGATACCAGGTGAACAGTATAAGTGAGGAGAATGTGTTCCCCTGATGGTTTAATATACACGGGACATGTTACCAGGTGAACAGTATAAGTGAGGAGAGTGTGTTCCCCTGATTGTTTAATATACACGGGACATGTTCCCAGGTGAACAGTATAAGTGAGGACAGTGTGTTCCCCTGATTGTTTAATAAACACGGGAAATGTTCCCAGGTGAACAGTATAAGTGAGGCGAGTGTGTTCCCCTGATTGTTTAATATACACGGGACATGTTACCAGGTGAACAGTATAAGTGAGGAGAATGTGTTCCACTGATTGTTTAATACACACAGGACATGTTAGCAGGTGAACAGTATAAGTGAGGACAGTGTGTTCCCCTGATTGTTTAATATACACGGGACATGTTCCCAGGTGAACAGTATAAGTGAGGACAGTGTGTTCCCCTGATTGTTTAATATACACGGGACATGTTCCCAGGTGAACAGTATAAGTGAGGAGAGTGTGTTCCCCTGATGGTTTAATATACAAAGGATATGTTCCCAGGTGAACAGTATAAGTGAGGAGAGTGTATTCCCCTGATGTTTTAATAGACACAGGGCATGTCAACAGGTAAACAGTATAAGTGAGGAGAGTGTGTTCCCCTGATTGTTTAATACTGACGGGACATGTCACCATGTGAACAGTTTAAGTGAGGAGAGTGTGTTCCCCTGATGGTTTAATACACACAGGGCATGTCAACAGGTAAACAGTGTAAGTGAGGAGAGTGTGTTCCCCTGATGGTTTAATACACACAGGGCATGTCAACAGGTAAACAGTATAAGTGAGGAGAGTGTGTTCCCCTGATTGTTTAATACTGACGGGACATGTCACCATGTGAACAGTTTAAGTGAGGAGAGTGTGTTCCCCTGATGGTTTAATACACACAGGGCATGTCAACAGGTAAACAGTATAAGTGAGGAGAGTGTGTTCCCCTGATTGTTTAATACTGACGGGACATGTCACCATGTGAACAGTTTAAGGGAGGAGATTGTGTTCCCCTGATGGTTTAATACTGACGGGACATGTCACCAGGTGAACAGTATAAATGAGGACAGTGAGTTCCCCTGATGCTTTAATACACACAGGACATGTCAACAGGTGAACAGTATAACAGAGGAGAGTGTGTTCCCCTGATGGTTTAATACTGTCGGGACATTTCCCCAGGTGAACAGTATAAGTGAGGAGAGTGTGTTCCCCTGATTGTTTAACACGCACGGGACATGTTGCCAGGTGAAAAGTAGAAGTGAGGAGAGTGTGTTCCCCTGATTCTTCAATACACACGGGACATGTTACCAGGTGAGCAGTATAAGAGAGGAGAGAGTGTTCCCCTGATTGTTTAACACGCACGGGACATGTTTCCAGGTGAACAGTATAAGTGAGGAGAGTGTGTTCCCCTGATGGTTAAATATACACAGGACATGATACCAGGTGAACAGCATAAGTGAGGAGAGTGTGTTCCCCTGATGGTTTAATATACACAGGACATGTTACCAGGTGAACAGTATAAGTGAGGAGAATGTGTTCCCCTGATGGTTTAATATACACGGGACATGTTACCATGTGAACAGTATATGTGAAGAGACTGTGTTCCCCTGATGGTTTAATATACACGGGACATGTTACCAGGTGAACAGTATATGTGAAGAGACTGTGTTCCCCTGATGGTTTAATATACACGGGACATGTTACCAGGTGAACAGTATATGTGAAGAGAGTGTGTTCCCCTGATGGTTTAATACACACAGGACATGTCAACAGGTGAACAGTATAAGTGAGGAGAGTGTGTTCCCCTGATTGTTTAATACACACGGGACATGCAACCAAGTGACCAGTATAAGGGCGGAGAGTGTGTTCCCCTGATTGTTTAACACGCACGGGACATGTTACCAGGTGAACAGTATAAGTTAGGAGAGTGTGTTCCCCTGATGGTTTAATATGCACGGGACATGTTACCAGGTGAAAAGTATAAGTGAGGAGAGTGTGTTCCCCTGATTCTTCAATACACACGGGACATGTTTCCAGGTGAACATTATAAGTGATGAGAGTGTGTTCCCCTGATGGTTTAATACGCACGGGACATGTTACCAGGTGAACAGTGTAAGTGAGGAAAGTGAGTTCCCCTGATGGTTTAATACAAACAGGACATGTCACCAGGTGAACAGTATAAGTGAGGAGAGAGTGTTCCCCACATGGTTTAACACGCACGGGACATGTTACCAGGTGAGCAGTATAAGTGAGGTGACTGTGTTCCCCTGATGGTTTAATATACACAGGACATGATACCAGGTGAACAGTATAAGTGAGGAGAGTGTGTTCCCCTGATGGTTTATTAGACACGGGACATGTTACCAGGTGAACAGTAGAAGTGAGGAGAGTGTGTTCCCCTGATGGTTTATTAGACACGGGACATGTTACCAGGTGAACAGTAGAAGTGAGGAGAGTGTGTTCCCCTGATGGTTTAATATACACGGGATATGATCCCAGGTGAACAGTCTCAGTGAGGAGAGTGTGTTCCCATGATTGTTAAATACGCACTGGACATGTTACCAGGTGAACAGTATAAGTGAAGAGAGATTGTTCCCCTGATTGTTTAACACACACGGGACATGTTACCAGGTGAACAGTATGAGTGAGGAGAGTGTGTTCCCCTGATTGTTTAATATACACGGGACATGTTACCAGGTGAACAGTATAAGTGAGGAGAGTGTGTTCCCCTGATTGTTAAATACGCACTGGTCATGTTACCAGGTGAACAGTATAAGTGAGGAGAGTGTGTTCCCCTGATGGTTTAATATACAAAGGATATGTTCCCAGGTGAACAGTATAAGTGAGGAGAGTGTGTTCCCCTGATTGTTTTATACTGACGGGACATGTCACCATGTGACCAGTTTAAGGCAGGAGAGTGTGTTCCCCTGATGGTTTAATAAGCACGGGACATGTTACCAGGTGAACAGTATAAGTGAGGAGCGTTTGTTCCCCTGATTGTTTAATATACACGGGACATGTTCCCAGGTGAACAGTATAAGTGAGGACAGTGTGTTCCCCTGATTGTTTAATAAACACGGGACATGTTCCCAGGTGAACAGTATAAGTGAGGCGAGTGTGTTCCCCTGATTGTTTAATATACACGGGACATGTTACCAGGTGAACAGTATAAGTGAGGAGAATGTGTTCCACTGATTGTTTAATACACACAGGACATGTTAGCAGGTGAACAGTATAAGTGAGGACAGTGTGTTCCCCTGATTGTTTAATATACACGGGACATGTTCCCAGGTGAACAGTATAAGTGAGGACAGTGTGTTCCCCTGATTGTTTAATATACACGGGACATGTTCCCAGGTGAACAGTATAAGTGAGGACAGTGTGTTCCCCTGATTGTTTAATATACACGGGACATGTCACCAGGTGAACAGTATAAGTGAGGAGAATGTGTTCCCCAGATTGTTTAATATACATGGGACATGTTACCAGGTGAACAGTGTAAGTGAGGAGAGTATGTTCCCCTGATGGTTTAATATACACGGGACATGTCACCAGGTGAAAAGTTTAAGTGAGGAGAGTGAGTTCCCCTGATGGTTTAATATACACGGGACATGTTACCAGGTGAACAGTATAAGTGAGGAGAGTGTGTTCCCCTGATTGTTTAATATACACGGGACATGTCACCAGGTGAACAGTATAAGTGAGGAGAATGTGTTCCCCAGATTGTTTAATATACATGGGACATGTTACCAGGTGAACAGTGTAAGTGAGGAGAGTATGTTCCCCTGATGGTTTAATATACACGGGACATGTCACCAGGTGAAAAGTTTAAGTGAGGAGAGTGAGTTCCCCTGATGGTTTAATATACACGGGACATGTTGCCAGGTGAACAGTATAAGTGAGGAGAGTGTGTTCCCCTGATGGTTTAAAATACACGGGACATGTTACCAGGTGAACAGTATAAGTGAGGAGAGTGTGTTCCCCTGATTGTTTAATACACACGGGACAAGTCACCAAATGAACTGTATGAGTGAGGAGAGTGTGTTCCCCTGATGATTTAATACACACGGGACATGTTACCAGATGAACACTCTCAGTGAGGAGAGTGTGTTCCCCTGATGATTTAATATACACATGACATGTTACCAGGTGAACAGTATAAGTGAGGAGAGTGTGTTCCCCTGATGGTTTAATATACACGGGACATGATGCCAGGTGAACAGCATAAGTGAGGAGAGTGTGTTCCCCTGATGGTTTAATACACACGGGACATGTTACCAGATGAACACTCTCAGTGAGGAGAGTGTGTTCCCCTGATGTTTTAATACACACAGGGCATGTCAACAGGTAAACAGTATAAGTGAGGAGAGTGTGTTCCCCTGATTGTTTAATACTGACGGGACATGTCACCATGTGAACAGTTTAAGTGAGGAGAGTGTGTTCCCCTGATGGTTTAATACACACAGGGCATGTCAACAGGTAAACAGTGTAAGTGAGGAGAGTGTGTTCCCCTGATGGTTTAATACACACAGGGCATGTCAACAGGAAAACAGTATAAGTGAGGAGAGTGTGTTCCCCTGATTGTTTAATACTGACGGGACATGTCACCATGTGAACAGTTTAAGTGAGGAGAGTGTGTTCCCCTGATGGTTTAATACACACAGGGCATGTCAACAGGTAAACAGTATAAGTGAGGAGAGTGTGTTCCCCTGATTGTTTAATACTGACGGGACATGTCACCATGTGAACAGTTTAAGGGAGGAGATTGTGTTCCCCTGATGGTTTAATACTGACGGGACATGTCACCAGGTGAACAGTATAAATGAGGACAGTGAGTTCCCCTGATGCTTTAATACACACAGGACATGTCAACAGGTGAACAGTATAACAGAGGAGAGTGTGTTCCCCTGATGGTTTAATACACACAGGGCATGTCAACAGGTAAACAGTATAAGTGAGGAGAGTGTGTTCCCCTGATGGTTTAATACACACAGGGCATGTCAACAGGTAAACAGTATAAGTGAGGAGAGTGTGTTCCCCTGATTGTTTAATACTGACGGGACATGTCACCATGTGAACAGTTTAAGGGAGGAGATTGTGTTCCCCTGATGGTTTAATACTGTCGGGACATTTCCCCAGGTGAACAGTATAAGTGAGGAGAGTGTGTTCCCCTGATGGTTTAATACTGACAGAACATTTCCCCAGGTGAACAGTATAAGTGAGGAGAGTGTGTTCCCCTCATGGTTTAATACACACAGGACATGTCTCCAGGTGAATAGTATAAGTGAAGAGACTGAGTTCCCCTGATTGTTTAATACACACGGGACATGTAACCAAGTGAACAGTATAAGTGAGGAGTGTGTGTTCCCCTGATTGTTTAATAGTGACGGGACATGTTACCAGGTGAACAGTACAAGTGAGGAGAGTGTGTTCCCCTGATTGTTTAATATACACGGGACGTGTCACCAGGTGAAGAGCAGAAGTGAGGAGAGTGTGTTCCCCTGATGGTTTAATATACATGGGACATGTTACCAGGTGAACAGTATAAGTGAGGAGAGTGTGTTCCCCTGATGGTTTAATATACATGGGACATGTTACCAGGTGAACAGTATAAGTGAGGAGAGTGTGTTCCCCTGATGGTTTAATTCTCACGGGACATGTTACCAGGTGAACAGTATAAGTGAGGAGAACGTGTTCCCCTGATGGTTTAATATGCACGGGACATGTTACCAGGTGAAAAGTATAAGAGAGGAGAGTGTGTTTCCCTGATGGTTTAATATACACGGGACATGTTACCAGGTGAACATTATAAGTGAGGAGAGTGTGTTCCCCTGATGGTCTAATATACACGGGACATGTTACCAGGTGAACAGTATAAGTGAGGAGAGTGTGTTCCCCTGATGGTTTAATACGCACGGGACTGTTACCAGGTGAACAGTGTAAGTGAGGAGAGTGTGTTCCCCTGATTGTTAAATACGGACGGGACATGTCACCAGGTGAAAAGTATAAGTGAGGAGAGAGTGTTCCCTTAATGGTTTAACATGCACGAGACATGTTACCAGTTGAACAGTATAAGTGAATAGAGTGTGTTCCCCAGATGGTTTAATATACACAGGACATGATACCAGGTGAACAGTATAAGTGAGGAGAGTGAGTTCCCCTGATTGTTTAATACACACGGGACATGTTACCAGGTGAACAGTATAAGTGAGGAGAGTGTGTTCCCCAGATGGTTTAATATACACAGGACATGATACCAGGTGAACAGTATAAGTGAGGAGAGTGAGTTCCCCTGATTGTTTAATATACACGGGACATGTTACCAGGTGAACAGTAAAAGTGAGGAGATTGCTTTCCCCTGATGGTTTAATATACATGGGACATGTTACCAGGTGAACAGTATAAGTGACGAGAGTGTGTTCCCCTGATGGTATAATATACACGGGACATGTTACCAGGTGAACAGTGTAAGTGAGGAGATGGCTTACCCATGATGGTTTAATATACACGGGACATGTTATCAGGTGAACAGTATAAGTGAGGAGAGTGTGTTCCACTGATGGTATAATATACACGGGACATGTTACCAGGTGAACAGTATAATTGAGGAGAGTGTGATCCCCGGATTGTTTAATACACATGGGACATGTTACCAGTGAACAGTATAAGTGAGGAGAGTGTATTCCCCTGATTGTTTAATACAGACGGGACATGTCACCAGGTGAACAGTATAAGTGAGGACAGTGTGTTCCCTGATGGTTTAATTCTCACGGGACATGTTACCAGGTGAACAGTATAAGTGAGGAGAACGTGTTCCCCTGATGGTTTAATATGCACAGGACATGTTACCAGGTGAACATTATAAGTGAGGAGAGTGTGTTCCCCTGATGGTCTAATATACACGGGAGATGTTACCAGGTGAACAGTTTATGTGAAGAGAGTGTGTTCCCCTGATTGTTTAATACGCACTGGACATGTCACCAGGTGAACAGTATAAGTGAGGAGAGTGTGTTCCCCTAATGGTTTAATATACCCGGGACATGTCATCAGGTGAACAGCATAAGTGAGGAGAGTGTGATCCCCTGATTGTTTAACACGCACGGGACATGTTAGCAGGTGAACAGTATAAGTGAGGAGAGTGTGTTTCATTGATGGTTTAATATACATGGGACATGTTACCAGGTGAACATTATAAGTGAGGAGAGTGTGTTCCCCTGATGGTCTAATATACACGGGAGATGTTACCAGGTGAACAGTTTATGTGAAGAGAGTGTGTTCCCCTGATTGTTTAATACGCACTGGACATGTCACCAGGTGAACAGTATAAGTGAGGAGAGTGTGTTCCCCTAATGGTTTAATATACCCGGGACATGTCATCAGGTGAACAGCATAAGTGAGGAGAGTGTGATCCCCTGATTGTTTAACACGCACGGGACATGTTAGCAGGTGAACAGAATAGTGAGGAGAGTGTGTTCCCCTGATGGTTTAATATACCCGGGACATGTTACCAGGTGAACAGTATAAGTGAGGAGAGTGTGTTCCCCTGATGGTTTCATACGCACGGGACATTTTACCAGGTGAACACTGTAAGTGAGGAGAGTGTGTTCCCCTGATGGTTTCATACGCACGGGACATTTTACCAGGTGAACACTGTAAATGAGGAGAGTGTGTTCCCCTGATGGTATAATATACACCGGACATGTTGCCAGGTGAACAGTATAAGTGAGGAGAGGGCTTACCCATGATGGTTTAATATACACGGGACATGTTACCAGGTGAACAGTATAAGTGATGAGACTGTATTCCCCTGATGGTTCTATATACACGGGACATGTTACAACGTGAACATATAAGTGAGGAGAGTGTGTTCCCCTGATTGTTAATACTCACGGGAGATGTTACCAGGTGAACAGTATAAGTGAGGAGAGTGTTTCCCCTGATTGTTTAATACGCACGGGACATGTTACCCGGTGAACAGTGTAAGTGAGGAGAGTGAGTTCCCCTGATGATTTAATACGCACGGGACATGTTACCAGGTGAACAGTGTAAGTGAGGAGAGTGAGTTCCCCTGATGGTTTAATATAAATGGGACATGTTACCAGGTGAACAGTATAAGTGAAGAGAGTGTGAGAGAGTGTGTTCCCCTGATTGTTTAATACTGACGGGAAATGTCACCATGTGAACAGTATAAGTGAGGCGAGTGTGTTCCCCTGATTGTTTAATACACACGGGACATGTTACCAAGTGAACAGTATAAGTGAGGAGAGTGAGTTCCCCTGATGGTTTAATACGCACGGGACATGTACCCAACTGAACAGTATATGTGAGGAGAGTGTGTTCCCCTGATTGTTTAATACGCACGGGACATGTAACCAAGTGAACAGTATATGTGAGGAGAATGTGTTCCCCTGATGGTTTACTGTACACGGGACATGTTACCAGATGAACATTATAAGTGAGGAGAGTGTGTTCCCCTGATGGTTTAATATACACGGGACATGTTACCAGGTGAACAGTATAAGTGAGGAGAGTGTGTTCCCCTGATGGTTTAATATACACAGGACATGTTACCAGGTGAACAGTATAAGTGAGGAGAATGTGTTCCCCTGATGGTTTAATATACACGGGACATGATACCAGGTGAACAGTATAAGTGAGGAGAATGTGTTCCCCTGATGGTTTACTGTACACGGGACATGTTACCAGGTGAAAAGTATAAGTGAGGAGAGTGTGTTCCACAGATGGTTTAATACTGACGGGACATGTTACCAGATGAACAGTATAAGTGAGGAGAGTGTGTTCCCCTGATGGTATAATATACACGGGACATGTTACCAGGTGAACAGTAGAATTGAGGAGAGGGCTTTCCCCTAATGGTTTAATATACACGGGACAAATACCAGGTGAACAGTATAAGTGAGGAGAGTGTGTTCCCCAGATTGTTCAATACTGACGGGACATGTCACCATGTGAACAGTTTAAGTGAGGAGAGTGTTTTCCCCTGATGGTTTAATTCTCACGGGACATGTTACCAGGTGAGCAGTATAAGAGAGAAGAATGTGTTCCCCTGATGGTTTAATACTGACAGAACATTTCCCCAGGTGAACAGTATAAGTGAGGAGAGTGTGTTCCCCTGATTGTTCAACACGCACGGGACATGTTACCAGGTGAACAGTATAAGTGAGGAGAGTGTGTTCCCCTGATGGTTTAATATACACGGGACATGATACCAGGTGCACAGAATAAGTGAGGAGAGTGTTTTCCCCTGATGGTTTAATATACACGGGACATGTTACCAGGTGAACAGTATAAGTGAGGAGAGTGTGTTCCCCTGATTTTTTAATACACACGGGACATGTCACCAGGGGAACAGTATAAGTGAGGAGAGTGTGTTCCCCTGATTGTTTAATACACACGAGACATTTCACCAGGTGAACAGTATAAGCGAGGAGATTGTGTTCCCCTGATGGTTTAATATACACGGGACATGTTGCCAGGTGAACAGTGTAAGTGAGGACAGTGTGTTCCCCTGATGTTTTAATATACACAGGATATGTTACCAGGTGAACAGCACAAGTGAGGAGAGTGTGTTCCCCTGATGGTTTAATATACACAGGACATGTTACCAGGTGAACAGTATAAGTGAGGAGAATGTGTTCCCCTGATGGTTTAATATACACGGGACATGTTACCAGGTGAACAGCACAAGTGAGGAGAGTGTGTTCCCCTGATGGTTTAATATACACAGGACATGTTACCAGGTGAACAGTATAAGTGAGGAGAATGTGTTCCACTGATGGTTTAATATACACGGGACATGTTGCCAGGTGAACAGTGTAAGTGAGGACAGTGTGTTCCCCTGATTGTTTAATATACATGTGACATGTTACAATGTGAACAGTTTAATTGAGGAGAGTGTGTTCCCCTGATGGTTTAATACGCACGGGACATGTACCCAACTGAACAGTATATGTGTGGAGAGTGTGTTCCCCTGATGGTTTAATATACACGGGACATGTTACCAGTTGAACAGTATAAGTGAGGAGAGTGTGTTCCCCTGATTGTTTAATACGCACGGGACATGTACCCAACTGAACAGTATATGTGTGGAGAGTGTGTTCCCCTGATGGTTTAATAATAACGGGACATGCTACCAGGTGAACAGTATAAGTGAGGAGAGTGTGTTCCCCTGATGGTTTAATATACACGGGACATGTTACCAGGTGAACAGTATATGTGAGGAGAGTGTGTTCCCCTGATGGTTTAATATACACGGGACATGTTACCAGGTGAACAGTATAAGTGAGGAGAGTGTGTTCCCCTGATTGTTTAATACACACAGGACATGTTACCAGGTGAACAGTAAAAGTGTGGAGAGTGTGTTCCCCTGATGGTTTAATATACACGGGACATGTTACCAGGTGAACAGTATAAGTGAGGAGAGTGTGTTCCCCTGATTGTTTAATATACACGGGACATGTTACCAGGTGAACAGTATATGTGAGGAGAGTGTGTTCCCCTGATGGTTTAATATACACGGGACATGTTACCAGGTGAACAGTATAAGAGAGGACAGTGTGTTCCCCTGATTGTTTAATACACACAGGACATGTTCCCAGGTGAACAGTATATGTGAGGAGAGTGTGTTCCCCTGATGGTTTAATATACACGGGACATGTTACCAGGTGAACAGTAAATGTGAGGAGAGTGTGTTCCCCTGATGGTTTAATATACACTTGACATGTTACCAGGTGAACAGTATATGTGAGGAGAGTGTGTTCCCCTGATGGTTTAATATACACGGGACATGTTACCAGGTGAACAGTAAAAGTGAGGAGAGTGTGTTCCCCTGATTGTTTAATACACACGGGACATGTTACCAGGTGAACAGTATAATTGAGGAGAGGGCTTTCCCCTGATGGTTTAATATACACGGGACAAGAGACCAGGTGAACAGTATAAGTGAGGAGTGAGTGTTCCCCTGATGGTCTCATATAAACGGGACATGTTACCAGGTAAACAGTATAAGTGAGGAGAGTGTGTTCCCCAGATTGTTCAATACTGACGGGACATGTCAATGTGAACAGTTGAAGGGAGGAGAGTGTGTTCCCCTGATGTTTTAATACGCACGGGACATGTTACCAGGTGAACAGTATAAGTGCGGAGAGTGTGTTCCCCTGATGATCTCATATACACGGGACATGTTACCAGGCGAACAGTATAAGTGAGCTGAGTGTCTTTCCCGGATTGTTTAATACTGACGGGACATGTTACGAGGTGAACAAAAAGGGGAGGAGAGTGTCTTCCCCTGATGGTTTAATACTGACGGGACATTTCCCCAGGTGAACAGTATAAGTGAGGAGAGTGTGTTCCCCTGATTGTTTAATGCACACAGGACATGTCAACAGGTGAACAGTATAAGTGAGGAGAGTGTGTTCCCCTGATGGTTTAATATACACAGGACATGTTGCCAGGTGAACAGTATAAGTGAGGAGAGTGTGTTCCCCTGATGGTTTAATACACACAGGACATGTCACCAGGTGAACAGTATAAGTGAGGAGAGTGTGTTCCCCTGATGGTTTAATATACACGGGACATGTTGCCAGGTGAACAGTATAAGTGAGGAGAGTGTGTTCCCCTGATGGTTTAATACACACAGGACATGTCACCAGGTGAACAGTATAAGTGAGGAGAGTGTGTTCCCCTGATGGTTTAATATACACGGGACATGTCAACAGATGAACAGTGGAAGTGAGGAGAGTGAGTTTCCCTGATGCTTCAATATACACAGGACATGTTACCTGGTGAACAGTATAAGTGAGGAGAGTGAGTTCCCCTGATGGTTTAATACGCACGGGACATGTTACCAAGTGAACAGTATAAGTGAGGAGATTGTGTTCCCCTGATGGTTTAATACGCACGGGACATGTCACCAGGTGAACAGTATAAGTGAGTAGAGTGAGTTCCCCTGATTGTTTAATATAGCCGGGACATGTCATCAGGTGAACAGTATAAGTGAGGAGAGTGTGTTCCCCTGATTGTTTAATAAACACGGGACATGTTACCAGGTGAACAGTATAAGTGAGAAGAGTGTGTTCCCCTGATGGTTTAATATACACGGGACATGTTACCAGGTGAACAGTATAAGTGAGGAGAGTGTGTTCCCCTGATGGTTTAATACTGTCGGGCATTTCCCCAGGTGAACAGTATAAGTGAGGAGAGTGTGTTCCCCTGATGGTTTAATACTGACGGGACATGTCACCAGGTGAAGAGTAGAAGTGAGGAGAGTGTGTTCCCCTGATGGTCTAATATACACGGGACATGTTACCAGGTGAACAGTATATGTGAAGAGAGTGTGTTCCCCTGATTGTTTAATACGCACTGGACATGTTACCAGGTGAACAGTATAAGTGAGGAGAGTGTGTTCCACTGATGGTTTAATATACACGGGACATGTCACCAGGTGAACAGTATAAGTGAGGAGAGAGTGTTCCCCTGATGGTTTAACACGCACGGGACATGTTACCAGGTGAACAGCATAAGTGAGGAGAATGTGTTCCCCTGATGGTTTAATATACTCGGGACATGATACCAGGTGAACAGTATAAGTGAGGAGAATGTGTTCCCCTGATGGTTTAACACGCATGGGACATGTTACCAGGTGAACAGTATAAGTGAGGAGAGTGTGTTCCCCTGATGCTTTAATACAGTCAGGACATGTCAACAGATGAACAGTATAAGTGAGGAGAGTGTGTTCCCCTGATGGTTTAATACTGACGGGACATGTGAACAGGTGAACAGTATATGTGAGGAGAGTGTGTTCCCCTGATGGTTTACTACTGACGGGACATTTCCCCAGGTGAACAGTATAAGTGAAGAGAGTGAGTTCCCCTGATTGTTTAATACACACGGGACATGTTACCAGGTGAACAGCATATGTGTGGAGAGTGAGTTCCCTTGATGCTTTAATACACACAGGACACGTCAACAGGTGAAAAGTATAAGTGAGGAGATTGTGTTCCCCTGATTGTTTAATATACACGGGACATGTTACCAGGTGAACAGTATAAGTGAGGAGAGTGTGTTCCCCTGATGGTTTAATATACACGGGACATGTTACCAGGTGAACAGTATAAGTGAGGAGAGTGTGTTCCCCTGATGGTTTAATATGCACGGGACGTGTTACCAGGTGAACAGTATAAGTGAGGAGAGTGTGTTCCCCTGATGGTTTAATATGCACGGGACGTGTTACCAGGTGAAAAGTATAAGTGAGGAGAGTGTGTTCCCCTGATGGTTTAATATACACGGGACATGTTACCAGGTGAACATTATAAGTGAGGAGAGTGTGTTCCCCTGATGGTTTAATATACACAGGACATGTTACCAGGTGAACAGTATAAGTGAGGAGAGTGTGTTCCCCTGATGGTTTAATATACACAGGACATGTCACCAGGTGAACAGTATAAGTGTGGAGAGTGTGTTCCCCTGATTGTTTAATATACCCGGGACATGTTACCAGGTGAACAGTATAAGTGAGGAGAGTGTGTTCCCCTGATGGTTTAATATACACAGGACATGTTACCAGGTGAACAGTATAAGTGAGGAGAGTGTGTTCCCCTGATTGTTTAAAACACACAGGACATGTCGACAGGTGAACAGTATAAGTGAAGAGAGTGAGTTTCCCTGATTGTTTAATACACACGGGACATGTTACCAGGTGAACAGTATAAGTGAGGAGAGTGTGTTCCCCTGATTGTTTAATATACATGGGACATGTTACCAGGTGAACAGTATAAGTGAGGAGAGTGTGTTCCCCTGATTGTTTAATATGCACGGGATATGTAACCAAGTGACCTGTTTAAGGGAGGAGAGTGTGTTCCCCTGATGCTTTAATACACACGGGACATGTTACCAGGTGAACAGTATAAGTGAGGAGAGTGTGTTCCCCTGATTGTTTAATATGCACGGGACATGTAACCAAGTGACCTGTTTAAGGGAGGAGAGTGTGTTCCCCTGATGCTTTAATACTCACGGGACATGTTACCAGGTGAACAGTATAAGTGAGGAGAGTGAGTTCCCCTGATAGTTTAATAATGACGGGACATGTTACCAGGTGAACAGTATAAGTGAGGAGAGTGTGCTCCCTTGTTGGTTTAATATTCACTGGACATGTTACCTGGTGAACAGTATAAGTGAGGAGAGTTTGTTCCCCTCATGGTTTAATACACACAGGACATGTCACCAGTTGAACATTATAAGTGAGGAGAGTGTGTTCCCCTGATGGTTTAATATACACAGGACATGTAACAGGTGAACAGTATAAGTGAGGAGAGTGTGTTCCCCTGATGGTTTAATACACACGGGACATGTCACCAGTTGAACAGTATAAGTGAGGAGAGTGTGTTCCCCTGATGGTTTAATATACACGGGACATGTTACCAGGTGAACAGTGTAAGTGAGGAGAGTGTGTTCCCCTGATGGTTTAAAATACATGGGACATGTTACCAGATGAACAGTATAAGTGAGGAGAGTGTGTTCCCCTGATTGTTTAATGCACACGGGACATGTTACCAGGTGAACAGTATAAGTGAGGAGCGTGTTTTCCCCTGATTGTTTAATATACACGGGACATGTTACCAGGTGAACAGTATAAGTGAGGAGAGCGTGTTCCCCTGATAGTTTAATATACACGGGACATGTTACCAGGTGAACAGTATAAGTGAGGAGAGTGTGTTCCTCTGATTGTTTAATGCACATGGTACATGTTAGCACGTGAACAGTATAAGTGAGGAGAGTGTGTTCCCCTGATGGTTTAATACACACGGGACATGTTACCAGGTGAACAGTTTAAGGGAGCAGTGTGACTTCCCCTGATTGGTTAATATGCACGGGACATGTTACCAGGTGAAAAGTATAAGTGAGGAGAATGTGTTCCCCTGATGGTTTAATATAAACGGGACATGTTACCAGTTGAACAGTATAAGTGAGGAGAGTGTGTTCCCCTGATGATTTAATATAAACGGGACATGTTACCACGTGAACAGTATAAGTGAGGAGAGTGTGTTCCCCTGATTGTTTAATAGACACGGGACATGTTACCAGGTGAACAGTATAAGTGAGGAGAGAGTGTACCCCTGATGTTTTAATATACCCGGGACATGTCAGCAGGTGAAAAGTAGAATTGAGGAGAGTGTGTTCCCCTGATTGTTTAATACACACGGGACATGTTACCAGGTGAACAGTATAAGTGAGGAGAGTGTGTTCCCCTGATGTTATAATATACCCGGGACATGTCACCAGGTGAACAGTATAAGTGAGGAGAGTGTGTTCCCCTGATGGATTAATACACACGGGACATGTTACCAGGTGAAAAGTATAAGTGAGGAGAGAGTGTTCCCCTGATTGTTTAATACACACGGGTATTTCACCAGGTGAACAGTATAAGTGAGGAGAGTGTGTTCCCCTGATGGTTTAATATACACAGGGCATGTTACCAGTTGAACAGTATAAGTGAGGAGATTGTGTTCCCCTGATGGTTTAATACACACGGGACATGTTACCAGGTGAACAGTGTAAGTGAGGAGAGTGTGTTCCCTGATGTTTTAATATACACAGGACATGTTATCAGGTGAACAGTATAAGTGAGGAGAGTGTGTTCCCATGATTGTTTAATACGCACGGGACATGTTACCAGGTGAACAGTATAAATGAGGAGAATGTGTTCCCCTGTTTGTTTAATACGCAGGGGACATGTTACCAAGTGAAAAGTATAAGTGAGGAGAATGTGTTCCCCTGATTGTTTAATCCACACGGGACATGTTACCAGGTGAACAGTATAAGTGAGGAGAATGTGTTCCCCTGTTTGTTTAATACGCACGGAACATGTTACCAGGAGAAAAGTCTAAGTGAGGAGAGTGCTTTCCCCTGATGGTTTAATATTCACGGGACATGTTTCCAGGTGAACAGTATAAGTGAGGAGAGAGTGTTCCCCTTATGCTTTAATAAGCACGGGCATTTCACCAAATGAAATGGATAAGTGAGCAGAGTGTTTTCCCCTGATGGTTTAATGCAAACAGGACATGTTAACAGGTGAACAGTATAAGTGAGGAGAGTGTGTTCCCCTGATGGTTTAATATACACGGGACATGTTACCAGGTGAACAGTATAAGTGAGGAGAATGTGTTCCCCTGATGGTTTAATACACACAGGATATGTTACCAGCTGAACAGTATAAGTGAGGAGAGAGTGTTCCCCTTATGGTTTAATAAGCACGGGACATGTTACCAGGTGAACAGTATAAGTGAGGAGAGAGTGTTCCACTGATGGTTTAATACTGACGGGACATGTTACCAGGTGAACAGTATAAGTGAGGAGAATGTGTTCCCCTGATGGGTTAATAGAGACGGGACATGTCACCAGGTGAACAGTATAAGTGACGAGAGTGTGTTCCCCAGATTGTTTAATACTCACGGGACATGTTACCAGGTGAAAAGTATAAGTGAGGAGAGTGTGTTCTCCTGATGGTTTAATATACACAGGACATGTTACCACGTGAACAGTATAAGTGAGGAGAGTGTGTTACCCTGATGGTTTAATATACACGGGACATGTTACCAGGTGAACAGTATAAGTGAGGAGAGTGTGTTCCCCTGATGGTTTAATATACACGGGACATGTTCCCAGGTGAACAGTATAAGTGAGGATAGTGTGTTCCCCTGATTGTTTAATACTGACGGGACATGTCACCAGGTGAACAGTGTAAGTGAGGAGAGTGTGTTCCCCTGATGGTTTAATAGACACAGGACATGTTACCAGGTGAACATTATAAGTGAGGAGAGAGTGTTCCCCTGATGGGTTAATATACACAGGGCATATCACCAGGTGAACAGTATAAGTGAGGAGAGAGTGTTCCCCTGATGGGTTAATACAGACAGGACATGTCACCAGGTGAACAGTATAAGTGATGAGAGTGTGTTCCCCTGATGGTTTAATACACACGGGACATGTTACCAGGTGAACAGTATAAGTGAGGAGTGTGTGTTCCCCTGATTGTTTAACACGCACCGGACATGTCACCAGGTAAACAGTATAAGTGAGGAGAGTGTGTTCCCCTGATGGTTTAATACACACAGGGCATGTCACCAGGTGAACAGTATAAGTGAGGAGAGAGTGTTCCCCTGATGGGTTAATACAGACAGGACATGTCACCAGGTGAACAGAAAAAGTGATGAGAGTGTGTTCCACTGATGGTTTAATACTCACGGGACATGTTACCAGGTGAACAGTATAAGTGAGGAGAGTGTGTTCCCCTGATGGTTTAACACGCACGGGACATGTTACCAAGTGAACAGTAGAAGTGAGGAGAGTGTGTTCCCCTGATGTTTTAATATACCCGGAACATGTCAGCAGGTGAACAGTATAATTGAGGAGAGTGTGTTCCCCTGATTGTTTAATACAGACAGGACATGTTACCAGGTGAACAGTATAAGTGAGGAGAGTGTGTTCCCCTGATTGTTTAATACACACGGGACATATTACCAGGTGAACAGTATAAGTGAGGAGAGTGTGTTCCCCTGATGGTTTAACACGCACGGGACATGTTACCAGGTGAACAGTATAAGTGAGGAGAGTGTGTTCCCCTGATTGTTTAATATACCCGGGACATGTTACCAGGTCAAGAGTAGAATTGAGCAAAGTGTGTTCCCCTGATTGTTTAATACTGACGGGAGATGTCACGAGGTGAACAGTATAAGTGAGGAGAGTGTGTTCCCCTGATGGTTTAATATACACAGGACATGTTACCAGGTGAACAGTATCAGTGAGGAGAGTGTGTTCCCCTGATTGTTTAATACACATGGGACATGTCACCGGGTGAACAGTATAAATAAGGAGAGTGTGTTCCCCTGATTGTTTAATACACACGGGACATGTCACCGGGTGAACAGTATAAGTGAGGAGAGTGTTTTCCCCTGATTGTTTAATACACACGGGACATGTCACCAGGTGAACAGTATAAGTGAGCAGAATGTTTTCCCTTGATGGTAAAATATGCAAAGGACATGTTACCAGGTGAACAGTATAATTGAGGAGAGTGTGTTCCCCTGATTGTTTAATACACACGGGACATGTCACCGGGTGAACAGTATAAGTGAGGAGAGTGTTTTCCCCTGATTGTTTAATACACACGGGACATGTCACCAGGTGAACAGTATAAGTGAGCAGAATGTTTTCCCTTGATGGTAAAATATGCAAAGGACATGTTACCAGGTGAACAGTATAAGTGAGGAGAGTGTGTTCCCCTGATGGGTTAATACTGACGGGACATGTTACCAGATGAACAGTAGAAGTGAGGAGAGTGTGTTTCTCTGATGGTTTAATGCACACAGGACATGTTACCAGGTGAACAGTATAAGTGAGGAGAGTGTGTTTCCCTGATGGTTTAATATACACGGGACATGTTACCATTTGAACTGTGTAAGTGAGGAGAGTCTGTTCCCCTGATGGTTTTATATACACGGGATATGTTACCAGGTGAACAGTACAAGTGAGGAGAGTGTGTTCCCCTGATCGTTTAATATACACGGGGCATGTGACCAGGTGAACAGTATAAGTGAGGAGAGTGTGTTCCCCTGATGGTTTAATATACACAGGGCATGTGACCAGTTGAACAGTATAAGTGAGGAGATTGTGTTCCCCTGATGGTTTAATACACACGGGACATGTTATCAGGTGAACAGTATAAGTGAGGAGAGTGTGTTCCCATGATTGTTTAATGCACATGGGTCATGTTACCAGGTGAACAGTGTAAGTGAGGAGAGTGTGTTCCCTGATGTTTTAATATACACAGGACATGTTACCAGGTGAACAGTATAAATGAGGAGAATGTGTTCCCCTGATTGTTTAATACACACGGGACATGTTACCAGGTGAACAGTATAAGTGAGGAGAATGTGTTCCCCTGATTGTTTAATACACACAGGACATGTTACCAGGTGATCTGTATAAGTGAGGAGAATGTGTTCCCCTGATTGTTTAATACACACGGGACATGTTACCAGGTGAACAGTATAATTGAGGAGAGTGTGTTCCCCTGTTTGTTTAATACGCACGGGACATGTTACCAAGTGAACAGTATAAGTGAGGAGCATGTGTTCCCCTGATTGTTTAATACACACGGGACATGTTACCAGGTGAACAGTATAAGTGAGGAGAATGTGTTCCCCTGTTTGTTTAATACGCGCGGTATATGTTACCAAGAGAAAAGTCTAAGTGAGGAGAATGTGTTCCCCTGATGGTTTAATATACACGGGACATGTTACCAGATGAACAGTCTCAGTGAGGAGTGTGTGTTCCCCTGATTGTTTAATAGACACAGGGCATGTTACCAGATGAACTGTATAAGTGAGCAGAGTGTTTTCCCCTGATGGTTTAATGCAAACAGGACATGTTAACAGGTGAACAGAATAAGTGAGGATGGTGTGTTCTACTGATGGTTTAATATACACAGGACCTGTTACCAGGTGAACAGTATAAGTGAGGAGAGTGTGTTCCCCTGATGGGTTAATACTGATGGGACATGTTACCAGATGAACAGTAGAAGTGAGGAGAGTGTGTTTCTCTGATGGTTTAATGCACACAGGACATGTTACCAGGTGAACAGTATAAGTGAGGAGAGTGTGTTTCCCTGATGGTTTAATATACACGGGACATGTTACCATTTGAACTGTGTAAGTGAGGAGAGTCTGTTCCCCTGATGTTTTATATACACGGGATATGTTACCAGGTGAACAGTATAAGTGAGGAGAGTGTGTTCCCCTGATGGTTTAATATACACGGGGCATGTTACCAGGTGAACAGTATAAGTGAGGAGAGTGTGTTCCCCTGATGGTTTAATATACACAGGGCATGTGACCAGTTGAACAGTATAAGTGAGGAGATTGTGTTCCCCTGATGGTTCAATACACACGGGACATGTTATCAGGTGAACAGTATAAGTGAGGAGAGTGTGTTCCCCTGATGGTTTAATATACACGGGGCATGTTACCAGGTGAACAGTATAAGTGAGGAGAGTGTGTTCCCCTGATGGTTTAATATACACAGGGCATGTGACCAGTTGAACAGTATAAGTGAGGAGATTGTGTTCCCCTGATGGTTTAATACACACGGGACATGTTATCAGGTGAACAGTATAAGTGAGGAGAGTGTGTTCCCATGATTGTTTAATGCACATGGGTCATGTTACCAGGTGAACAGTATAAGTGAGGAGAGTGTGTTCCCCTGATGGTTTAATATACACAGGACATGTTATCAGGTGAACTGTATAAGTGAGGAGAGCGTGTTCCCCTGATGGTTTAACACACACGGGACATGTTACCAGGTGAACAGTATAAGTGAGGAGAGTGCTTTCCCCTGATGGTTTATTATACACGGGATATGTTACCAAGAGAAAAGTCTAAGTGAGGAGAGTGCTTTCCCCTGATGGTTTAATATTCACGGGACATGTTTCCAGGTGAACAGTATAAGTGAGGAGAATGTGTTCACTGATGTTTTAATATACACAGGACATGTTACCAGGTGAACAGTATAAATGAGGAGAATGTGTTCCCCTGATTGTTTAATACACACGGGACATGTTACCAGGTGAACAGTATAAGTGAGGAGAATGTGTTCCCCTGATTGTTTAATACACACGGGACATGTTACCAGGTGAACAGTATAATTGAGGAGAGTGTGTTCCCCTGTTTGTTTAATACGCACGGGACATGTTACCAAGTGAACAGTATAAGTGAGGAGCATGTGTTCCCCTGATTGTTTAATACACACGGAACATGTTACCAGGTGAACAGTATAAGTGAGGAGAATGTGTTCCCCTGTTTGTTTAATACGCACGGTATATGTTACCAAGAGAAAAGTCTAAGTGAGGAGAATGTGTTCCCCTGATGGTTTAATATACACGGGACATGTTACCAGATGAACAGTCTCAGTGAGGAGTGTGTGTTCCCCTGATTGTTTAATAGAGACAGGGCATGTTACCAGATGAACTGTATAAGTGAGCAGAGTGTTTTCCCCTGATGGTTTAATGCAAACAGGACATGTTAACAGGTGAACAGAATAAGTGAGGATGGTGTGTTCTACTGATGGTTTAATATACACAGGACCTGTTACCAGGTGAACAGTATAAGTGAGGAGAGTGTGTTCCCCTGATGGTTTAATGTTCACGGGACATGTTACCAGGTGAACAGAATAAGTGAGGAGAGTGTGTTACCCTGATGGTTTAATATACACAGGACCTGTTACCATGTGAACAGTATAAGTGAGGAGAGTGTGTTCCCCTGATGGTTTAATATACACGGGACATGTTCCCAGGTGAACAGTATAAGTGAGGAGAGTGTGTTCCCCTGATTGTTTAATACTGACAGGACATGTCACCAGGTGAACAGTGTAATTGAGGAGAGTCTGTTCCCCTGATGGTTTAATAGACACAGGACATGTTACCAGGTGAACAGTATAAGTGAGGAGAGTGTGTTCCCCTGATGTTTTAACACGCACGGGACATGTTACCAGGTGAACAGTATAAGTGAGGAGAGTGTGTTCCCCTGATGTTTTAACACGCACGGGACATGTTACCAGGTGAACAGTATAAGTGAGGAGAGTGTGTTCCCCTGATGGTTTAATATACACAGGACATGTTATCAGGTGAACTGTATAAGTGAGGAGAGCGTGTTCCCCTGATGGTTTAACACACACGGGACATGTTACCAGGTGAACAGTATAAGTGAGGAGAGTGCTTTCCCCTGATGGTTTATTATACACGGGATATGTTACCAAGAGAAAAGTCTAAGTGAGGAGAGTGCTTTCCCCTGATGGTTTAATATTCACGGGACATGTTTCCAGGTGAACAGTATAAGTGAGGAGAGTGTGTTCCCCTGATGGTTTAATATGCACGGGACATTTCACCAAGTGAACTGTATAAGTGAGGAGAGTGTGTTCCCCTGATGGTTTAATACTGACGGGACATGTTACCAGATGAACAGTCTCAGTGAGGAGAGTGTGTTCCCCTGATTGTTTAATACACACTGGGCATGTTACCAGATGAACAGTATAAGTGAGGAGAGCGAGTTCCCCTGATGGTTTAATATTCACGGGACATGTTTCCAGATGAACAGTATAAGTGAGGAGAGTGTGTTCCCCTGATGGTTTAAAACACACGGGACATGTTACCAGGAGAAAAGTCTAAGTGAGGAGAGTGCTTTCCCCTGATGGTTTAATATTCACGGGACATGTTTCCAGGTGAACAGTATAAGTGAGGAGAGTGTGTTCCCCTGATGGTTTAATACACACAGGACATGTTACCAGGTGAACAGTATAAGTGAGGAGAATGTGTTCCCCTGATGGTTTAATACACACAGGATATGTTACCAGGTGAACAGTATAAGTGAGGAGAATGTGTTCCCCTGATGGTTTAATATACACGGGACATGTTACCAGCTGAACAGTATAAGTGAGGAGAGTGTGTTCCCCTGATTGTTTAATACTCACGGGACATGTTACCAGGTGAACAGTATAAGTGAGGGGAGTGCTTTCCCCTGATGGTTTAATATTCACGGGACATGTTACCTGGTGAACAGTATAAGTGAGGAGAGTGTGTTCCCCTGATTGTTTAATACTCACGGGACATGTTACCTGGTGAACAGTATAAGTGAGGAGAGTGTGTTCCCCTGATGTTTTAACACGCACGGGACATGTTACCAGGTGAACAGTATAAGTGAGGAGAGTGTGTTTCCCTGATGGTTTAATATACTCAGGACATGTTACCAGGTGAACAGTATAAGTGAGGAGAGTGTGTTCCCCTGATTGTTTAATACACATGGGACATGTTACCAGGTGAACAGTATAAGTGAGGAGAGTGTGTTCCCCTGATGGTTTAATATACACGGGACATGTCACCAGGTGAACAGTATAAGTGAGGCGAGTGTGTTCCCCTGATTGTTTAATACACATGGGACATGTTACCAGGTGAACAGTATAAGTGAGGAGAGTGTGTTCCCCTGATGGTTTAATATACTCAGGACATGTCACCAGGTGATCAGTATAAGTGAGCAGAATGTTTTCCCCTGATGGTTAAATATGCAAAGGACATGTTCCCAGGTGAACAGTATAATTGAGGAGAGTGTGTTCCCCTGATTGTTTAATATTCACGGAACATGTTACCAGGTGAACAGTGTAAGTGAGGAGACTGTGTTCCCCTGATGGTTTAATACTGACAGGGCATGTTGCCAGATGAACAGTATAAGTGAGGAGAGTGTGTTCCTCTGATGGTTTAATACACACAGGACATGTTACCAGGTGAACAGTGTAAGTGAGGAGAGTGTTTCCCCTGATGGTTTAATAAACACGGGACATGTTACCAGGTGAACAGTATAAGTGAGGAGAGTGTGTTCCCCTGATGGTATAATATTCACGGGACATGTCACCAGGTGAACAGTATAAGTGAGGAGAGTGTGTTCCCCTGATGGTTTAATATACCCGGGACATGTCGGCAGGTGAACAGTATAAGTGAGGAGAATGTGTTCCCCTGATGGTTTAATACACACAGGACATGTTACCAGCTGAACAGTATAAGTGAGGAGAGAGTGTTCCGCTTATGGTTTAATAAGCACGGGACATGGTACCAGGTGAACAGTATAAGTGAGGAGAGAGTGTTCCACTGATGGTTTAATACTGACGGGACATGTTACCAGGTGAACAGTATAAGTGAGGAGAATGTGTTCCCCTGATGGTTTAATACACACAGGACATGTTACCAGGTGAACAGTATAAGTGAGGAGAGAGTGTTCCACTGATGGTTTAATACTGACAGGACATGTTACCAGGTGAACAGTATAAGTGACGAGAGTGTGTTCCCCAGATTGTTTAATACTCACGGGACATGTTACCAGGTGAAAAGTATAAGTGAGGAGAGTGTGTTCTCCTGATGGTTTAATATACACAGGACCTGTTACCAGGTGAACAGTATAAGTGAGGAGAGTGTGTTCCCCTGATGGTTTAATAGACACAGGACATGTTACCAGGTGAACAGTATAAGTGAGGAGAGTGTGTTCCCCTGATGGTTTAATAGACACAGGACATGTTACCAGGTGAACAGTATAAGTGAGGAGAGTGTGTTCCCCTGATGTTTTAACACGCACGGGACATGTTACCAGGTGAACAGTATAAGTGAGGAGAGTGTGTTCCCCTGATGTTTTAACACGCACGGGACATGTTACCAGGTGAACAGTATAAGTGAGGAGAGTGTGTTCCCCTGATTGTTTAATATACACGGGACATGTTACCAAGTGAAAAGTATAAGTGAGGATAGTGTGTTCCCCTGATTGTTTAATATACACGGGACATGTTACCAGGTGAACAGTATAAGTGAGGAGAGTGCTTTCCCCTGATGGTTTAATATACACGGGATATGTTACCAGGTAAACAGTATATGTGAGGAGAGTGTGTTCCCCTGATGGTTTAACACGCACGGGACATGTTACCAGGTGAACAGTATAATTGAGGAGAGTGTGATTCCCTGATTGTTTAATACACACGGGACATGTCACCAGTTGAACATTATAAGTGAGGAGAGTGTGTTCCCCTGATTGTTTAATACACACGGGACATGTTACCAGGTGAACAGTATATGGAGGAGAGTGTGTTCCCCTGATGGTTTAATACACACGGGACATGTCACCGGGTGAACAGTATAAGTGAGCAGAGTGTGTTCCCCTGATTGTTTAATACACACGGGACATGTCCCCAGGTGAACAGTATAAGTGAGGAGATTGTGTTCCCCTGATTGTTTAATACACACGGGACATGTTACCAGGTGAACAGTATAAGTGAGGAGATTGTGTTCCCCTGATTGTTTAATACACACGGGACATGTCACCGGGTGAAGAGTATAAGTGAGGAGAGTGTGTTCCCCTGATTGTTTAATACACACGGGACATGTCACCAGGTGAACAGTATATGGAGGAGAGTGTGTTCCCCTGATGGTTTAATACACACGGGACATGTTACCAGGTGAACAGTATAAGTGAGGAGATTGTGTTCCCCTGATTGTTTAATACACACGGGACATGTCACCGGGTGAAGAGTATAAGTGAGGAGAGTGTGTTCCCCTGATTGTTTAATACACATGGGACATGTCACCAGGTGAACAGTATAAGTGAGGAGAGTGTGTTCCCCTGATGGTTTAATATACACGGGACATGTTACCAGGTGAACAGTATAAGTGAGGAGAGTGTGTTCCCCTGATTGTTTAATACACACGGGACATGTTACCAGGTGAACAGTAGAAGTGAGGAGAGTGTGTTCCCCTGATGATTTAATAGACACAGGACATGTTATCAGGTGAACAGTATAAGTGAGGAGAGCGTGTTCCCCTGATTGTTTAATACACACGGGACATGTTACCAGGTGAACAGTATAAGTGAGGAGAGTGTGTTCCCCTGATTGTTTAATACACATAGGACATGTTACCAGGTGAAAAGTATAAGTGAGGAGAGTGTGTTCCCCTGATGTTTTAACACGCACGGGACATGTCACCAGGTGAACAGTATAAGTGAGGAGAGTGTGTTCCCCTGATGGTTTAATATACACAGGACATGTTATCAGGTGAACAGTATAAGTGAGGAGAGTGTGTTCCCCTGATTGTTTAATACACATAGGACATGTTACCAGGTGAAAAGTATAAGTGAGGAGAGTGTGTTCCCCTGATGTTTTAACACGCACGGGACATGTCACCAGGTGAACAGTATAAGTGAGGAGAGTGTGTTCCCCTGATAGTTTAATATACACAGGACATGTTATCAGGTGAACAGTATAAGTGAGGAGAGCGTGTTCCCCTGATTGTTTAATACTGACGGGACATGTCACCAGGTGAACAGTGTAAGTGAGGAGAGTGTGTTCCCCTGATGGTTTAATAGACACAGGACATGTTATGAGGTGAACAGTATAAGTGAGGAGAGCGTGTTCCCCTGATTGTTTAATACACATGGGACATGTTACCAGGTGAACAGTATAAGTGAGGAGAGTGTGTTCCCCTGATTGTTTAATATACATGGGACATGTTATCAGGTGAACAGTATAAGTGAGGAGAGCGTGTTCCCCTGATTGTTTAATACACATGGGACATGTTATCAGGTGAACAGTATAAGTGAGGAGAGCGTGTTCCCCTGATTGTTTAATACTGACGGGACATGTCACCAGGTGAACAGTGTAAGTGAGGAGAGTGTGTTCCCCTGATGGTTTAATAGACACGGGACATGTCACCAGGTGAACAGTATAAGTGAGGAGAGCGTGTTCCCCTGATTGTTTAATACACACGGGACATGTTACCAGGTGAAAAGTATATGTGAGGAGAGTGTGTTCCCCTGATGTTTTAACACGCACGGGACATGTCACCAGGTGAACAGTATAAGTGAGGAGAGTGTGTTCCCCTGATGGTTTAATATACACAGGACATGTTATCAGGTGAACAGTAGAAGTGAGGAGAGCGTGTTCCCCTGATTGTTTAATACACATGGGACATATTACCAGGTGAACAGTATAAGTGAGGAGAGTGTGTTCCCCTGATTGTTTAATACACATAGGACATGTTACCAGGTGAAAAGTATAAGTGAGGAGAGTGTGTTCCCCTGATGGTTTAACACACACGGGACATGTTACCAGGTGAACAGTATAAGTGAGGAGAGTGTGTTCCCCTGATGGTTTAATATACACGGGTCATGTTACCAGGTAAACAGTATAAGTGAGGAGAGTGTGTTCCCCTGATTGTTTAATACACATGGGACATGTTATCAGGTGAAAAGTATAAGAGAGGAGAGTGTGTTCCCCTGATGGTTTAACACACACGGGACATGTTACCAGGTGAACAGTATAAGTGAGGAGAGTGTGTTCCGCTGATGTTTTAATATACCCGGGACATGTCAGCAGGTGAACAGTATAAGTGAGGAGACTGTGTTCCCCTGATGGTTTAATACTGACGGAACATGTTACCAGATGAACAGTATAAGTGAGGAGAGTGTGTTCCTCTGATGGTTTAATGCACACAGGACATGTTACCAGGTGAACAGTACAAGTGAGGAGAGTGTGTTCCCCTGATGGTTCAATAAACACGGGACATGTTACCAGGTGAACAGTATAAGTGAGGAGAGTGTGTTCCCCTGATGGTTGAATATTCACACGACATGTTACCAGATGAACAGTATAAGTGAGGCGAGAGTGTTCACCTGATGGGTTAATACAGACGGGACATGTCACCAGGTGAACAGTATAAGTGAGGAGAATGTTTTCCCCTGATGGATTAATACTCACGGGACATGTTACCACGTGAAAAGTATAAGTGAGGAGAGTGTGTTCCCCTGATGGTGTAACACACGCGGGACATGTTACCAGGTGAACAGTATAAGTGAGGAGAGTGTGTTCCCCTGATGTTTTAATATACCCGGGAGATGTCAGCAGGTGAACAGTATAATTGAGGAGAGTGTGATCCCCTGATTGTTTAATACACACGGGACATGTCAGCAGATGAACAGTATAAGTGAGGAGAGTGAGTTCCCCTGATTGTTTAATACACACGAGACATTTCACCAGGTAAACAGTATAAGTGAGGAGAGTGTGTTCCCCTGATGGTTTAATGCACACAGGACATTTTACCAGGTGAACAGTATAAGTGAGGAGAGTGTGTTCCCCTGATGGTTTAATATACACGGGACATGTTCCCAGGTGAACAGTATAAGTGAGGAGAGTGTGTTCCCCTGATGTTTTAATATACACAGGACATGTTACCAGGTGATCAGTATAAGTGAGGAGAGTGTGTTCCATTGATGGTTTAATATACACAGGACATGTTACCAGGTGAACAGTATAAGTGAGGAGAATGTGTTCCCCTGTTTGTTTAATACGCACGGTACATGTTACCAAGTGAACAGTATAAGTGAGGAGAATGTGTTCCCCTGATGTTTTAATATTCACGGGACATGTTTCCAGGTGAACAGCATAAGTGAGGAGAGTGTGTTCCCCTGATGGTTTAATACTGACGGGACATGTTACCAGATGAACAGTCTCAGTGAGGAGAGTGTGTTCCCCTGATGGTTTAATACTGACGGGACATGTTACCAGATGAACAGTATAAGTGAGGAGAGAGTGTTCCCCTGATGGTTTAATATACACGGGACATGTTACCAGGTGAACAGTATAAGTGAGGACAGTGTGTTCCACTGATGGTTTAATACTGACGGGACATGTTACCAGGTGAACAGTATAAGTGAGGAGAGTTTGTTCCCCTCATTGTTTAATACACACAGGACATGTTACCAGGTGAACAGTATAAGTGAGGAGGGTGTGTTCCCCTGATGGTTTAATAATCACGGGACATGTTACCAGGTGAACAGTATATGTGAGGAGAGTGTGTTCCCCTGATGGTTTAACACGCACGGGACATGTTACCAGGTGGACAGTTTAAGTGAGGAGAGTGTGTTCCGCTGATGGTTTAATATACACGGGGCATGTCAGCAGGTGAACAGTATAATTGAGGAGAGTGTGTTCCCCTGATTGTTTAATACACACGGGACATGTTACCAGGTGAACAGTATATGGAGGAGAGTGTGTTCCCCTGATTGTTTAATACACATGGGACATGTCACCGGGTGAACAGTATAAGTGAGGAGATTGTGTTCCCCTGATTGTTTAATACACACGGGACATGTCACCGGGTGAAGAGTATAAGTGAGGAGAGTGTGTTCCCCTGATTGTTTAATACACACGGGACATGTCACCAGGTGAACATTATAAGTGAGGAGAGTGTGTTCCGCTGATGGTTTAATATACACGGGGCATGTCAGCAGGTGAACAGTATAATTGAGGAGAGTGTGTTCCCCTGATTGTTTAATACACACGGGACATGTTACCAGGTGAACAGTATATGGAGGAGAGTGTGTTCCCCTGATTGTTTAATACACACGGGACATGTCATCGGGTGAACAGTATAAGTGAGGAGATTGTGTTCCCCTGATTGTTTAATACACACGGGACATGTCACCTGGTGAAGAGTATAAGTGAGGAGAGTGTGTTCCCCTGATTGTTTAATACACATGGGACATGTCACCGGGTGAAGAGTATAAGTGAGGAGAGTGTGTTCCCCTGATTGTTTAATACACATGGGACATGTCACCAGGTGAACAGTATAAGTGAGGAGAGTGTGTACCCCTGATGGTTTAATATACACGGGACATGTTACCAGGTGAACAGTATTAGTGAGGAGAGTGTGTTCCCCTGATGGTTTAATATACACGGGACATGTTCCCAGGTGAACAGTATAAGTGAGGATAGTGTGTTCCCCTGATTGTTTAATACTGACGGGACATGTCACCAGGTGAACAGTGTAAGTGAGGAGAGTGTGTTCCCCTGATGGTTTAATAGAAACAGGACATGTTATCAGGTGAACAGTATAAGTGAGGAGAGCGTGTTCCCCTGATTGTTTAATACACATGGGACATGTTACCAGGTGAACAGTATAAGTGAGGAGAGTGTGTTCCCCTGATGTTTTAACACGCACGGGACATGTTACCAGGTGAACAGTATAAGTGAGGAGAGTGTGTTCCCCTGATGGTTTAATATACACAGGACATGTTATCAGGTGAACAGTATAAGTGAGGAGAGCGTGTTCCCCTGATTGTTTAATATACACGGGTCATGTTACCAGGTGAACAGTATAAGTGAGGAGAGAGTGTTCCCCTGATTGTTTAATACACATGGGACATGTTACCAGGTGAACAGTATAAGTGAGGAGAGTGTGTTCCCCTGATTGTTTAATACACATAGGACATGTTACCAGGTGAAAAGTATAAGTGAGGAGAGTGTGTTCCCCTGATGGTTTAACACGCACGGGACATGTTACCAGGTGGACAGTTTAAGTGAGGAGAGTGTGTTCCGCTGATGGTTTAATATACACGGGGCATGTCAGCAGGTGAACAGTATAATTGAGGAGAGTGTGTTCCCCTGATGGTTTAACACACACGGGACATGTTACCAGGTGAACAGTATAAGTGAGGAGAGTGTGTTCCCCTGATGGTTTAATATACACGGGTCATGTTACCAGGTAAACAGTATAAGTGAGGAGAGTGTGTTCCCCTGATGGTTTAATATACACAGGGCATGTTACCAGTTGAACAGTATAAGTGAGGAGATTCTGTTCCCCTGATGGTTTAATACACACGGGACATGTTATCAGGTGAACAGTATAAGTGAGGAGAGTGTGTTCCCCTTATTTTTTAATGCACACGGGACATGTTACCAGGTGAACAGTATAAGTGAGGAGATTGTGTTCCCCTGATGGTTTAATACACACGGGACATGTTACCAGGTGAACAGTGTAAGTGAGGAGAGTGTGTTCCCCTGATGGTTTAATATACACAGGACATGTTACCAGGTGAACAGTATTAGTGAGGAGAGTGTGTTCCCCTGATTGTTTAATACGCACGGGACATGTTACCAGGTGAACAGTAGAAGTGAGGAGAATGTGTTCCCCTGTTTGTTGAATACACACGGGACATGTTACCAGGAGAAAAGTCTAAGTGAGGAGAGTGCTTTCCCCTGATGGTTTAATATTCACGGGACATGTTTCCAGGTGAACTGTGTAAGTGAGGAGAGTGTGTTCTCCTGATGGTTTAATATACACGGGACATGTTACCAAGAGAAAAGTCTAAGTGAGGACAGTGCTTTCCCCTGATGGTTTAATATTCACGGGACATGTTACCAGGTGAACAGTATAAGTGAGGAGAGTGTGTTCCCCTGATGGTTTAATATGCACGGGACATTTCACCAAGTGAACTGTATAAGTGAGGAGAGTGTGTTCCCCTGATGGTTTAATACTGATGGGACATGTTCCCAGATGAACAGTATAAGTGAGGAGAGTGTGTTCCCCTGATGGTTTAATATACACAGGACATGTTATCAGGTGAACAGTCTCAGTGAGGAGAGTGTGTTCCCCTGATTGTTTAATACACACAGGACATGTTACCAGCTGAACAGTATAAGTGAGGAGAGAGTGTTCCCCTTATGCTTTAATAACCATGGGCATTTCACCAAGTGAACAGTATAAGTGAGGAGAGTGTGTTCCCCTGATGGTTTAATGCAAACAGGACATGTTACCAGGTGAACAGTATAAGTGAGGAGAGTGTGTTCCCCTGATGGTTTAATACTGACGGGACATGTTACCAGATGAACAGTATAAGTGAGGAGAGTGTGTTCCCCTGATGGTTTAATACTGACGGGACATGTTACCAGATGAACAGTATAAGTGAGGAGAGTGTGTTCCCCTGATGGTTTAAAACACACGGGACATGTTACCAGGAGAAAAGTCTAAGTGAGGAGAGTGCTTTCCCCTGATGGTTTAATATTCACGGGACATGTTTCCAGGTGAACAGTATAAGTGAGGAGAGTGTGTTCCCCTGATGGTTTAATACACACAGGACATGTTAACAGCTGAACAGTATAAGCGAGGAGAGTGTGTTCCCCTGATGGTTTAATATACACGGGACATGTTACCAGGTGAACAGTATAAGTGACGAGAGTGTGTTCCCCTGATTGTTTAATACACACAGGGCATATTACCAGGTGAACAGCATTAGTGAGGGGAGTGCTTTCCCCTGATGATTTAATATTCACGGGACATGTTACCAGGTGAACAGTATAAGTGAGGAGAGTGTGTTCCCCTGATTGTTTAATACTCACGGGACATGTTACCAGGTGAACAGTATAAGTGAGGAGAATGTGTTCGCCTGATTGTTTAATACACATAGGACATGTTAACAGCTGAACAGTATAAGCGAGGAGAGTGTGTTCCCCTGATGGTTTAATATACACGGGACATGTTACCAGGTGAACAGTATAAGTGACGAGAGTGTGTTCCCCTGATTGTTTAATACACACAGGGCATATTACCAGGTGAACAGCATTAGTGAGGGGAGTGCTTTCCCCTGATGATTTAATATTCACGGGACATGTTACCAGGTGAAAAGTATAAGTGAGGAGAGTGTGTTCCCCTGATGGTTTAACACACACGGGACATGTTACCAGGTGAACAGTATAAGTGAGGAGAGTGTGTTCCCCTGATTGTTTAATACACATAGGACATGTTACCAGGTGAAAAGTATAAGTGAGGAGAGTGTGTTCCCCTGATGGTTTAACACACACGGGACATGTTACCAGGTGAACAGTATAAGTGAGGAGAGTGTGTTCCCCTGATGGTTTAATATACACGGGTCATGTTACCAGGTAAACAGTATAAGTGAGGAGAGTGTGTTCCCCTGATGTTTTAACACGCACGGGACATGTTACCAGGTGAACAGTATAAGTGAGGAGAGTGTGTTCCCCTGATGGTTTAATATACACAGGACATGTTACCAGGTGAACAGTATAAGTGAGGAGAGTGTGTTCCCCTGATTGTTTAATACACATGGGACATGTTACCAGGTGAACAGTATAAGTGAGGAGATTGTGTTCCCCTGATGGTTTAATACACACGGGACATGTTACCAGGTGAACAGTGTAAGTGAGGAGAGTGTGTTCCCCTGATGGTTTAATATACACAGGACATGTTACCAGGTGAACAGTATAAGTGAGGAGAGTGTGTTCCCCTGATTGTTTAATACGCACGGGACATGTTACCAGGTGAACAGTATAAGTGAGGAGAATGTGTTCCCCTGTTTGTTTAATACGCACGGGACATGTTACCAAGTGAACAGTATAAGTGAGGAGAATGTGTTCCCCTGATTGTTTAATACACACGGGACATGTTACCAGGAGAAAAGTCTAAGTGAGGAGAATGTGTTCTCCTGATGGTTTAATATACACGGGATATGTTACCAAGAGAAAAGTCTAAGTGAGGAGAGTGCTTTCCCCTGATGGTTTAATATTCACGGGACATGTTTACAGGTGAACAGTATAAGTGAGGAGAGTGTGTTCCCCTGATGGTTTAATATGCACGGGACATTTCACCAAGTGAACTGTATAAGTGAGGAGAGTGTGTTCCCCTGATGGTTTAATACTGACGGGACATGTTACCAGATGAACAGTCTCAGTGAGGAGAGTGTGTTCCCCTGATGGTTTAATACACACAGGATATGTTACCAGCTGAACAGTATAAGTGAGGAGAGAGTGTTCCCCTGATGGTTTAATGCAAACAGGACATGTTACCAGGTGAACAGGATTAGTGAGGAGAGAGTGTTCCACTGATGGTTTAATACTGACGGGACATGTTACCAGATGAACAGTATAAGTGAGGAGAGTGTGTTCCCCTGATGGTTTAAAACACACGGGACATGTTACCAGGAGAAAAGACTAAGTGAGGAGACTGCTTTCCCCTGATGGTTTAATATTCACGGGACATGTTTCCAGGTGAACAGTATAAGTGAGGAGAGAGTGTTCCCCTGATGGTTTAATACACACAGGACATGTTAACAGCTGAACAGTATAAGTGAGGAGAGTGTGTTCCCCTGATGGTTTAATATACACGGGACATGTTACCAGCTGAACAGTATAAGTGAGGAGAGAGTGTTCCCCTGATTGTTGAATACACATGGGACATGTTACCAGATGAACAGTATAAGTGAGCAGAATGGTTTCCCCTGATGGTTAAATATGCAAAGGACATGTTACCAGGTGAACAGTATAAGTGAGGAGAGTGTGTTCCACTGATGGTTTAATAAACACGGGACATGTTACCAGGTGAACAGTATAAGTGAGGAGAGTGTGTTCCCCTGATGGTTTAATATTCACGGGACATGTTACCAGATGAACAGTATAAGTGAGGAGAGTGTGTTCCCCTGATTGTTTAATACACACAGGGCATGTTACCAGGTGAAAAGTATAAGTGAGGAGAGTGTGTTCACCTGATGGTTTAACACACACGGGACATGTTACCAGGTGAAAAGTATAAGTGAGGAGAGTGTGTTCCCCTGATGGTTTAACACACACGGCACATGTTACCAGGTGAACAGGATAAGAGAGGAGAGTGTGTTCCCCAGATTGTTTAATACTCACGGGACATGTTACCAGGTGAAAAGTATAAGTGAGGAGAGTGTGTTCCCCTGATGGTTTAACACACACGGCACATGTTACCAGGTGAACAGGATAAGTGAGGAGAGTGTGTTCCCCTGACGTTTTAATATACCCGGGACATGTCGGCAGGTGAACAGTATAATTGAGGAGAGTGTGATCCCCTGATTGTTTAATACACACGGGACATGTCACCAGATGAACAGTATAAGTGAGGAGAGTGTGTTCCTCTGATGGTTTAATGCAAACAGGACATGTTACCAGGTGAACAGTATAAGTGAGGAGAGTGTGTTCCACTGATGGTTTAATACTGACGGGACATGTTACCAGATGAACAGTATAAGTGAGGAGAGTGTGTTCACCTGATGGTTTAATATACACTGGACATGTTACCAGGAGAAAAGTCTAAGTGAGGAGAGTGCTTTCCCCTAATGGTTTAATATTCACGGGACATGTTTCCAGGTGAACAGTATAAGTGAGGAGAATGTGTTCCCCTGATGGTTTAATACACACAGGATATGTTACCAGCTGAAGAGTATAAGTGAGGAGAGTTTGTTCCACTGATTGTTTAATACACACGGGAAATGTTACCAGGTGAACAGTGTAAGTGAGGAGAGTGTGTTCCCCTGATGGTTTAATACACACGGGACATGTTACCAGGTGAACAGTATAAGTGAGGAGAATGTGTTCCCCTGATGGTTTAATATACACTGGACATGTTACCAGGTGAACAGTATATGTGAGGAGAGTGTGTTCCCCTGATGGTTTAACACGCACGGGACATGTTACCAGGTGAACAGTATAAGTGAGGAGAATGTGTTCCCCTGATTGTTTAATATTCACGGGACATGTTACCGGGTGAACAGTATAAGTGAGGAGAGCGTGTTCCCCTGATTGTTTAATATTCACGGGACATGTTACCGGGTGAACAGTATAAGTGAGGAGAGTGTGTTCCCCTGATTGTTTAATACACACAGGACATGTTACCAGGTGAACAGTATAAGTGAGGAGAATGTGTTCCCCTGATGGTTTAATATACACTGGACATGTTACCAGGTGAACAGTATATGTGAGGAGAGTGTGTTCCCCTGATGGTTTAACACGCACGGGACATGTTAACAGGTGAACAGTATAAGTGAGGAGAATGTGTTCCCCTGATTGTTTAATATTCACGGGACATGTTACCGGGTGAACAGTATAAGTGAGGAGAGCGTGTTCCCCTGATTGTTTAATATTCACGGGACATGTTACCAGGTGAAAAGTATATGGAGGAGAGTGTGTTCCCCTGATTGTTTAATACACACGGGACATGTCACCAGGTGAAGAGTATAAGTGAGGAGAGTGTGTTCCCCTGATTGTTTAATACACATGGGACATGTCACCAGGTGAACAGTATAAGTGAGCAGAATGTTTTCCCCTGATGGTTAAATATGCAAAGGACATGTTACCAGGTGAACAGGATAAGTGAGGAGAGTGTGTTCCCCTGATGGTTTAATGCACACAGGACATGTTACCAGGTGAACAGTATAAGTGAGGAGAGTGTGTTCCCCTGATGGTTTAATAAACACGGGACATGTTACCAGGTGAACAGTATAAGTGAGGAGAGTGTGTTCTCCTGATTGTTTAATACTCACGGGACATGTTCCCAGCTGAACAGTATAACTGAGGAGAGAGTGTTCCCCTTATGCTTTAATAAGCACGGGCATTTCACCAAGTGAACGGGATAAGTGAGGAGAGTGTGTTCCCCTGTTGGTTTAATGCAAACAGGACAGGTTACCAGGTGAACAGTATAAGTGAGGAGAGAGTGTTCCACTGATGGTTTAATACTGACGGGACATGTTACCAGGAGAAAAGTCTAAGTGAGGAGAGTGCTTTCCCCTGATGGTTTAATATTCACGGGACATGTTTCCAGGTGAACAGTATAAGTGAGGAGAATGTGTTCCCCTGATGGTTTAATACACACAGGATATGTTACCAGCTGAACAGTACAAGTGAGGAGAATGTGTTCCCCTGATGGTTTAATACACATAGGATATGTTACCAGCTGAACAGTATAAGTGAGGACGGAGTGTTCCACTGATGGTTTAATACTGACGGGACATGTTACCAGGTGAACAGTATAAGTGAGGAGAGTTTGTTCCACTGATTGTTTAATACACACGGGAAATGTTACCAGGGGAACAGTGTAAGTGAGGAGAGTGAATTCCCCTGATGGTTTAATATACACTGGACATGTTACCAGGTGAACAGTATAAGTGAGGAGGGTGTGTTCCCCTGATTGTTTAATAATCACGGGACATGTTACCAGGTGAGCAGTATATGTGAGGAGAGTGTGTTCCCCTGATGGTTTAACACGCACGGGACATGTTACCAGGTGGACAGTTTAAGCGAGGAGAGTGTGTTCCGCTGATGGTTTAATATACACGGGACATGTCAGCAGGTGAACAGTATAATTGAGGAGAGTGTGATCCCCTGATTGTTTAATACACACGGGACATGTCACCAGGTGAACATTATAAGTGAGGAGAGTGTGTTCCCCTGATTGTTTAATACACACGGGACATGTCACCAGGTGAACAGTATAAGTGAGGAGAGTGTGTTCCCCTGATGGTTTGACGCGCACGGGACATGTTACCAGGTGAACAGTATAAGTGAGGAGAGTGTGTTCACCTGATGATTTAACACGCACGGGACATGTTACCCGGTGAACAGTATAAGTGACGAGAGTGTGTTCCCCTGATTGTTTAATACACACAGGGCATATTACCAGGTGAACAGTATAAGTGAGGAGAGTGTGTTCCCCTGATGGTTTAATACACACGGGACATGTTACCAGGTGAACAGTATAAGTGAGGAGAGTGTTTTCCCCTGATGGTTTAATACACACGGGACATGTTACCAGGTGAACAGTATAAGTGAGGAGAATGTGTTCCCCTGATTGTTTAATATTCACGGGACATGTTACCAGGTGAACAGTATATGGAGGAGAGTGTGTTCCCCTGATTGTTTAATGCACACGGGACATGTCACCGGGTGAAGAGTATAAGTGAGGAGAGTGTGTTCCCCTGATTGTTTAATACACATGGGACATGTCACCAGGTGAACAGTATAAGTGAGCAGAATGTTTTCCCCTGATGGTTAAATATGCAACGGACATGTTACCAGGTGAACAGTATAAGTGAGGAGAGTGTGTTCCCCTGATGGTTTAATGCACACAGGACATGTTACCAGGTGAACAGTATAAGTGAGGAGAGTGTATTCCCCTGATGGTTTAATAAACACGGGACATGTTACCAGGTGAACAGTATAAGTGAGGAGAGTGTGTTCCCCTGATGGTTTAATATACACGGGACATGTTACCAGGTGAACAGTATAAGTGAGGAGAGTGTGTTCCCATGATGGTTTAATATACACGGGACATGTTACCAGGTGAACAGTATAAGTGAGGAGAGTGTGTTCCCCAGATTGTTAAATACTCACGGGACATGTTACCAGGTGAACAGTATAAGTGAGGAGAGTCTGTTCCCCTGATGGTTTAACACGCACGGGACATGTTACCAGGTGAAAAGTATAAGTGAGGAGAGTGTGTTCCCCTGATTGTTTAATATACACGGGACATGTCACCAGGTGAACAGTATAAGTGAGGAGAGTGTGTTCCCCTGATTGTTTAATACTGCCGGGACATGTCACCAGGTGAACAGTATAAGTGAGGAGAGTGTGTTCCCCTGATTGTTTAATACACACGAGACTTGTCACCAGGTGAACAGTATAAGTGAGGAGAGTGTGTTCCCCTGATGGTTTAATATACACGGGACATGTTACCAGCTGAACAGTATAAGTGAGGAGAGTGTGTTCCCCTGATGGTTTAATATACACGGCACATGTTCCCAAGTGAACAGTATAAGTGAGGAGAGTGTGTTCCCCTGATGGTTTAATATACACGGGATATGTTACCAGGTGAACAGAATAAGTGAGGAAAGTGTGTTCCCCTGATTGTTTAATACACACGGGACATGTTACCAGGTGAACAGTTTAAGTGAGGAGAGTGTGTTCCCCTGATTGTTTAATACTCACGGGACATGTTAACAGTGGAACAGTATAAGTGAGGAGAGTGTGTTCCCCTGATGGTTTAATATACACAGGACATGTTACCAGGTGAACAGTATAAGTGAGGAGAGTGTGTTCCCCTGATTGTTTAATACACACGGGACATGTCACCGGGTGAACTGTATAAGTGAGGAGAGTGTGTTCCCCTGATTGTTTAATACACACGGGACATTTCACCATGTGAACAGTATAAGTGAGCAGAATGTTTTCCCCTAATGGTTAAATATTCAAAGGACATGTTACCAGGTGAACAGTATAAGAGAGGACAGTGTGTTCCCCTGATGGTTTAATACTGACGGGACATGTTACCAGATGAACAGTATAAGTGAGGAGAGTGTGTTCCCCTGATGGTTTAATATACACGGGACATGTTACCCGGTGAACAGTATAAGTGAGGAGAGTGTGTTCCCCTGATGGTTTAATATACACGGGACATGTTACCCGGTGAACAGTTTATGTGAGGAGAGTGTGTTCCCCTGATGGTTTAATATACACGGGATATGTTACCAGGTGAACAGTATAAGTGAGGAGAGTATGTTCCCCTGATGGTTTAATATACACGGGATATGTTACCAGGTGAACAGTTCTCAGTGAGGAGAGTGTGTTCCCCTGATGGTTTAATATACACGGGACATGTTACCAGGTGAACAGTATAAGTGAGGAGAGTATGTTCTCCTGATGGTTTAATACACACGGGACATGTTTCCAGGTGAACAGTATAAGTGAGGAGAGTGTGTTCCCCTGATTGTATAATACTGACGGGACATGTTACCAGATGAACAGTATAAGTGAGGAGAGTGAATTCCCCTGATGGTTTAATATACACTGGACATGTTACCAGGTGAACAGTATAAGTGAGGAGAGTGTGTTCCCCTGATGGTTTAATATACACGGGACATGTTACCCGGTGAACAGTATAAGTGAGGAGAATGTGTTCCCCTGATGGTTTAATACACACAGGATATGTTACCAGCTGAACAGTATAAGTGAGGAGAATGTGTTCCCCTGATGGTTTAATACACACAGGATATGTTACCAGCTGAACAGTATAAGTGAGGAGAATGTGTTCCCCTGATGGTTTAATACACACGGGACATGTTTCCAGGTGAACAGTATAAGTGAGGAGAGTGTGTTCCCCTGATTGTTTAATACTGACGGGACATGTTACCAGATGAACAGTATAAGTGAGGAGAGTGAATTCCCCTGATGGTTTAATATACACTGGACATGTTACCAGGTGAACAGTATAAGTGAGGAGAGTGTGTTCCCCTGATGGTTTAATATACACGGGACATGTTACCCGGTGAACAGTATAAGTGAGGAGAGTGTGTTCCCCTGATGGTTTAATATACACGGGACATGTTACCCGGTGAACAGTTTATGTGAGGAGAGTGTGTTCCCCTGATGGTTTAATATACACGGGATATGTTACCAGGTGAACAGTATAAGTGAGGAGAGTATGTTCCCCTGATGGTTTAATATACACGGGATATGTTACCAGGTGAACAGTATAAGTGAGGAGAGTGTGTTCCCCTGATGGTTTAATATACACGGGACATGTTACCAGGTGAACAGTATAAGTGAGGAGAGTATGTTCTCCTGATGGTTTAATAAACACGGGACATGTTTCCAGGTGAACAGTATAAGTGAGGAGAGTGTGTTCCCCTGATTGTATAATACTGACGGGACATGTTACCAGATGAACAGTATAAGTGAGGAGAGTGAATTCCCCTGATGGTTTAATATACACTGGACATGTTACCAGGTGAACAGTATAAGTGAGGAGAGTGTGTTCCCCTGATCGTTTAATATACACGGGACATGTTACCCGGTGAACAGTATAAGTGAGGAGAATGTGTTCCCCTGATGGTTTAATACACACAGGATATGTTACCAGCTGAACAGTATAAGTGAGGAGAATGTGTTCCCCTGATGGTTTAATACACACAGGATATGTTACCAGCTGAACAGTATAAGTGAGGAGAATGTGTTCCCCTGATGGTTTAATACACACGGGACATGTTTCCAGGTGAACATTATAAGTGAGGAGAGTGTGTTCCCCTGATTGTTTAATACTGACGGGACATGTTACCAGATGAACAGTATAAGTGAGGAGAGTGAATTCCCCTGATGGTTTAATATACACTGGACATGTTACCAGGTGAACAGTATAAGTGAGGAGAGTGTGTTCCCCTGATGGTTTAATATACACGGGACATGTTACCCGGTGAACAGTATAAGTGAGGAGAATGTGTTCCCCTGATGGTTTAATACACACAGGATATGTTACCAGTTGAACAGTATAAGTGAGGAGAATGTGTTCCCCTGATGGTTTAATACACACAGGACATGTTACCAGCTGAACAGTATAAGTGAGGAGAGTGTGTTCCACTGATGGTTTAATACTGACGGGACATGTTACCAGGTGAACAGTATAAGTGAGGAGAGTTTGTTCCACTGATTGTTTAATACACACGGGAAATGTTACCAGGGGAACAGTGTAAGTGAGGAGAGTGAATTCCCCTGATGGTTTAATATACACTGGACATGTTACCAGGTGAACAGTATAAGTGAGGAGGGTGTGTTCCCCTGATTGTTTAATAATCACGGGACATGTTACCAGGTGAGCAGTATATGTGAGGAGAGTGTGTTCCCCTGATGGTTTAACACGCACGGGACATGTTACCAGGTGGACAGTTTAAGCGAGGAGAGTGTGTTCCGCTGATGGTTTAATATACACGGGACATGTCAGCAGGTGAACAGTATAATTGAGGAGAGTGTGATCCCCTGATTGTTTAATACACACGGGACATGTCACCAGGTGAACATTATAAGTGAGGAGAGTGTGTTCCCCTGATTGTTTAATACACACGGGACATGTCACCAGGTGAACAGTATAAGTGAGGAGAGTGTGTTCCCCTGATGGTTTGACGCGCACGGGACATGTTACCAGGTGAACAGTATAAGTGAGGAGAGTGTGTTCACCTGATGATTTAACACGCACGGGACATGTTACCCGGTGAACAGTATAAGTGACGAGAGTGTGTTCCCCTGATTGTTTAATACACACAGGGCATATTACCAGGTGAACAGTATAAGTGAGGAGAGTGTGTTCCCCTGATGGTTTAATACACACGGGACATGTTACCAGGTGAACAGTATAAGTGAGGAGAGTGTGTTCCCCTGATGGTTTAATATACACAGGACATTTTACCAGGTGAACAGTATAAGTGAGTAGAGTGTGTTCCGCTGATGGTTTAATATACACGGGACATGTTACCAGGTGAACAGTATAAGTGAGGAGAGTGTGTTCCGCTGATGGTTTAATATACACGGGACATGTCAGCAGGTGAACATTATAATTGAGGAGAGTGTGTTCCCCTGATGGTTTAATATACACGGCACATGTTCCCAGGTGAACAGTATAAGTGAGGAGAGTGTGTTCCCCTGATGGTTTAATATACACGGCACATGTTCCCAGGTGAACAGTATAAGTGAGGAGAGTGTGTTCCCCTGATGGTTTAATATACACGGGATATGTTACCAGGTGAACAGAATAAGTGAGGAAAGTGTGTTCCCCTGATTGTTTAATACACACGGGACATGTTACCAGGTGAACAGTTTAAGTGAGGAGAGTGTGTTCCCCTGATTGTTTAATACTCACGGGACATGTTAACAGTTGAACAGTATAAGTGAGGAGAGTGTGTTCCCCTGATGGTTTAATATACACAGGACATGTTACCAGGTGAACAGCATAAGTGAGGAGAGTGTGTTCCCCTGATTGTTTAATACACACGGGACATGTCACCGGGTGAACTGTATAAGTGAGGAGAGTGTGTTCCCCTGATTGTTTAATACACACGGGACATTTCACCATGTGAACAGTATAAGTGAGCAGAATGTTTTCCCCTAATGGTTAAATATTCAAAGGACATGTTACCAGGTGAACAGTATAAGAGAGGAGAGTGTGTTCCCCTGATGGTTTAATATACACGGGACATGTTACCCGGTGAACAGTATAAGTGAGGAGAGTGTGTTCCCCTGATGGTTTAATATACACGGGACATGTTACCCGGTGAACAGTATATGTGAGGAGAGTGTGTTCCCCTGATGGTTTAATATACACGGGATATGTCACCAGGTGAACAGTATAAGTGAGGAGAGTGTGTTCCCCTGATGGTTTAATATACACGGGACATGTTACCAGGTGAACAGTATAAGTGAGGAGAGTGTGTTCTCCTGATGGTTTAATACACACGGGACATGTTTCCAGGTGAACAGTATAAGTGAGGAGAGTGTGTTCCCCTGATTGTTTAATACTGATGGGACATGTTACCAGATGAACAGTATAAGTGAGGAGATTGTGTTCCCCTGATTTTTTAATACACACGGGACATGTTACCAGGTGAACCGTATAAGTGAGGAGAGTGTGTTCCCCTGATGGTTTAATATTCACGGGACATGTTACCAGGTGAACTGTATAAGTGAGGAGAGTGTGTTCCCCTGATGGTTTAATACTGACGGGACATGTTACCAGATGAACAGTATAAGTGAGGAGAGTGTGGTCCCCTGATGGTTTAATACACACAGGACATGTTACCAGGTGAACAGTATAAGTGAGGAGAGTGTGTTCCCCTGATGGTTTAATACGCACGGGACATGTTACCAGGAGAAAAGTCTAAGTGAGGAGAGTGCTTTCCCCTGATGGTTTAATATTCACGGGACATGTTTCCTGGTGAACAGTATAAGCGAGGAGAGTGTGTTCCCCTGACGGTTTAATATACACGGGACATGTTACAAGGAGAAAAGTCTAAGTGAGGAGAGTGCTTTCCCCTGATGGTTTAATATTCACGGGACATGTTTCCTGGTGAACAGTATAAGCGAGGAGAGTGTGTTCCCTTGATGGTTTAATATACACGGCACATGTTCCCAGGTGAACAGTATAAGTGAGGAGAGTGCATTCCCCTGATGGTTTAATACACACAGGATATGTTACCAGGTGAACAGTATAAGTGAGGAGAGTGTGTTCCCCTGATGGTTTAATACACACGGCACATTTTCCCAGGTAAACAGTATAAGTGAGGAGAGTGTGTTCCCCTGATGGTTTAATGCAAACAGGACATGTCACCAGGTGAACAGTATAAGTGAGGAGAGAGTGTGCCACTGATGGTTTAATACTGACGGGACATGTTACCAGATGAACAGTATAAGTGAGGAGAGTGCTTTCCCCTGATGGTTTAATATTCACGGGACATTTTTCCAGGTGAACAGTATAAGTGAGGAGACTGTGTTCCCCTGATGGTTTAATACACACAGGACATGTTACCAGGTGAACAGTATAAGTGAGGAGAGTGTGTTCCGCTGATGGTTTAATATACCCGGGACATTTCAGCAGGTGAACAGTATAAGTGAGGAGAATGTGTTCCCTTGATTGTTTAATATACACTGGACATGTTACCAGGTGAACAGTATAAGTGAGGAGAATGTGTTCCACTGATTGTTTATTACAGATGGGACATGTCACCAGGTGAACAGTATAAGTGAGGAGAGTGTGTTCCCCTGATTGTTTAATACTGCCGGGACATGTCACCAGGTGAACAGTATAAGTGAGGAGAGTGTGTTCCCCTGATTGTTTAATACACACGAGACTTGTCACCAGGTGAACAGTATAAGTGAGGAGAGTGTGTTCCCCTGATGGTTTAATATACACGGGACATGTTACCAGCTGAACAGTATAAGTGAGGAGAGTGTGTTCCCCTGATGGTTTAATATACACGGCACATGTTCCCAGGTGAACAGTATAAGTGAGGAGAGTGTGTTCCCCTGATGGTTTAATATACACGGGATATGTTACCAGGTGAACAGAATAAGTGAGGAAATTGTGTTCCCCTGATTGTTTAATACACACGGGACATGTTACCAGGTGAACAGTTTAAGTGAGGAGAGTGTGTTCCCCTGATTGTTTAATACTCACGGGACATGTTAACAGTGGAACAGTATAAGTGAGGAGAGTGTGTTCCCCTGATGGTTTAATATACACAGGACATGTTACCAGGTGAACAGTATAAGTGAGGAGAGTGTGTTCCCCTGATTGTTTAATACACACGGGACATGTCACCGGGTGAACTGTATAAGTGAGGAGAGTGTGTTCCCCTGATTGTTTAATACACACGGGACATTTCACCATGTGAACAGTATAAGTGAGCAGAATGTTTTCCCCTAATGGTTAAATATTCAAAGGACATGTTACCAGGTGAACAGTATAAGAGAGGACAGTGTGTTCCCCTGATGGTTTAATACTGACGGGACATGTTACCAGATGAACAGTATAAGTGAGGAGAGTGTGTTCCCCTGATGGTTTAATATACACGGGACATGTTACCCGGTGAACAGTATAAGTGAGGAGAGTGTGTTCCCCTGATGGTTTAATATACACGGGACATGTTACCCGGTGAACAGTTTATGTGAGGAGAGTGTGTTCCCCTGATGGTTTAATATACACGGGATATGTTACCAGGTGAACAGTATAAGTGAGGAGAGTATGTTCCCCTGATGGTTTAATATACACGGGATATGTTACCAGGTGAACAGTATAAGTGAGGAGAGTGTGTTCCCCTGATGGTTTAATATACACGGGACATGTTACCAGGTGAACAGTATAAGTGAGGAGAGTATGTTCTCCTGATGGATTAATACACACGGGACATGTTTCCAGGTGAACAGTATAAGTGAGGAGAGTGTGTTCCCCTGATTGTATAATACTGACGGGACATGTTACCAGATGAACAGTATAAGTGAGGAGAGTGAATTCCCCTGATGGTTTAATATACACTGGACATGTTACCAGGTGAACAGTATAAGTGAGGAGAGTGTGTTCCCCTGATGGTTTAATATACACGGGACATGTTACCCGGTGAACAGTATAAGTGAGGAGAATGTGTTCCCCTGATGGTTTAATACACACAGGATATGTTACCAGCTGAACAGTATAAGTGAGGAGAATGTGTTCCCCTGATGGTTTAATACACACAGGATATGTTACCAGCTGAACAGTATAAGTGAGGAGAATGTGTTCCCCTGATGGTTTAATACACACGGGACATGTTTCCAGGTGAACAGTATAAGTGAGGAGAGTGTGTTCCCCTGATTGTTTAATACTGACGGGACATGTTACCAGATGAACAGTATAAGTGAGGAGAGTGAATTCCCCTGATGGTTTAATATACACTGGACATGTTACCAGGTGAACAGTATAAGTGAGGAGAGTGTGTTCCCCTGATGGTTTAATATACACGGGACATGTTACCCGGTGAACAGTATAAGTGAGGAGAATGTGTTCCCCTGATGGTTTAATACACACAGGATATGTTACCAGCTGAACAGTATAAGTGAGGAGAATGTGTTCCCCTGATGGTTTAATACACACAGGACATGTTACCAGCTGAACAGTATAAGTGAGGAGAGTGTGTTCCACTGATGGTTTAATACTGACGGGACATGTTACCAGGTGAACAGTATAAGTGAGGAGAGTTTGTTCCACTGATTGTTTAATACACACGGGAAATGTTACCAGGGGAACAGTGTAAGTGAGGAGAGTGAATTCCCCTGATGGTTTAATATACACTGGACATGTTACCAGGTGAACAGTATAAGTGAGGAGGGTGTGTTCCCCTGATTGTTTAATAATCACGGGACATGTTACCAGGTGAGCAGTATATGTGAGGGGAGTGTGTTCCCCTGATGGTTTAACACGCACGGGACATGTTACCAGGTGGACAGTTTAAGCGAGGAGAGTGTGTTCCGCTGATGGTTTAATATACACGGGACATGTCAGCAGGTGAACAGTATAATTGAGGAGAGTGTGATCCCCTGATTGTTTAATACACACGGGACATGTCACCAGGTGAACATTATAAGTGAGGAGAGTGTGTTCCCCTGATTGTTTAATACACACGGGACATGTCACCAGGTGAACAGTATAAGTGAGGAGAGTGTGTTCCCCTGATGGTTTGACGCGCACGGGACATGTTACCAGGTGAACAGTATAAGTGAGGAGAGTGTGTTCACCTGATGATTTAACACGCACGGGACATGTTACCCGGTGAACAGTATAAGTGACGAGAGTGTGTTCCCCTGATTGTTTAATACACACAGGGCATATTACCAGGTGAACAGTATAAGTGAGGAGAGTGTGTTCCCCTGATGGTTTAATACACACGGGACATGTTACCAGGTGAACAGTATAAGTGAGGAGAGTGTGTTCCCCTGATGGTTTAATATACACAGGACATTTTACCAGGTGAACAGTATAAGTGAGTAGAGTGTGTTCCGCTGATGGTTTAATATACCCGGGACATGTCAGCAGGTGAACATTATAATTGAGGAGAGTGTGTTCCCCTGATTGTTTCATATGCACGGGACATGTTACCAGGTGAACAGTATAAGTGAGGAGAGTGTGATCCCCTGATTGTTTAATATACACGGGACATGTCACCAGGTGAACAGTATAAGTGAGGAGAGTGTGTTCCCCTGATGGTTTAATATACACGGGATATGTTACCAGGTGAACAGAATAAGTGAGGAAAGTGTGTTCCCCTGATTGTTTAATACACACGGGACATGTTACCAGGTGAACAGTTTAAGTGAGGAGAGTGTGTTCCCCTGATGGTTTAATATACACAGGACATGTTCCCAGGTGAACAGTATAAGTGAGGAGAGTGTGTTCCCCTGATGGTTTAATATACACGGGATATGTTACCAGGTGAACAGAATAAGTGAGGAAAGTGTGTTCCCCTGATTGTTTAATACACACGGGACATGTTACCAGGTGAACAGTTTAAGTGAGGAGAGTGTGTTCCCCTGATTGTTTAATACTCACGGGACATGTTAACAGTTGAACAGTATAAGTGAGGAGAGTGTGTTCCCCTGATGGTTTAATATACACAGGACATGTTACCAGGTGAACAGTATAAGTGAGGAGAGTGTGTTCCCCTGATTGTTTAATACACACGGGACATGTCACCGGGTGAACTGTATAAGTGAGGAGAGTGTGTTCCCCTGATTGTTTAATATACACAGGACATGTTACCAGGTGAACAGTATAAGTGAGGAGAGTGTGTTCCCCTGATTGTTTAATACACACGGGACATTTCACCATGTGAACAGCATAAGTGAGCAGAATGTTTTCCCCTAATGGTTAAATATTCAAAGGACATGTTACCAGGTGAACAGTATAAGAGAGGACAGTGTGTTCCCCTGATGGTTTATTACTGACGGGACATGTTACCAGATGAACAGTATAAGTGAGGAGAGTGTGTTCCCCTGATGGTTTAATATACACGGGACATGTTACCCGGTGAACAGTATAAGTGAGGAGAGTGTGTTCCCCTGATGGTTTAATATACACGGGACATGTTACCCGGTGAACAGTATATGTGAGGAGAGTGTGTTCCCCTGATGGTTTAATATACACGGGATATGTCACCAGGTGAACAGTATAAGTGAGGAGAGTGTGTTCCCCTGATGGTTTAATATACACGGGACATGTTACCAGGTGAACAGTATAAGTGAGGAGAGTGTGTTCTCCTGATGGTTTAATACACACGGGACATGTTTCCAGGTGAACAGTATAAGTGAGGAGAGTGTGTTCCCCTGATTGTTTAATACTGATGGGACATGTTACCAGATGAACAGTATAAGTGAGGAGATTGTGTTCCCCTGATTTTTTAATACACACGGGACATGTTACCAGGTGAACCGTATAAGTGAGGAGAGTGTGTTCCCCTGATGGTTTAATATTCACGGGACATGTTACCAGGTGAACTGTATAAGTGAGGAGAGTGTGTTCCCCTGATGGTTTAATACTGACGGGACATGTTACCAGATGAACAGTATAAGTGAGGAGAGTGTGGTCCCCTGATGGTTTAATACACACAGGACATGTTACCAGGTGAACAGTATAAGTGAGGAGAGTGTGTTCCCCTGATGGTTTAATACGCACGGGACATGTTACCAGGAGAAAAGTCTAAGTGAGGAGAGTGCTTTCCCCTGATGGTTTAATATTCACGGGACATGTTTCCTGGTGAACAGTATAAGCGAGGAGAGTGTGTTCCCCTGATGGTTTAATATACACGGGACATGTTACAAGGAGAAAAGTCTAAGTGAGGAGAGTGCTTTCCCCTGATGGTTTAATATTCACGGGACATGTTTCCTGGTGAACAGTATAAGCGAGGAGAGTGTGTTCCCTTGATGGTTTAATATACACGGCACATGTTCCCAGGTGAACAGTATAAGTGAGGAGAGTGTATTCCCCTGATGGTTTAATACACACAGGATATGTTACCAGGTGAACAGTATAAGTGAGGAGAGTGTGTTCCCCTGATGGTTTAATACACACGGCACATTTTCCCAGGTAAACAGTATAAGTGAGGAGAGTGTGTTCCCCTGATGGTTTAATGCAAACAGGACATGTCACCAGGTGAACAGTATAAGTGAGGAGAGAGTGTGCCACTGATGGTTTAACACTGACGGGACATGTTACCAGATGAACAGTATAAGTGAGGAGAGTGCTTTCCCCTGATGGTTTAATATTCACGGGACATTTTTCCAGGTGAACAGTATAAGTGAGGAGACTGTGTTCCCCTGATGGTTTAATACACACAGGACATGTTACCAGGTGAACAGTATAAGTGAGGAGAGTGTGTTCCGCTGATGGTTTAATATACCCGGGACATTTCAGCAGGTGAACAGTATAAGTGAGGAGAATGTGTTCCCTTGATTGTTTAATATACACTGGACATGTTACCAGGTGAACAGTATAAGTGAGGAGAATGTGTTCCACTGATTGTTTATTACAGATGGGACATGTTACCAGGTGAACAGTATAAGTGAGGAGAGTGTGTTCCGCTGATGGTTTAATATACCCGGGACATGTCACCAGGTGAACAGTATAAGTGAGGAGAGTGTGTTCCCCTGATGGTTTAATATTCACGGGACATGTTACCAGGTGAACAGTATAAGTGAGGAGAGTGTGTTCCCCTGATGGTTTAATATACACGGGACATGTTACCAGGAGAACAGTATAAGTGAGGAGAGTGTGTTCCCCTGATTGTTTAATACACACGGGACATTTCACCAGGTGAACAGTATATGTGAGGAGAGTGTGTTCCCCTGATGGTTTAACACGCACGGGACATGTTACCAGGTGAACAGTATAAGTGAGGAGAATGTGTTCCCCTGATGGTTTAACACGCAGGGGACATGTTACCAGGTGAACAGTATAAGTGAGTAGAGTGTGTTCCGCTGATGGTTTAATATACCCGGGACATGTCAGCAGGTGAACATTATAATTGAGGAGAGTGTGTTCCCCTGATGGTTTAATATACACGGGACATGTTACCAGGTGAACAGTATAAGTGAGGAGAGTGTGTTCCCCTGATGGTTTAATATACACGGGACATGTTACCAGGTGAACAGTATCAGTGAGGAGACTGTGTTCCCCTGATGGTTTAATACACACGGGACATTTCACCAGGTGAACAGTATATGTGAGGAGAGTGTGTTCCCCTGATGGTTTAACACGCACGGGACATGTTACCAGGTGAACAGTATAAGTGAGGAGAATGTGTTCCCCTGATGGTTTAACACGCACGGGACATGTTACCAGGTGAACAGTATAAGTGAGGAGAGTGTGTTCCCCTGATGGTTTAATATACACGGGACATGTTACCAGGTGAACAGTATAAGTGAGGAGAGTGTGTTCCCCTGATGGTTTCATATGCACGGGACATGTTACCAGGTGAACAGTATAAGTGAGGAGAGTGTGTTCCCCTGATGGTTTAATATACACGGGACATGTTACCAGGTGAACAGTATAAGTGAGGAGAGTGTGTTCCCCTGGTGGTTTAATACACACGGGACATGTCACCAGGAGAAAAGTATAAGTGAGGGGAGTGCTTTCCCCTTATGGTTTAATATACACAGGACATGTTACCAGGTGAACAGTATAAGTGAGGAGAGTGTGTTCCCCTGATTGTTTAATACACACGGGACATGTTATCAGGTGAACAGTATAAGTGAGGAGAGTGTGTTCCCCTGATGTTTTAATATACACAGGACATGTTACCAGGTGAACAGTATAAGTGAGGAGAATGTGTTCCCCTGATGGTTAAATATTCAAAGGACATGTTACCAGGTGAACGGTATAAGTGAGGAGAATGTGTTCCCCTGATGGTTTGATATACACAGGACATGTTACCAGGTGAACAGTATAAGTGAGGAGAATGTGTTCCCCTGATGGTTTAATATTCACAGGACATGTTACCAGGTGAACAGTATAAGTGAGGAGAGTGTGATCCCCTGATGGTTTAATACACACGGGACGTGTTACCAGATGAACAGTATAAATGAGGAGAGTGTGTTCCCCTGATTGTTTAATACATACAGGACATGTTACCAGGTGAACAGTATAAGTGAAGAGAACGTGTTCCCCTGATGGTTTAATATACACAGGACATGTTCCCAGGTGAACAGTATAAGTGAGGAGAGTGTGTTCCCCTGATGGTTTAATATACACGTGACATGTTACCAGGTGAACAGTATAAGCGAGGAGAGTGTGTTCCCCTGATTGTTTAATATACACGGGACATGTTACCAGGTGAACAGTGTAAGTGAGGAGAGTGTGTTCCCCTGATGGTTTAATATACAAAGGGCATGTTACCAGTTGAACAGTATAAGTGAGGAGATTGTGTTCCCCTGATGGTTGAATACACACGGGACATGTTATCAGGTGAACAGTATAAGTGAGGAGAGTGTGTTCCCCTGATGTTTTAATATACACAGGACATGTTACCAGGTGAACAGTATAAGTGAGGACAGTGTGTTCCATTGATGGTTTAATATACACAGGACATGTTACCAGGTGAACAGTATAAGTGAGGAGAATGTGTTCCCCTGTTTGTTTAATACGCACGGGACATGTTACCAAGTGAACAGAAAAAGTGAGGAGAGTGTGTTCCCCTGATTGTTTAATACACACGGGACATGTTTCCAGGTGAACAGTATAAGTGAGGAGAATGTGTTCTCCTGATGGTTTAATATACACGGGATATGTTAAAAAGAGAAAAGTCTAAGTGAGGAGAGTGCTTTCCCCTGATGGTTTAATATTCACAGGACATTTTTCCAGGTGAACAGTATAAGTGACGAGACTGTGTTCCCCTGATGGTTTAATACTGACGGGACATGTTAGCAGATGAACAGTATAAGTGAGGAGAGTGTGTTCCCCTGATGGTTTAATACGCACGGGACATGTTACCAGGAGAAAAGTCTAAGTGAGGAGAGTGCTTTCCCCTGATGGTTTAATATTCACGGGACATGTCACCAGGTGAACAGTATAAGTGAGGAGAATGTGTTCCCCTGATGGTTTAATATACACTGGACATGTTACCAGGTGAACAGTATAAGTGAGGAGAGTGAGTTCCCCTGAATGTTTATTATACACGGGACATGTCACCAGGTGAACAGTATAAGTGAGGAGAGTGTGTTCCCCTGATTGTTTAATACGCACGGGACATGTTACCAGGTGAACAGTATAAGTGAGGAGAGTGCTTTCCCCTGATGGTTTAATATTCACGGGACATGTTACCAGGTGAACAGTATAAGTGAGGAGAATGTGTTCCCCTGATGGTTTAATATACACTGGACATGTTACCAGGAGAACAGTATAAGTGAGGAGAGTGAGTTCCCCTGAATGTTTAATATACACGGGACATGTCACCAGGTGAACAGTATAAGTGAGGAGAGTGTGTTCCCCTGATTGTTTAATACGCACGGGACATGTTACCAGGAGAACATTATAAGTGAGGAGAGTGTGTTCCCCTGATGGTTTAATATGCAAGGGACATGCTACCAGGTGAACAGTATAAGTGAGGAGAGTGTGTTCCCCTGATTGTTTAATACACACGGGACATGTTACCAGGTGAACAGTATAAGTGAGGAGAGTGTGTTCCCCTCATTGTTTAATACACACGGGACATGTCACCATGTGAACAGTATAAGTGAGCAGAATATTTTCCCCTGATGGTTAAATATTCAAAGGACATGTTACCAGGTGAACAGTATAAGTGAGGAGAGTGTGTTCCCCTGATGGTTTAATACTGACGGGACATGTTACCAGATGAACAGTAGAAGTGAGGAGAGTGTGTTCCCCTGATGGTTTAATATACACGGGACATGTTACCCGGTGAACAGTATATGTGAGGAGAGTGTGTTCCCCTGATGGTTTAATATACACGGGATATGTTACCAGGTGAACAGTATAAGTGAGGAGAGTGTGTTCCCCTGATGGTTTAATGCTGACGGGACATGTTACCAGATGAACCGTAGAAGTGAGGAGAGTGTGTTCCCCTGATGGTTTAATATACACGGGACATGTTACCCGGTGAACAGTATATGTGAGGAGAGTGTGCTCCCCTGATGGTTTAATATACACGGGATATGTTACCAGGTGAACAGTATAAGTGAGGAGAGTGTGTTCCCCTGATGGTTTAATATACACAGGGCATGTTACCAGTTGAACAGTATAAGTGAGGAGATTGTGTTCCCCTGATGGTTTAATACACACGGGACATGTTATCAGGTGAACAGTATAAGTGAGGAGAATGTGCTCCCCTGATAGTTTATTGCACACGGGAACAGTGTAAGTGAGGAGAATGTGTTCCCCTGATTGTTTAATACGCACGGGACATGTTACCAAGTGAACAGAAAAAGTGAGGATAATGTGTTCCCCTGATTGTTTAATGTACACGGGACATGTTACCAGGTGAACAGTATAAGTGAGGAGAATGTGTTCCCCTGTATCTTTAATACGCACGGGACATGTTACCAGGTCAACAGAATAAGTGAGGAGAATGTGTTCCCCTGTTTGTTTAATACGCACGGGATATGTTAAAAAGAGAAAAGTCTAAGTGAGGAGAGTGCTTTCCCCTGATGGTTTAATATTCACGGGACATGTTTCCAGGTGAACAGTATAAGTGAGGAGAGTGTGTTCCCCTGATGGTTTAATACTGACGGGACATGTTACCAGGTGAACAGTATAAGTGAGGAGAGTGTGTTCCCCTGATGGTTTAATACACACAGGATATGTTACCAGCTGAACAGTATAAGTGAGGAGAGAGGGTTCCCCTTATGGTTTAATAAGCGCGGGCATTTCACCAAGTGAAATGGAGAAGTAAGGAGAGTGTGTTCCCCTGATGGTTTAATATACACTGGACATGTTACCAGCTGAACAGTATAAGTGAGGAGAGAGTGTTCCCCTTATGGTTTAATAAGCGCGGGCATTTCACCAAGTGAAATGGAGAAGTGAGGAGAGTGTGTTCCCCTGATGGTTTAATATACACCGGACATGTTACCAGGTTAACAGTATAAGTGAGGAGAGTGTGTACCCTGATTGTTTAATACACACTGGACATGTTACCAGGTGAACAGTATAATTGAGGAGAGTGTGTTCCCCTGATGGTTTAATACACACCGGACATGTTACCAGGAGAAAAGTCTAAGTGAGGAGAGTGCTTTCCCCTGATGGTTTAATATTCACGGGACATGTTTCCAGGTGAACAGTATAAGCGAGGAGAGTGTGTTCCCCTGATGGTTTAATATACACGGGACATGTTACCAGGTGAACAGTGTAAGTGAGGCGAGTGTATTCCCCTGATTGTTTAATACACACAGGACATGTTACCAGGTGAACAGTATAAGTGAGGAGAATGTGTTCCCCTGATGGTTTAATATACAAAGGACATGTTACCAGGTGAACAGTATAACTGAGGACAGTGTGTTCCCCTGATGGTTTAATATACACGGGACATGTTACCAGGTGAACAGTATAAGTGAGGAGAATGTGTTCCCCTGATTGTTTAATACACACGGGACATGTCACCAGGTGAACAGAATAAGTGAGGAGAGTGTGTTCACCAGATTGATTAATATTACGGGACATGTTGCCAGGTGAACAGTGTAAGTGAGGAGAGTGTGTTCCCCTGATTGTTTAATATTCACGGGACATTTCACCAAGTGAACTGTATAAGTGAGGAGAGTGTGTTCCCCTGATTTTTTAATACACATGGGACATTTCACCAAGTGAACTGTATAAGTGAGGAGAGTGTGTTCCCCTGATGGTTTGATATACACAGGACATGTTCCCAGGTGAACAGTATAAGTGAGGAGAGTGTGTTACCCTGATGGTTTAATATACACGGGATATGTTACCAGGTGAACAGGATAAGTGAGGAGAGTGTGTTCCCCTGATGGTTTAATATACACGTGACATGTTACCAGGTGAACAGTATAAGCGAGGAGAGTGTGTTCCCCTGATGGTTTAATATACAAAGGGCATGTTACCAGTTGAACAGTATAAGTGAAGAGATTGTGTTCCCCTGATGGTTGAATACACACGGGACATGTTATCAGGTGAACAGTATAAGTGAGGAGAGTGTGTTCCCCTGATGTTTTAATATACACAGGACATGTTACCAGGTGAACAGTATAAGTGTGGACAGTGTGTTCCATTGATGGTTTAATATACACAGGACATGTTACCAGGTGAACAGTATAAGTGAGGAGAATGTGTTCCCCTGTTTGTTTAATACGCACGGGACATGTTACCAAGTGAACAGAAAAAGTGAGGAGAATGTGTTCCCCTGATTGTTTAATACACACGGGACATGTTTCCAGGTGAACAGTATAAGTGAGGAGAATGTGTTCTCCTGATGGTTTAATATACACGGGATATGTTAAAAAGAGAAAAGTCTAAGTGAGGAGAGTGCTTTCCCCTGATGGTTTAATATTCACAGGACATTTTTCCAGGTGAACAGTATAAGTGACGAGACTGTGTTCCCCTGATGGTTTAATACTGACGGGACATGTTACTAGATGAACAGTCTCAGTGAGGAGAGCGTGTTCCCCTGATGGTTTAATACACACAGGATATGTTACCAGCTGAACAGTATAAGTGAGGAGAGTGTGTTCCCCTGATGGTTTAATACTGACGGGACATGTTACCAGATGAACAGTATAAGTGAGGAGAGTGTGTTCCCCTGATGGTTTAATACGCACGGGACATGTTACCAGACGAAAAGTCTAAGTGAGGAGAGTGCTTTCCCCTGATGGTTTAATATTCACGGGACATGTTTCCAGGTGAACAGTATAAGTGAGGAGAATGTGTTCCCCTGATGGTTTAATATACACTGGACATGTTACCAGGTCAACAGTATAAGTGAGGAGAGTGAGTTCCCCTGAATGTTTAATATACACGGGACATGTCACCAGGTGAACAGTATAAGTGAGGAGAGTGTGTTCCCCTGATTGTTTAATACGCACGGGACATGTTACCAGGTGAACAGTATAAGTGAGGACAGTGTGTTCCCCTGATGGTTTAATATACACGGGACATGTTACCAGGTGAACAGTATAAGTGAGGAGAGTGTGTTCCCCTGATTTTTTAATACACACGGGACATGTCACCAGGGGAACAGTATAAGTGAGGAGAGTGTGTTCCCCTGATTGTTTAATACACACGAGACATTTCACCAGGTGAACAGTATAAGCGAGGAGATTGTGTTCCCCTGATGGTTTAATATACACGGGACATGTTTCCAGCTGAACAGTATAAGTGAGGAGAGTATGTTCCCCTGATGGTTTAATATTCACGGCACATGTTCCCAGGTGAACAGTATAAGTGAGGAGAGTGTGTTCCCCTGATGGTTTAATATACACGGGACATGTTACCAGGTGAACAGTATAAGTCAGGAGAGTGTGTTCCCCTGATGGTTTAATATACACAGGACATGTTACCAGGTGAACAGTATAAGTGTGGACAGTGTGTTCCATTGATGGTTTAATATACACAGGACATGTTACCAGGTGAACAGTATAAGTGAGGAGAATGTGTTCCCCTGATTGTTTAATACACACGGGACATGTTTCCAGGTGAACAGTATAAGTGAGGAGAATGTGTTCTCCTGATGGTTTAATATCCACGGGATATGTTAAAAAGAGAAAAGTCTAAGTGAGGAGAGTGCTTTCCCCTGATGGTTTAATATTCACAGGACATTTTTCCAGGTGAACAGTATAAGTGACGAGACTGTGTTCCCCTGATGGTTTAATACTGACGGGACATGTTACTAGATGAACAGTCTCAGTGAGGAGAGCGTGTTCCCCTGATGGTTTAATACACACAGGATATGTTACCAGCTGAACAGTATAAGTGAGGAGAGAGGGTTCCCCTTATGGTTTAATAAGCACAGGCATTTCACCAAGTGAAATGGATAAGTGAGGAGAGTGTGTTCCCCTGATGGTTTAATGCAAACAGGACATGTTACCAGGAGAACAGTATAAGTGAGGAGAGTGTGTTCCCCTGATGGTTTAATACTGACGGGACATGTTACCAGATGAACAGTATAAGTGAGGAGAGTGTGTTCCCCTGATGGTTTAATACGCACGGGACATGTTACCAGACGAAAAGTCTAAGTGAGGAGAGTGCTTTCCCCTGATGGTTTAATATTCACGGGACATGTTTCCAGGTGAACAGTATAAGTGAGGAGAATGTGTTCCCCTGATGGTTTAATATACACTGGACATGTTACCAGGTCAACAGTATAAGTGAGGAGAGTGAGTTCCCCTGAATGTTTAATATACACGGGACATGTCACCAGGTGAACAGTATAAGTGAGGAGAGTGTGTTCCCCTGATTGTTTAATACGCACGGGACATGTTACCAGGTGAACAGTATAAGTGAGGACAGTGTGTTCCCCTGATGGTTTAATATACACGGGACATGTTACCAGGTGAACAGTATAAGTGAGGAGAGTGTGTTCCCCTGATTTTTTAATACACACGGGACATGTCACCAGGGGAACAGTATAAGTGAGGAGAGTGTGTTCCCCTGATGGTTTAATATTCACGGCACATGTTCCCAGGTGAACAGTATAAGTGAGGAGAGTGTGTTCCCCTGATGGTTTAATATTCACGGCACATGTTCCCAGGTGAACAGTATAAGTCAGGAGAGTGTGTTCCGCTGATTGTTTAGTACACACGGGACATGTTACCAGGTGAACAGTTTAAGTGAGGTGAGTGTGTTCCCTTGATGGTTTAACACGCACTGGACATGTTACCAGATGAACAGTATAAGTGAGGAGAGTGTGTTCCCCTGATGGTTTAAAATACACAGGACATGTTCCCAGGTGAACAGTATAAGTGAGTAGAGTGTGTTCCCCTGATTGTTTAATACACACGGGACATGTTACCAGGTGAACAGTATAAGTGAGGAGAGTGTGTTCCCCTCATTGTTTAATACACACGGGACATGTCACCATGTGAACAGTATAAGTGAGCAGAATATTTTCCCCTGATGGTTAAATATTCAAAGGACATGTTACCAGGTGAACAGTATAAGTGAGGAGAGTGTGTTCCCCTGATGGTTTAATACTGACGCGACATGTTACCAGATGAACAGTAGAAGTGAGGAGAGTGTGTTCCCCTGATGGTTTAATATACACGGGACATGTTACCCGGTGAACAGTATATGTGAGGAGAGTGTGTTCCCCTGATGGTTTAATATACACGGGATATGTTACCAGGTGAACAGTATAAGTGAGGAGAGTGTGTTCCCCTGATGGTTTAATACTGACGGGACATGTTACCAGATGAACCGTAGAACTGAGGAGAGTGTGTTCCCCTGATGGTTTAATATACACGGGACATGTTACCCGGTGAACAGTATATGTGAGGAGAGTGTGTTCCCCTGATGGTTTAATATACACGGGATATGTTACCAGGTGAACAGTATAAGTGAGGAGAGTGTGTTCCACTGATTGTTTAATACACACCGGACATGTTACCAGGTTAACAGTATAAGTGAGGAGAGTGTGTTCCCCTGATTGTTTAATACGCACGGGACATGTTACCAGGTGAACAGTATAAGTGAGGAGAATGTGTTCCCCTGATTGTTTAATACACACGGGACATGTTACCAGGTCAACAGAATAAGTGAGGAGAATGTGTTCCCCTGTTTGTTTAATACGCACGGGATATGTTAAAAAGAGAAAAGTCTAAGTGAGGAGAGTGCTTTCCCCTGATGGTTTAATATTCACGGGACATGTTACCAGATGAACAGTCTCAGTGAGGAGAGTGTGTTCCCCTGATGGTTTAATACACACAGGATATGTTACCAGCTGAACAGTATAAGTGAGGAGAGAGGGTTCCCCTTATGGTTTAATATACACTGGACATGTTACCAGCTGAACAGTATAAGTGAGGAGAGAGTGTTCCCCTTATGGTTTAATAAGCGCGGGCATTTCACCAAGTGAAATGGAGAAGTGAGGAGAGTGTGGTCCCCTGATGGTTTAATATACACTGGACATGTTACCAGCTGAACAGTATAAGTGAGGAGAGAGTGTTCCCCTTATGGTTTAATAAGCGCGGGCATTTCACCAAGTGAAATGGAGAAGTGAGGAGAGTGTGGTCCCCTGATGGTTTAATATACACTGGACATGTTACCAGGTGAACTGTATAAGTGAGGAGATTGTGTTCCCCTGATGGTTTAATGCAAACAGGACATGTCACCAGATGAACAGTATAAGTGAGGACAATGTGTTCCCCTGATGGTTTAATATACACTGGACATGTTACCAGGTGAACAGTATAAGTGAGGAGGGTGAGTTCACTGATTGTTTAATACTCACGGGACATGTTACCAGGTGAACAGTATAACTGAGGACAGTGTGTTCCCCTGATGGTTTAATATACACGGGACATGTTACCAGGTGAACAGTATAAGTCAGGAGAATGTGTTCCCATGATTGTTTAATACACACGGGACATGTCACCAGGTGAACAGTATAAGTGAGGAGAATGTGTTCCCCTGATTGTTTAATACACACGGGACATGTCACCAGGTGAACAGTATAAGTGAGGAGAGTGTGTTCCCCTGATTGTTTAATATACACGGACAAGTCACCAGGTGAACAGTATATGTGAGGAGAATGTGTTCTCCTGATTGTTTAATACACACGGGACATGTTACCAGGTGAACAGTATAAGAGAGGGGAGTGTGTTCCCCTGATTGTTTAATGCACACGGGACATGTTATCAGGTGAACAGTATAAGTGAGGAGAGTGTGTTCCCCTGATGGTTTAATGCACACGGGACATGTTACCAGGTGAACACTATAAGTGAGGAGAGTGTGTTCCTCTGATGTTTTAATATACACGGGACATGTTACCAGGTGAACAGTATAAGTGAGGAGAGTGTGTTCCCCTGATGGTTTAATATACACGGGACATGCTATCAGGTGAACAGTATAAGTGAGGAGAGTGTGTTCCCCTGATTGTTCAATACACACAGGACATGTTACCAGGTGAACAGTATAAGTGAGGAGAGTGTGTTCCCCTGATGGTTTAATATACATGGGACATGCTATCAGGTGAACAGTATAAGTGAGGAGAGTGTGTTCCCCTGATGGTTTAATATACACGGGACATGCTATCAGGTGAACAGTATAAGTGAGGAGAGTGTGTTCCCCTGATTGTTCAATACACACAGGACATGTTACCAGGTGAACAGTATAAGTGAGGAGAGTGTGTTCTGCTGATGGTTTAATGCACGCGGGACATGTTCCCAGGAGAACAGTTTAAGTGAGGAGAGTGTGTGCCCCTGATCGTTTAATATACACGGGACATGTTACCAGGTGAACAGTATAAGTGAGGAGAGTGTGTTCCCCTGATGTTTTAATATACACGGGACATGTTACCAGGTGAACAGTATAAGTGAGGAGAGGGTGTTCCCCTGATGGTTTAATACACATGTCAACAGGTGAAAACTTTAAGTGAGGAGAGTGAGTTCCGCGGATTGTTTAATACGCACGGGACATGTCAACAGGTGAACAGTATAAGTGAGGAGAGAGTGTTCCCCTGATGGTTTATCACGCATGGGACGTGATACCAGGTGAAAAGTATAAGTGAGGAGAGTGAGTTCCCCTGATTTTTTATTATACCCGGGACATGTTACCAGGTGAACAGTATAAGTGAGGAGAGTGTGTTCCCCTGATGGTTTAATATACACGGGACATGTTACCAGGTGAACAGTATAAGTGAGGAGAGTGAGTTCCCCTGATGGTTTAATATACACGGGACATGTTACCAGGTGAACAGTATAAGTGAGGAGAGTGTCTTCCCCTAATGGTTTAATATACACGGGACATGTTACCAGGTGAACAGTATAAGTGAGGTGAGTGTGTTCCCCTGATGGTTTAATGTACACGGGACATGTTACCAGGTGAACAGTATAAGTGAGGAGAGTGTGTTCCCCTGATGGTTTAATACTGACGGGACATGTCACCATGTGAACAGGTTAAGTGAGGAGAGTGTGTTCCCCTGATGGTTTAATACACACGGGACATGTTTCCAGGCGAACATTATAAGTGAGGAGATTGTGTTCCCCTGATTGTTTAATATACACGGGACATGTTATCAGGTGAACAGTACAAGCGAGGAGAGGGCTTACCCATGATGGTTTAATATACATGGGACATGTCACCAGGTGAACAGTATAAGTGAGGAGAGTGTGTTCCCCTGATGGTTTAATACTGACGGGACATGTTACCAGGTGAACAGTATAAGTGAGGAGAGTGAGTTCCCCTGATGGATTAATACACACAGGACATGTCAACAGGTTAACAGTATAAGTGAGGAGAGTGTGTTCCCCTGATTGTTTCATACACACGTGACATGTTTCCAGATGAACAGTATAAGTGATGAGAGTGTGTTCACCTGATGGTTTTACATACACGGGACATGTTACCAGGTGAACAGTATAAGTGAGGAGAGTGAGTTCCCCTGATGGATTAATACACACAGGACATGTCAACAGGTTAACAGTATAAGTGAGGAGAGTGTGTTCCCCTGATTGTTTCATACACACGTGACATGTTTCCAGATGAACAGTATAAGTGAGGAGAGTGTGTTCCCCTGATGGTTTAATACGCACGGGACATGTTACCAGGTGAACAGCATAAGTGAGGAGACTGTGTTCCCCTGATGGTTTAATATACACAGGACATGTTACCAGGTGAACTGTATCAGTGAGGAGAGTATGTTCCCCTGATGGTTTAATACTGATGGGACAAGTTACCAGATGAACAGTATAAGTGAGGAGAGTGTGTTCCCCATATGGTTTAATATACATGGGACATGTTACCAGGTGAACAGTGTAAGTGAGGAGAGTGTGTTCCCATGATGGTTTAATATACATGGGACATGTTACCAGGTGAAAAGTGTAAGTGAGGAGAGGGTGTTCCCCTGATTGTTTAATACACACGGGACATGTTACCAGATGAACAGTATAAGTGAGGAGATTGTGTTCCCCTGATGGTTTAATGTACACGGGAAATGTTCCCAGGTGAACAGTATAAGTGAGGAGAGTGTGTTCGCTGGATGGTTTAATACTGACGGGATATGTTACCAGGTGAACTGTATAAGTGAGGAGAGTGTGTTCCCCTGATGGCTTAATATACACGGGACATGTTACCAGGTGAACAGTATAAGTGAGGAGAGTGTGTTCCCCTGATTGTTTAATGCACACAGGACATGTTACCAGGTGAACACTATAAGTGAAAAGAGTGTCTTCCCCTGATGGTTTAATACACACGGGACATGTAACCAGATGAACAGTATAAGTGAGGAGATTGTGTTCCCCTGATGGTTTAATACACACGGGACATGCTCCCAGATGAAGAGTATAAGTGAGCAGAGTGTGTTCCCCTGATGGTTTAATATACATGGGACATGTCAACAGGTGAACAGTATAAGTGAGGAGAATGTGTTCCCCAGATGGTTTAATACGCTCGGGACATGTTACCAGGTGAACAGTATAAGTGAGGAGATTGTGTTCCCCTGATGGTTTAATATACACGGGACATGTTTCCAGGTGAACAGTATAAGTGAGGAGATTGTGTTCCCCTGATGGATTAATACACATGGGACATGTTACCAGATGAACAGTATAAGTGAGGAGAGTGTGTTCCCCTGATGGTTTAATGCACACGGGACATGTTACCAGATGAACAGTTGAAGTGAGGAGATTGTGTTCCCCTGATGGTTTAATACACACGGGACATGTTACCAGATGAACAGTAGAAGTGAGGAGATTGTGTTCCCCTGATGGTTTAATACACACGGGACATGCTCCCAGATGAAGAGTATAAGTGAGCAGAGTGTGTTCCCCTGATGGTTTAATATACATGGGACATGTCAACAGGTGAACAGTATAAGTGAGGAGAATGTGTTCCCCAGATGGTTTAATACGCTCGGGACATGTTACCAGGTGAACAGTATAAGTGAGGAGATTGTGTTCCCCTGATGGTTTAATATACACGGGACATGTTTCCAGGTGAACAGTATAAGTGAGGAGATTGTGTTCCCCTGATGGATTAATACACATGGGACATGTTACCAGATGAACAGTATAAGTGAGGAGAGTGTGTTCCCCTGATGGTTTAATACACACGGGACATGTTACCAGATGAACAGTTGAAGTGAGGAGATGGTGTTCCCCTGATGGTTTAATACACACGGGACATGTTACCAGATGAACAGTAGAAGTGAGTAGATTGTTTTCCCCTGATGGTTTAATATACATGGGACATGTTTCCAGGTGAACAGTATAAGTGAGGAGATTGTGTTCCCCTGATGGTTTAATACACACGGGACATGTTACCAGATGAACAGTATAAGTGAGGAGAGTGTGTTCCCCTGATGGTTTAATACACAAGGGACATGCTCCCAGATGAACAGTATAAGTGAGGAGAGTGTGTTCCCCTGATGCTTTAATACACACGGGACGTGTTACCAGATGAACAGTATAAGTGAGGAGAGTGTGTTCCCCTGATGGTTTAATACACACGGGACATGTTACCAGATGAACAGTATAAGTGAGGAGAGTGTGTTCCCCTGATGGTTTAATGCAAACGGGACATATTACCAGGTGAACAGTATAAGTGAGGAGATTGTGTTCCCCTGATGGGTTAATATACACGGACAAGTCAACAGGTGAACAATATAAGTGAGGAGAGTGTGTTCCCCTGATGGTTTAATACGCACGGGACATGTTACCAGGTGAACAGTATAAGTGAGGAGAGTGTGTTCCCCTGATGGTTTAATGTACACAGGACATGTTACCAGGTGAACTGTATAAGTGAGGAGAGTGTGTTCCCCTGATGATTAAAAACACACAGGACATGTCAACAGTTGAACAGTATAAGTGAGGAGAGTGTGTTCCCCTGATGGTTTGATATACACAGGACATGTTACCAGGTGAACAGTATAAGTGAGGAGAGTGTGTTCCCCTGATGGTTTAATATACACCCGACATTTTACCAGGTGAACAGTATAAGTGAGGAGAGTGTGTTCCCCTGATGGTTTAATACGCACGGGACATGTTACCAGGTGAACAGTATAAGTGAGGAGAATGTTTTCCCCTGTTTGTTTCATGCACACGGGACATGTTACCAGGTGAACAGTATAAGTGAGGAGAGTGTGTTCCCCTGATGGTTTAATATACACGGGACATGTTTCCAGGCGAACAGTATAAGTGAGGAGCGTGTGTTCCCCTGAGTGTTTAATACACACGGGACATGTTACCAGATGAACAGTACAAGTGAGGAGAGTGTGTTCCCCTGATGGTTTAATATACACGGGACATGTTTCCAAGCGTACAGTATAAGTGAGGAGAGTGTGTTCCCCTGAGTGTTTAATACACACAGGACATGTTACCAGGTGAACAGTAAAAGAGAGGAGAGTGTGTTCCCCTGATGGTTTAATATACACAGGACATGTTACCAGGTGAACTGCATCAGTGAGGAGAGTATGTTCCCCTGATTGTTTAATACGCACGGGATATGTTACCAGGTGAACAGCATAAGTGAGGAGAGTGTGTTCCCCTGATGGTTTAATATACATGGGACATGTTAGCAGGTGAAATGTGTAAGTGAGGAGAGGGTGTTCCCCTGATTGTTTAATACACACGGGACATGTCAACAGGTGAAAAGTTTAAGTGAGGAGAGTGCGTTCCCCTGATGGTTTAATATGCATGGGACATGTCACCAGGTGAACAGTATAAGTGAGGAGAGTGTGTTCCCCTGATGGTTTAATACACACGGGACATGTTACCAGATGAACAGTATAAGTGAGGAGAGTGTGTTCCCCTGATGGTTGAATATACACGGGACATGTCACCAGGTGAACAGTATAAGTGAGGAGAGTGTGTTCCCCTGATTGTTTAATATATACGGGACATGTTACCAGGTGAACAGTATATGTGAGGTGAGTGTGTTCCCCTGATGGTTTAATACACACGGGACATGTTACCAGGTGAAAAGTATAAGTGAGGAGATTGTGTTCCCCTGATTGTTTAATATACATGGGACATGTCACCAGGTGAGCAGTATAAGTGAGGAGAATGTGTTCCCCTGATGGTTTAATACGCACGGGACATGTTACCAGGTGAACAGTATAAGTGAGGTGAATGTTTTAACCTGTTTGTTTCATGCACACGGGACATGTTACCAGGTGAACAGTATAACTAAGGAGAATGTGTTCCCCTGATGGTTTAATACGCAGGGGACATGTCACCAAGTGAACTGTATAAGTGAGGAGAGTGTTCTCCCCGGATTGTTTAATACACACGGGACATGTTACCAGGTGAACAGTATAAGTGAGGAGTGTCTTCCCCTGATGGTTTAATACACACGGGACATGTTACCAGATGAACAGTACAAGTGAGGAGATTGTGTTCCCCTGATGGTTTAATACACACGGTACATGTTTCCAGATGAACAGTACAATTGAGGAGATTGTGTTCCCCTGATGGTTTAATGTACACGGGAAATGTTACCAGGTGAACAGTAAAAGTGAGGAGAGTATGTTCCCCTGATGGCTTAATATACACGGGACATGTTACCAGGTGAACAGTATAAGTGAGGAGAATGTGTTCCCCTGATGGTTTAATACACACGGGACATGTTACCAGATGAACAGTATAAGTGAGGAGATTGTGTTCCCCTGATGGTTTAATACACACGGGACCTGCTCCCAGATGAAGAGTATAAGTGAGGAGAGTGTGTTCCCCTGATGCTTTAATACACACGGGACATGTTACCAGATGAACAGTATAAGTGAGGAGAGTGTGTTCCCCTGATGGTTTAATACACACGGGACATGTTACCAGATGAACAGTATAAGTGAGGAGAGTGTGTTCCCCTGATGGTTTAATACACACGGGACATGTTACCAGATGAACAGCATAAGTGAGGAGAGGGCTTTCCCCTGATGGTTTAATTTACACGGGACATGTTAGCAGATGAACAGTAGAAGTGAGGAGAGTGAGTTCCCCTGATGGTTTAATATACACGGGACATGTCACCAGGTGAACAGTGTAGGTGAGGAGAGTGATTTCCCCTGATGTTTTATTATGCACGGGACATGTTACCAGGTGAACAGTATAAGTGAGGACAGTGTGTTCCCCTGATGGTATAATATACACGGGACATGTTACCAGGTGAACAGTGTAAGTGAGGAGAGTGTGTTCCCCTGATGGTTTAATATACAAGGGACATGTTACCAGGTGAACAGTATAAGTGAGGACAGTGTGTTCCCCTGATGGTATAATATACACGAGACATGTTACCAGGTGAACAGTATAAGTGAGGATACTGCATTCCCCTGATGTTTCAATATACACGGGACATGTTACCAGGTGAACAGTATAAGTGAGGACAGTGTGTTCCCCTGATGGTATAATATACACGAGACATGTTACCAGGTGAATTGTATAAGTGAGGAGAATGTGTTCCACTGATGGTTTAATATACACGGGACATGTTACCAGGTGAACAGTATAAGTGAGCAGAATGTATTCCCCTGATGGTTTAATATACACGGGACATGTTACCAGGTGAACAGTATAAGTGAGGATACTGCATTCCCCTGATGTTTCAATATACACGGGACATGTTACCAGGTGAAAAGTATAAGTGAGGACAGTGTGTTCCCCTGATGGTATAATATACACGGGACATGTTACCAGGTGAATTGTATAAGTGAGGAGAATGTGTTCCACTGATGGTTTAATATACACGGGACATGTTACCAGGTGAATTGTATAAGTGAGCAGAATGTATTCCCCTGATGGTTTAATAAACACGGGACATGTTACCAGGTGAACAGTATAAGTGAGCAGAATGTATTCCCCTGATGGTTTAATATACACGGGACATGTTACCAGGTGAACAGTATAAGTGAGGACATTGAGTTCCCCTGATGGTTTAATACACACGGGACATGTTACCAGGTGAACAGTATAAGTGAGGAGAGTGTGTTCCCCTGATGGTTTAATATACACGGGACATGTTACCAGGTGAACAGTATAAGTGAGGAGAGTGTGTTCCCCTGATGGTTTAATATACACGGGACATGTTACCAGGTGAACAGTATAAGTGAGGAGAGTGTGTTCCCCTGATGGTATAATATACACGGGACATGTTACCAGCTGAACAGCATAAGTGAGGAGAAGGCTTTCCCCTGATGGTTTAATATACACGGGACATGTTACCAGGTGAACAGTATAAGTGAGGAGAATGTATTCCCCTGATGGTTTAATATACACGGGACATGTTACCAGGTGAACAGTATCAGTGAGGAGATTGTGTTCCCCTGATGGTTTAATATACACAGGAAATGTTACCAGGTGAACAGTGTAAGTGAGGAGAATGTGTTCCCCTGATGGTTTAATATACACAGGACATGTTACCAGGTGAACAGTATAAGTGAGGAGAGTGAGTTCCCCTGATTGTTTAATACTCACGGGACATGTTACCAGGTGAGCAGTATAAGTGAGGAGAATGTGTTCCCCTGATGGTCTAATATACACGGGACATGTTACCAGGTGAACAGTATTAGTGAGGAGAGTGTGTTCCCCAGATGGTTTAATATACACAGGACATGTTACAACGTGAACAGTATATGTGAGGAGAGTGTGTTCCCCTGATGGTTTAACACGCACGGGACGTGTCAACAGGTGAAGAGTAGAAATGAGGAGAGTTTGTTCCCCTGATTGTTTAATACACACGGGAAATGTTACCTGGTGAACAGTATATGTGAAGAGATTGTGTTCCCCTGATGGTTTAATATACACGGGACATGTTACTAGGTGAACAGTATAAGTGAGGAGAGTGTGTTCCCCTGATGGTTTAATATACACGGGACATGTTAGCAGGTGAACAGTATAAGTGAGCAGAATGTATTCCCCTGATGGTTTAATAAACACGGGACATGTTACCAGGTGAACAGTATAAGTGAGCAGAATGTATTCCCCTGATGGTTTAATATACACGGGACATGTTACCAGGTGAACAGTATAAGTGAGGACATTGAGTTCCCCTGATGGTTTAATACACACGGGACATGTTACCAGGTGAACAGAAAAGGGAGGAGAGTGTCTTCCCCTGATGGTTTAATACACACAGGACATTTTACCAGGTGAACAGTATAAGTGAGGACAGTGTGTTCCCCTGATGGTTTAATATACACGGGACATGTTACCAGGTGAAAAGTATAAGTGAGGACAGTGTGTTCCCCTGATGGTATAATGTACACGGGACATGTTACCAGGTGAACAGTATAATTGAGGAGAATGTGTTCCACTGATGGTTTAATATACATGGGACATGTTACCAGGTGAACAGTATAAGTGAGGAGAGTGTGTTCCCCTGATGGTTTAATATACACGGGACATGTTACCAGGTGAACAGTATAAGTGAGGAGAGTGTGTTCCCCTGATGGTTTAATATACACGGGACATGTTACCAGGTGAACAGTATAAGTGAGGAGAGTGTGTTCCCCTGATGGTATAATATACACGGGACATGTTACCAGCTGAACAGCATAAGTGAGGAGAAGGCTTTCCCCTGATGGTTTAATATACACGGGACATGTCACCAGGTGAACAGTATAAGTGAGGAGAGTGTGTTCCCCTGATGGTATAATATACACGGGACATGTTACCAGCTGAACAGCATAAGTGAGGAGAAGGCTTTCCCCTGATGGTTTAATATACACGGGACATGTTACCAGGTGAACAGTATAAGTGAGGAGAATGTGTTCCCCTGATGGTTTAATATACACGGGACATGTTACCAGGTGAACAGTATCAGTGAGGAGATTGTGTTCCCCTGATGGTTTAATATACACAGGAAATGTTACCAGGTGAACAGTGTAAGTGAGGAGAATGTGTTCCCCTGATGGTTTAATATACACAGGACATGTTACCAGGTGAACAGTATAAGTGAGGAGAGTGAGTTCCCCTGATTGTTTAATACTCACGGGACATGTTACCAGGTGAGCAGTATAAGTGAGGAGAATGTGTTCCCCTGATGGTCTAATATACACGGGACATGTTACCAGGTGAACAGTATTAGTGAGGAGAGTGTGTTCCCCAGATGGTTTAATATACACAGGACATGTTACAACGTGAACAGTATATGTGAGGAGAGTGTGTTCCCCTGATGGTTTAACACGCACGGGACGTGTCAACAGGTGAAGAGTAGAAATGAGGAGAGTTTGTTCCCCTGATTGTTTAATACACACGGGAAATGTTACCTGGTGAACAGTATATGTGAAGAGATTGTGTTCCCCTGATGGTTTAATATACACGGGACATGTTACTAGGTGAACAGTATAAGTGAGGAGAGTGTGTTCCCCTGATGGTTTAATATACACGGGACATGTTAGCAGGTGAACAGTATAAGTGAGCAGAATGTATTCCCCTGATGGTTTAATAAACACGGGACATGTTACCAGGTGAACAGTATAAGTGAGCAGAATGTATTCCCCTGATGGTTTAATATACACGGGACATGTTACCAGGTGAACAGTATAAGTGAGGACATTGAGTTCCCCTGATGGTTTAATACACACGGGACATGTTACCAGGTGAACAGAAAAGGGAGGAGAGTGTCTTCCCCTGATGGTTTAATACACACAGGACATTTTACCAGGTGAACAGTATAAGTGAGGACAGTGTGTTCCCCTGATGGTTTAATATACACGGGACATGTTACCAGGTGAAAAGTATAAGTGAGGACAGTGTGTTCCCCTGATGGTATAATGTACACGGGACATGTTACCAGGTGAACAGTATAATTGAGGAGAATGTGTTCCACTGATGGTTTAATATACATGGGACATGTTACCAGGTGAACAGTATAAGTGAGGAGAGTGTGTTCCCCTGATGGTTTAATATACACGGGACATGTTACCAGGTGAACAGTATAAGTGAGGAGAGTGTGTTCCCCTGATGGTTTAATATACACGGGACATGTTACCAGGTGAACAGTATAAGTGAGGAGAGTGTGTTCCCCTGATGGTATAATATACACGGGACATGTTACCAGCTGAACAGCATAAGTGAGGAGAAGGCTTTCCCCTGATGGTTTAATATACACGGGACATGTCACCAGGTGAACAGTATAAGTGAGGAGAGTGTGTTCCCCTGATGGTATAATATACACGGGACATGTTACCAGCTGAACAGCATAAGTGAGGAGAAGGCTTTCCCCTGATGGTTTAATATACACGGGACATGTTACCAGGTGAACAGTATAAGTGAGGAGAATGTGTTCCCCTGATGGTTTAATATACACGGGACATGTTACCAGGTGAACAGTATCAGTGAGGAGATTGTGTTCCCCTGATGGTTTAATATACACAGGAAATGTTACCAGGTGAACAGTGTAAGTGAGGAGAATGTGTTCCCCTGATGGTTTAATATACACAGGACATGTTACCAGGTGAACAGTATAAGTGAGGAGAGTGAGTTCCCCTGATTGTTTAATACTCACGGGACATGTTACCAGGTGAGCAGTATAAGTGAGGAGAGTGTGTTCCCCTGATGGTTTAATATACACGGGACATGTTACCAGGTGAACAGAAGAAGTGAGGAGAGTGTGTTCCCCTGATGGTATAATATACACGGGACATGTTACCAGCTGAACAGCCTAAGTGAGGAGAAGGCTTTCCCCTGATGCTTTAATATACACGGGACATGTTACCAGGTGAACAGTATAAGTGAGGAGAGTGTGTTCCCCTGATGGTATAATATACACGGGACATGTTACCAGCTGAACAGCATAAGTGAGGAGAAGGCTTTCCCCTGATGGTTTAATATACACGGGACATGTTACCAGGTGAACAGTATAAGTGAGGAGAATGTATTCCCCTGATGGTTTAATATACACGGGACATGTTACCAGGTGAACAGTATCAGTGAGGAGATTGTGTTCCCCTGATGGTTTAATATACACAGGAAATGTTACCAGGTGAACAGTATAAGTGAGGAGAATGTGTTCCCCTGATGGTTTAATATACACAGGACATGTTACCAGGTGAACAGTATAAGTGAGGAGAGTGAGTTCCCCTGATTGTTTAATACTCACGGGACATGTTACCAGGTGAGCAGTATAAGTGAGGAGAATGTGTTCCCCAGATGGTCTAATATACACGGGACATGTTACCAGGTGAACAGTATAAGTGAGGAGAGTGTGTTCCCCTGATTGTTAAATATAAACGGGACATGTTACCAGGTCAACAGTATAAGTGAGGAGAGTGTGTTCCCCTGATGGTTTAATATACACGGGACATGTTACAACGTGAACAGTATAAGTGAGGAGAGTGTGTTCCCCTGATGGTTTAATATACACAGGACATGTTACCAGGTGAACCGTATAAGTGAGGAGAATGTGTTCCCCTGATGGTTTAATATACACAGGACATGTTACCAGGTGAAAAGTATAAGTCAGGAGAATGTGTTCCCCTGATGGTTTAATATACACAGGACATTTTAACAGGTGAACAGTGTAAGTGAGGAGAGTGTGTTCCCCTGATTGTTTAATATACACGGTACATGTTACCAGGTGAACAGTATAAGTGAGGAGAGTGTGTTCCCCTGATGGTTTAATATACACGGGACATGTTACAACGTGAACAGTATAAGTGAGGAGAGTGTGTTCCCCTGATGGTTTAAAACGCACGGGACGTGTCACCAGGTGAAGAGTAGAAGTGAGGAGAGTGTGTTCCCCTGATTGTTTAATATACACGGGACATGTTACCAGGTGAACAGTATAAGTGAGGAGAGTGTGTTCCCCTGATTGTTTAATACTCATGGGAGATGTTACCAGGTGAAGAGTAGAAATGAGGAGAGTTTGTTCCCCTGATGGTTTCATATACACGGGACATGTTACCAGGTGAACAGTATAAGTGAGGAGAGTGTGTTCCCCTGATGGTTTAATATACACTTTACATGTTACCAGGTGAACAGTATAAGTGAGGAGAGTGTGTTCCCCTGATGGTTTAATATACACAGGACATGTTACCAGGTGAACAGTATAAGTGAGGAGAATGTGTTCCCCTGATGGTTTAATATACACAGGACATGTTAACAGGTGAACAGTATAAGTGAGGAGAGTGTGTTCCCCTGATTGTTAAATATAAACGGGACATGTTACCAGGTGAACAGTATAAGTGAGGAGAGTGTGTTCCCCTGATGGTTTAATATACACGGGACATGTTACAACGTGAACAGTATAAGTGAGGAGAGTGTGTTCCGCTGATGGTTTAATATACACAGGACATGTTACCAGGTGAACAGTATAAGTGAGGAGAGTGTGTTCCCCAGATGGTTTAATATAAACGGGACATGTTACCAGGTGAACAGTATAAGTGAGGAGAGTGTGTTGCCCTGATGGTTTAATATACACAGGACATGTTACAACGTGAACAGTATAAGTGAGGAGAGTGTGTTCCCCTGATTGTTTAATACTCACGGGAGATGTTACCAGGTGAGCAGTATAAGTGAGGAGAGTGTGTTCCCCTGATGGTTTAACACGCACGGGACGTGTCAACAGGTGAAGAGTAGAAGTGAGGACAGTGTGTTCCCCTGATTGTTTAATACACACGGGGCATGTTACCTGGTGAACAGTATATGTGAAGAGAGTGTGTTCCCCTGATGGTTTAATATACACGGGACATGTTACCAGGTGAACAGTATAAGTGAGGAGAGTGTGTTCCCCTGATGGTTTAATATACACAGGACATGTTACCAGGTGAACAGTATAAGTGAGGAGAATGTGTTCCCCTGATGGTTTAATATACGCAGGACATGTTACCAGGAGAAAAGTATAAGTCAGGAGAGTGTGTTTCCCTGATGGTTTAATATACACGGGACATGTTAACAGGTGAACAGTATAAGTGAGGAGAGTGTGTTCCCCTGATTGTTAAATATAAACGGGACATTTTACCAGGTGAACAGTATAAGTGAGGAGAGTGTGTTCCCCTGATGGTTTAATATACACGGGACATGTTACAACGTGAACAGTATAAGTGAGGAGAGTGTGTTCCCCTGATTGTTTAATACTCACGGGAGATGTTACCAGGTGAAGAGTAGAAATGAGGAGAGTTTGTTCCCCTGATGGTTTCATATACACGGGACATGTTACCAGGTGAACAGTATAAGTGAGGAGAGTGTGTTCCCATGATGGTTTAATATACACGGGACATGTTACCAGGTGAACAGTATAAGTGAGGAGAGTGTGTTCCCCTGATTGTTTAATACTCACGGGAGATGTTACCAGGTGAAGAGTAGAAATGAGGAGAGTTTTTTCCCCTGATGGTTTCATATACACGGGACATGTTACCAGGTGAACAGTATAAGTGAGGAGAGTGTGTTCCCCTGATGGTTTAATATACACGGGACATGTTACCAGGTGAACAGTATAAGTGAGGAGAGTGTGTTCCCCTGATGGTTTAATATACACAGGACATGTTACCAGGTGAACAGTAGAAGTGAGGAGAATGTGTTCCCCTGATGGTTTAATATACACAGGACATGTTACCAGGTGAAAAGTATAAGTCAGGAGAATGTGTTCCCCTGATGGTTTAATATACACAGGACATGTTAACAGGTGAACAGTATAAGTGAGGAGAGTGTGTTCCCCTGATTGTTAAATATAAACGGGACATGTTACCAGGTGAACAGTATAAGTGAGGAGAGTGTGTTCCCCTGATGGTTTAATATACACGGGACATGTTACAACGTGAACAGTATAAGTGAGGAGAGTGTGTTCCCCTGATGGTTTAATACACACGGGACATGTTACCAGTTGAACAGTATATGTGAAGAGAGTGTGTTCCCCTGATGGTTTAATATACATGGGACATGTTACCAGGTGAACAGTATAAGTGAAGAGAGCGTGTTCCCCTGATGGTTTAATATACACGGGACATGTTAGCAGGTGAACAGTATCCGTGAGGAGAATTTGTTCTCCTGATGGTTTAATATACACATGACATGTAAACAGGTGAACGGTATAAGTGAGGAGAGTGTGTTCCCCTGATGGTTTAACACGCACGGGACGTGTCACCAGGTGAACAGTATAAGTGAGGATACTGCATTCCCCTGATGTTTCAATATACACGGGACATGTTACCAGGTGAACAGTATAAGTGAGGACAGTGTGTTCCCCTGATGGTATAATATACACGAGACATGTTACCAGGTGAACAGTATAAGTGAGGATACTGCATTCCCCTGATGTTTCAATATACACGGGACATGTTACCAGGTGAACTGTATAAGTGAGGAGAGTGTGTTCCCCTGATGGTTTAATATACACGGGACATGTTACCAGGTGAACAGTATAAGTGATGAGACTGTATTCCCCTGATGGTTCAATATACACGGGACATGTTAGCAGGTGAACATTATAAGTGAGGAGAGTGTGTTCCCCTGATGGTTTAATATACACGGGACATGTTGCCAGGTGAAGAGTATAAGTGAAGAGAGTGTGTTCCCCTGATGGTTTAATACACACGGGACATGTTACCAGGTAAACAGTGTAAGTGAGGAGAGTGAGTTCCCCTGATGGTTTAATACAAACAGGACATGTTACCAGGTAAACAGTGTAAGTGAGGAGAGTGAGTTCCCCTGATTGTTTAATATACACGGGACATGTTAGCAGGTGAACAGGAGAAGTGAGGAGAATGTATTCCCCTGATGGTTTAATATACACGGGACATGTTAGCAGGTGAACAGTATAAGTGAGGAGAATGTATTCCCCTGATGGTTTAATATACACGGGACATGTTACCAGGTGAACAGTATAAGAGAGGAGAGTGTGTTCCCCTGATGGTTTAATATACACAGGACATGTTACCAGGTGTTCAGTATAAGTGAAGAGAGTGTGTTCCCCTGATGGTTTAATATACACGGGACATGTTACCAGGTGAACAGTATAAGAGAGGAGAGTGTGTTCCCCTGATGGTTTAATATACACAGGACATGTTACCAGGTGTTCAGTATAAGTGAAGAGAGTGTGTTCCCCTGATGGTTTAATATACACAGGACATGTTACCAGGTGTTCAGTATAAGTGAGGAGAGTGAGTTCCCCTGATGGTTTAATACAAACAGGACATGTTACCAGGTAAACAGTGTTAGTGAGGAGATTGTGTTCCCCTGATGGTTTAATATACACAGGACATGTTACCAGGTGAACAGTGTAAGTGAGGAGAATGTGTTCCCCTGATGGTTTAATATACACAGGACATGTTACCAGGTGAACAGTATAAGTGAGGAGAGTGAGTTCCCCTGATTGTTTAATACTCACGGGACATGTTTCCAGGTGAGCAGTATAAGTGAGGAGAGTGTGTTCCCCTGATGGTTTAATATACACGGGACATGTTACCAGGTGAACAGAATATGTGAAGAGAGTGTGTTCCCCTGATGGTATAATATACACGGGACATGTTACCAACTGAACAGCATAATTGAGGAGAAGGCTTTCCCCTGATGGTTTAATATACATGGGACAGGTTACCAGGTGAACAGTATAAGTGAGGAGAGTGTGTTCCCCTGATGGTTTAATATACACAGGACATGTTACCAGGTGAACAGTATAAGTGAGGAGAATGTGTTCCCCTGATGGTTTAATATACACAGGACATGTTACCAGGTGAACAGTATAAGTGAGGAGAATGTGTTCCCCTGATGGTTTAATATACACAGGACATGTTAACAGGTGAACAGTATAAGTGAGGAGAGTGTGTTCCCCTGATTGTTAAATATAAACGGGACATGTTACCAGGTGAACAGTGTAAGTGAGGAGAGTGTGTTCCCCACATGGTTTAATACACACGGGACATGTTACCAGGTGAACAGTACAAGTGAGGAGAGTGTGTTCCCCAGATGGTTTAATACACACGGGGCATGTTACCAGGTGAACAGTATAAGTGAGGAGAGTGTGTTGCCCTGATGGTTTAATCTACACAGGACATGTTACCAGGTGAACAGTATAAGTGAGGAGAGTGTGTTCCCCTGATTGTTTAATACTCACGGGAGATGTTACCAGGTGAACAGTATAAGTGAGGAGAGTGTGTTCCCCTGATGGTTTAACACGCACGGGACGTGTCAACAGGTGAAGAGTAGAAGTGAGGAGAGTGTGTTCCCCTGATTGTTTAATACACACGGGGCATGTTACCAGGTGAACAGTATATGTGGAGAGAGTGTGTTCCCCTGATTGTTTAATATACACGGGACATGTTACCAGATGAACAGTATAAGTGAGGAGAGTGTATTCCCCTGATGGTTTAATATACACGGGACATGTCACCAGGTGAACAGTGTAAGTGAGGAGAGTGTGTTCCCCTGATTGTTTAATATACACGGGACATGTTACCAGATGAACAGTATATGTGAAGAGAGTGTGTTCCCCTGATTGTTTAATATACACGGGACATGTTACCAGATGAACAGTATATGTGAAGAGAGTGTGTTCCCCTGATTGTTTAATATACACGGGACATGTTACCAGATGAACAGTATAAGTGAGGAGAGTGTATTCCACTGATGGTCTAATATACACGGGACATGTTACCAGGTGAACAGTATAAGTGAGGAGAAGGCTTTCCCCTGATGGTTTAATATACACGGGACATGTTACCAGGTGAACAGTATAAGTGAGGAGAGTGTGTTCCCCTGATGGTCTAATATACACGGGACATGTTACCAGGTGAACAGTATAAGTGAGGAGAAGGCTTTCCCCTGATGGTTTAATATAGACGGGACATGTTACCAGGTGAACAGTATAAGTGAGGAGAGTGTGTTCCGCTGATGGTTTAATATACACAGGACATGTTACCAGGTGAACAGTATAAGTGAGGAGAGTGTGTTCCCCTGATGGTTTAATATACACAGGACATGTTACCAGGTGAACAGTATAAGTGAGGAGAGTGTGTTCCCCTGATGGTTTAATATACACGGGACATGTTACCAGGTGAACAGTATAAGTGAGGAGAGTGTGTTCCCCTGATGGTTTAATATACACAGGACATGTTACCAGGTGAACAGTATAAGTGAGGAGAATGTGTTCCCCTGATGGTTTAATATACACAGGACATGTTACCAGGTGAAAAGTATAAGTCAGGAGAATGTGTTCCCCTGATGGTTTAATATACACCGGACATGTTACCAGGTGGACAGTATAAGTGAGGAGAGGGCTTACCCATGTTGCTTTAATATACACGGGACATGTTACCAGGTGAACAGTATAAGTGAGGAGAGGGCTTACCCATGTTGCTTTAATATACACGGGACATGTTACCAGGTGAACAGTATAAGTGAGGAGAGTGTGTTCCCCTGATGGTTTAATAAACACGGGACATGTTACCAGGTGAACAGTATAAGTGAGGAGAGTGCTTTCCCCTGATGTTTTAATATACAAGGGACATGTTAGCAGGTGAACAGTATAAGTGAGGAGAATGTATTCCCCTGATGGTTTAATAAACACGGGACATGTTACCAGGTGAACAGTATAAGTGAGGCCAGTGTGTTCCCCTGATGGTTTAATACACACAGGACATGTTACCAGGTGAACAGTGTAAGTGAGGAGAATGTGTTCCCCTGATGGTTTAATATACACGGGACATGTTACCAGCTGAACAGCATAAGTGAGGAGAGGGCATTCCCCTGATGGTTTAATATACACGGGTCATGTTACCAGTTGAACAGTATAAGTGAGGAGAGTGTGTTCCCCTGATGGTATAATATAGACGGGACATGTTACCAGCTGAACAGTATAAGTGAGGAGAGGGCTTTCCCCTTAGGGTTTAATACACACGGGACATGTTAGCAGGTGAACAGTATCAGTGAGGAGAATGTGTTCCCCTGATGGTTTAATATACACGGGACATGTTACCAGGTAAACAGTATAAGTGAGGAGAGTGTGTTCCCCTGATTGTTAAATATAAACGGGACATGTTACCAGGTGAAAAGTATAAGTGAGGAGAGTGTGTTCCCCAGATGGTTTAATAAACACGGGACATGTTACCAGGTGAACAGTATAAGTCAGGAGAGTGTGTTCCCCTGATTGTTTAATACTCACGGGAGATGTTACCAGGTGAGCTGTATAAGTGAGGAGAGTGTGTTCCCCTGATGGTTTAATACACACGGGACATGTTACCAGTTGAACAGTATATGTGAAGAGAGCGTGTTCCCCTGATTGTTTAATATACGTGGGACATGTTACCAGGTGAACTGTATAAGTGCGGAAAGTGTGTTCCCCTCATGGTTTAATATACACGGAACATGTTGCCAGGTGAACAGTCTAAGTGAGGAGAGTGTGTTCCCCTGATGGTTTAATACAAACAGGACATGTTACCAGGTGAACAGTGTAAGTGAGGAGAGTGTGTTCCCCTGATGGTTTAATACACACGGGACATGTTACCAGGTAAACAGTGTAAGTGAGGAGAGTGAGTTCCCCTGATGGTTTAATACAAACAGGACATGTTACCAGGTGAACAGTGTAAGTGAGGAGAGTGAGTTCCCCTGATTGTTTAAAAAACACGGGACATGTTAGCAGGTGAACAGGAGAAGTGAGGAGAATGTATTCCCCTGATGGTTTAATATACACGGGACATGTTAGCAAGTGAACAGTATAAGTGAGGAGAATGTATTCCCCTGATGGTTTAATATACACGGGACTTATTACCAGGTGAACAGAATAAGTGAGGAGAATGTATTCCCCTGATGGTTTAATACTGACGGGACATTTCCCCAGGTGAACAGTATAAGTGAGGAGAGTGTGTTCCTCTGATGGTTTAATATACACGGGACATGTGACAACGTGAACAGTGTAAGTGAGGAGAGTGAGTTCCCCTGATTGTTTAATAGACACGGGACATGATACCAGGTGAACAGTATAAGTGAGGAGAATGTATTCCCCTGATGGTTTAATATACACGGGACATGTTACCAGGTGAACATTATAAGTGAGGAGAGTGTGTTCCCCTGATGGTTTAATATACACAGGACATGTTACCAGGTGAAGAGTATAAGTGAGGAGAGTGTGTTCCCCTGATGGTTTAATATACACAGGACATGTTACCAGGTGAACAGTATAAGTGAGGAGAGTGTGTTCCCCTGATTGTTTAATATACACGGGACATGTTAGCAGGTGAACAGTATAAGTGAGGAGAATGTATTCCCCTGATGGTTTAATATACACGGGACATGTTAGCAGGTGAACAGTATAAGTGAGGAGAGTGCTTTCCCCTGATGTTTTAATATACACGGGACATGTTACCAGGTGAACAGTATAAGTGAGGAGAGTGTGTTCCCCTGATGGTTTAATACACACGGGACATGTTACCAGGGAAACAGTGTAAGTGAGGAGAGTGTGTTCCCCTGATGGTTTAATACAAACAGGACATGTTACCAGGTGAACAGTATAAGTGAGGAGAGTGAGTTCCCCTGATTGTTTAAAAAACACGGGACATGTTAGCAGGTGAACAGGAGAAGTGAGGAGAATGTATTCCCCTGATGGTTTAATATACACGGGACATGTTAGCAGGTGAACAGTATAAGTGAGGAGAATGTATTCCCCTGATGGTTTAATATACACGGGACTTATTACCAGGTGAACAGAATAAGTGAGGAGAATGTATTCCCCTGATGGTTTAATACTGACGGGACATTTCCCCAGGTGAACAGTGTAAGTGAGGAGAGTGAGTTCCCCTGATTGTTTAATATACACGGGACATGTTAGCAGGTGAACAGTATAAGTGAGGAGAATGTATTCCCCTGATGGTATAATATACACGGGACATGTTACCAGGTGAACAGTATAAGTGAGGAGAGTGTGTTCCCCTGATGGTTTAATATACACAGGACATGTTACCAGGTGAAGAGTATAAGTGAGGAAAGTGTGTTCCCCTCAGGGTTTAATATACACGGGACATGTTGCCAGGTGAACAGTCTAAGTGAGGAGATTGTGTTCCCCTGATGGTTTAATACAAACAGGACATGTTACCAGGTGAACAGTGTAAGTGAGGAGAGTGTGTTCCCCTGATGGTTTAATACACACGGGACATGTTACCAGGTGAACAGTGTAAGTGAGGAGAGTGAGTTCCCCTGATTGTTTAATATACACGGGACATGTTAGCAGGTGAACAGTATAAGTGAGGAGAATGTATTCCCCTGATGGTTTAATATACACGGGACATGTTAGCAGGTGAACAGTATATGTGAGGAGAGTGCTTTCCCCTGATGTTTTAATATACACGGGAAATGTTACCAGGTGAACAGTATAAGTGAGGAGAGTGTGTTCCCCTGATTGTTTAATACACAAAGGACATGTTACCAGGTGAACAGTATAAGTGAGGAGAATGTGTTCCCCTGATGGTTTGATACACACGGGACATGTTACCAGGTGAACAGTATAAGTGAGGATTCTGTATTCCCCTGATGGTTCAATATACACGGGACATGTTAGCTGGTGAACAGTATAAGTGAGGAGAATGTATTCCCCTGATGGTTTAATATACAGGGGACATGTTACCAGGTGAACAGTACAAATGAGGAGAGTGTGTTCCCCTGATGGTATAATATACACGGGACATGTTACCAGCTGAACAGTATAAGTGAGGATATTGTATTCCCCTGATGGTTCAATATACACGGGACATGTTACCAGGTGAACAGTATATGTGAGGAGAGTGTGTTCCCCTGATGGTTTAATATAAACGGGACATGTTACAACGTGAACAGTGTAAGTGAGGAGAGTGAGTTCCCCTGATTGTTTAATATACACGGGACATGTTACCAGGTGAACAGTATAAGTGAGGAGAGTGTGTTCCCCTGATGGTTTAATATACACAGGACATGTTACCAGGTGAAGAGTATAAGTGAAGAGAGTGTGTTCCCCTGATGGTTTAATACACATGGGACATGTTGCCACGTAAACAGTGTAAGTGAGGAGAGTGAGTTCCCCTGATGGTTTAATATACACAGGACATGTTACCAGGTGAACAGTATAAGTGAGGAGAATGTATTCCCCTGATGGTTTAATATACACGGGACATGTTAGCAGGTGAACAGTGTAAGTGAGGAGAGTGAGTTCCCCTGATTGTTTAATATACACGGGACATGTTAGCAGGTGAACAGTATAAGTGAGGAGAATGTATTCCCCTGATGGTTTAATATACACGGGACATGTTACCAGGTGAACAGTGTAAGTGAGGAGAGTGAGTTCCCGTGATTGTTTAATATACACGGGACATGTTAGCAGGTGAACAGTATAAGTGAGGAGAATGTATTCCCCTGATGGTTTAATATACACGGGACATGTTACCAGGTGAACAGTGTAAGTGAGGAGAGTGTGTTCCCCTGATGGTTTAATATACACGGGACATGTTAGCAGGTGAACAGTGTAAGTGAGGAGAATGTATTCCCCTGATGGTTTAATAAACAATGGACATGTTACCAGGTGAACAGTATAAGTGAGGAGAGTGCTTTCCCCTGATGTTTTAATATACACGGGACATGTTACCAGGTGAACAGTATAAGTGAGGCCAGTGTGTTCCTCTGATGGTTTAATATACACGGGACATCTTACCAGCTGAAAAGTATAAGTGAGAAGAGGGCTTTCCCCTGATGGTTTAATATGCAAGGGACATGTTACCAGGTGAACAGTATAAGTGAGGAGAATGTGTTCCCCTGATGGTTTAATATACACTGGACATGTTACCAGCTGAACAGCATAAGTGAGGAGAGGGCATTCCCCTGATGGTTTAATATACACGGGTCATGTTACCAGGTGAACAGTATAAGTGAGGAGAGGGCTTTCCCCTTAGGGTGTAATATACACGGGACATGTTAGCAGGTGAACAGTATAAGTGAGGAGAGTGTGTTCCCCTGATGGTATAATATAGACGGGACATGTTACCAGCTGAACAGTATAAGTGAGGAGAGGGCTTTCCCCTTAGGGTTTAATACACACGGGACATGTTAGCAGGTGAAAAGTATAAGTGAGGAGAGTGTGTTCCCTTGATGGTTTAATATACACGGGACATGGGAGCAGGTGAACAGTATCAGTGAGGAGAATGTGTTCCCCTGATGGTTTAATATACACGGGACATGTTACCAGTTGAAAAGTATAAGTCAGGAGAGTGTGTTCCCCTGATGGTCTAATATACACGCGACATGTTACCAGGTGAACAGTATATGTGAAGAGAGTGTGTTCCCCTGATGGTTTAATATACATGGGACATGTTACCAGGAGAACAGTATATGTGAAGAGAGTGTGTTCCCCTGATTGCTTAATATACGTGGGACATGTTACAAGGTGACGAGTATATGTGAAGAGAGTGTGTTCCCCTGATGGTTTAATATACACGGGACATGTTACCAGGTGAACAGTATCAGTGAGGAGAGTGTGTTCCCCTGATTGTTAAATATACACGGGACATGTTACCAGGTGAACAGTATAAGTGAGGCGCGTGTGTTCCCCACATGGTTTAATATACACGGGACATGTCACCTGGTGAACAGTATAAGTGAGGAGAATGTGTTCCCCTGATGGTTTAATATACGTGGGACATGTTACAAGGTGACGAGTATAAGTGAGGAGAGTGTGTTCCCCTCATTGTTTAATTTTCAAGGGACATGTTATCAGGTGAACAGTATCAGTGAGGAGAATGTGTTCCTCTGATGGTTTAATATGCACAGGACATGATACCAGGTGAACAGTATAAGTGAGGAGAGTGAGTTCCCCTGATTGTTTAATATACACGGGACATGTCAACAGGTGAACAGTGTAAGTGAGGAGAGTGAGTTCCCCTGATGGTTTAATATACACGGGACATGTCAACAGGTGAACAGTATAAGTGAGGAGAGTGTGTTCCCCTGATGGTTTAATATACACAGGACATGATACCAGGTGAACATATAAGTGAGGAGAGTGAGTTCCCCTGATTGTTTAATATACCCGGGACATGTCATCAGGTGAACAGTATAAGTGAGGAGAGTGTGTTCCCCTGATGGTTTAATATACACGGGACATGTCACCAGGTGAACAGTATAAGTGAGGAGAGTGTGTTCCCCTGATGGTATAATATTCACGGGACATGTTACCAGGTGAACAGTATAAGTGAGGAGAGGGCTTACCCATGTTGCTTTAATATACACGGGACATGTTACCAGGTGAACAGTATAGGTGAGGAGAGTAAGTTCCCCTGATGGTTTAATATACACGGGACATGTTACCAGGTGAACATTATAAGTGAGGAGAGTGCTTTCCCCTGATGTTTTAATATACACGGGACATGTTACCAGGTGAACAATATAAGTGAGGAGAGTGTGTTCCCCTGATGGTTTAATATACACGGGACATGTTACCAGGTGAACAGTATAAGTGAGGAGAGTGTGTTCCCCTGATGTTTTAATATACACGGGACATGTTACCAGGTGAACAGTATAAGTGAGGAGAGTGTGTTCCCCTGATGGTTTAATATACAAGGGACATGTTACCAGGTGAACAGTATAAGTGAGGAGAATGTGTTCCCCTGATGGTTTAATATACACGGGACATGTTACCAGGTGAACAGTATAAGTGATGAGACTGTATTCCCCTGATGGTTTAATATACACGGGACATGTTACCAGGTGAACAGTATAAGTGAGGAGAGTGTGTTCCCCTGATGGTTTAATATACATGGGACATGTTACCAGGTGAACAGTATAAGTGAGGAGAGTGTGTTCCCCTGATGGTATAATATACACGGGACATGTTAGCAGCTGAACAGCAGAAGTGAGGAGAGGGATATCCCCTGATCGTTTAATACACACGGGACATGTTGGCAGGTGAACAGTATAAGTGAGGAGAGTGTGTTCCCCTGATGGTATAATATACACGGGACATGTTAGCAGGTGAACAGTGTAAGTGAGGAGAGTGTGCTCCCCTGATGGTTTAATATACACGGGACATGTTAGCAGGTGAACAGTATAAGTGAGGAGAATGTATTCCCCTGATGGTTTAATATACATGGGACATGTTACCAGGTGAACAGGATAAGTGAGGAGACTGTGTTCCCCTGATGGTTTAATATACACAGGACATGTTACCAGGTGAACAGTATAAGTGAGGAGAATGTGTTCCCCTGATGGTTTAATATACACGGGACATGTTTCCAGGTAAACAGTATAAGTGAGGAGAGTGTGTTCCCCTAATTGTTAAATATACACGGGAAATGTTACCAGGTGAACAGTATAAGTGAGGAGAGTGTTTGTTCCCCAGATGGTTTAATACACACGGGACATGTCACCAGGTGAACAGTATAAGTGAGGAGAGTGTGTTCCCCTGATGGTTTAATATACACGGGACTTATTACCAGGTGAACAGAATAATTGAGGAGAGGGCTTTCCCCTGATGGTTTAATATACACGGGACATGTTACCAGGTGAAGAGTATAAGTGAAGAGAGTGTGTTCCCCTGATGGTTTAATGCTCACGGGACATGTTACCAGGTGAACAGTGTGAGTGAGGAGAGTGAGTTCCCCTGATGGTTTAATCTACACGGGACATGTTACCAGGTGAACAGTATAAGTGAGGAGAGTGTGTTCCCCTGATGGTTTAATATACACAGGACATGATACCAGGTGAACAGTATAAGTGAGGAGAGTGAGTTCCCCTGATGGTTTAATATACACGGGACATGTTACCAGGTGAACAGTATAAGTGAGGACAGTGTGTTCCGCTGATGGTTTAATATACACGGGACATGTTACCAGGTGAACAGTATAAGTGAGGAGAGTGTGTTCCCCTGATGTTTTAATGTACACGGGACATGTTACCAGCTGAACAGTATAAGTGAGGAGAGGGCTTTCCCCTGATGGTTTAATATACAAGGGTCATGTTACCAGGTGAACAGTGTAAGTGAGGAGAATGTGTTCCCCTGATGGTTCAATATACACGGGACATGTTAGCTCGTGAACAGTATAAGTGAGGAGAATGTGTTCCCCTAATTGTTAAATATACACGGGACATGTTACCAGGTGAACAGTATAAGTGAGGAGAGTGTGTTCCCCTGATTGTTTAATATACACGGGACATGTTACCAGGTGAACAGTATAAGTGAGGAGAGTGTGTTCCCCTAATTGTTAAATATACACGGGACATGTTACCAGGTGAACAGTATAAGTGAGGAGAATGTAATCCCCTGATGGTTTAATATACACGGGACATGTTACCAGGTGAACAGTATAAGAGAGGAGAGTGTGTTCCCCTGATGGGTTAATATACACGGGACATGATACCAGGTGAAAAGTATAAGTCAGGAGAGTGTGTCCCCCTGATTGTTTAATATACACGGGGCATGTTAGCAGGTGAACAGTATCAGTGAGGAGAATGTGTTCCCCTGATGGTTTAATATACACGGGACATGTTACCAGGTGAACAGTATAAGTGAGGAGAGTGTGTTCCCCTAATTGTTAAATATACACGGGACATGTTACCAGGTGAACAGTATAAGTGAGGAGAGTGTGTTCCCCTGATGGTATAATATACACGTGACATGTTACCAGTTGAACAGTATAAGTGAGGAGAGGGCTTACCCATGTTGGTTTAATATACACGGACATGTTACCAGGTGAACATTATAAGTGAGGAGAGTGCTTTCCCCTGATGTTTTAATATACACGGGACATGTTACCAGGTGAACAGTATAAGTGAGGAGAGTGTGTTCCCCTGATGGTATAATATACACGGGACATGTTACCAGGTGAACAGTATAAGTGAGGAGAGTGTGTTCCCCTGATGGTTTAATATACACAGGACATGTTACCAGGTGAACAGTATAAGTGAGGAGAGTGTGTTCCCCTGATGGTTTAATATACACGGGACATGTGACCAGGTGAACAGTATAAGTGAGGAGAGTGTGTTCCCCTAATTGTTAAATATATATGGGACATGTTACCAGGTGAACAGTATAAGTGAGGAGAGTGTGTTCCCCTGATGGTTTAATATACACAGGACATGTTTCCAGGTGAACTGTATAAGTGAGGAGAGTGTGTTCCCCTGATGGTATAATATACACGGGACATGTTACCAGCTGAACAGCAGAAGTGAGGAGAGGGCTATCCCCTGATCGTTTAATACACACGGGACATGTCGGCAGGTGAACAGTATAAGTGAGGAGAGTGTGTTCCCCTGATGGTATAATATACACGGGACATGTTACCAGCTGAACAGTATAAGTGAGGAGAGGGCTTTCCCCTGATGGTTTAATATACACGGGACATGTTAGCAGGTGAACAGTATAAGTGAGGAGAGTGTGTTCCCCTGATGGTTTAATATACACGGGACATGTTAGCAGGTGAACAGTATAAGTGAGGAGAATGTATTCCCCTGATCGTTTAATATACACGGGACATGTTACCAAGTGAACAGGATAAGTGAGGAGACTGTGTTCCCCTGATGGTTTAATATACACAGGACATGTTACCAGGTGAACAGTATAAGTGAAGAGAATGTGTTCCCCTGATGGTTTAATATACACGGGACATGATACCAGGTGAAAAGTATAAGTCAGGAGAGTGTGTCCCCCTGACTGTTTAATATACACGGGGCATGTTAGCAGGTGAACAGTATCAGTGAGGAGAATGTGTTCCCCTGATGGTTTAATATACACTGGACATGTTACCAGGTGAACAGTATAAGTGAGGAGAGTGTGTTCCCCTAATTGTTAAATATACACGGGACATGTTACCAGGTGAACAGTATAAGTGAGGAGAGTGTTTGTTCCCCAGATGGTTTAATATACACGGGACATGTTACCAGGTGAACAGTATAAGTGAGGAGAGTGTGTTCCCCTGATGGTTTAATATTCACGGGACTTATTACCAGGTGAACAGCATAAGTGAGGAGAGGGCTTTCCCCTGATGGTTTAATATACACGGGACATGTTACCAGGTGAACAGTATAAGTGAGGAGAGTGTGTTCCCATGATGGTTTAACAGGCAGGGGACATGTTACCAGGTGAAGAGTATAAGTGAAGAGATTGTGTTCCCCTGATGGTTTAATGCACACGGGACATGTTACCAGGTGAACAGTGTAAGTGAGGAGAGTCAGTTCCCCTGATGGTTTAATATACACGGGACATGTTACCAGGTGAACAGTATATGTGAAGAGAGTGTGTTCCCCTGATTGTTTAATACACACGGGACATGTTGCCAGGTGAAGAGTATAAGTGAAGAGAGTGTGTTCCCCTGATGGTTTAATACACACGGGACATGTTACCAGGTAAACAGTGTAAGTGAGGAGAGGGAGTTCCCCTGATGGTTTAATACAAACAGGACATGTCAACAGGTGAACAGTATATGTGAGGAGAGTGTGTTCCCCTGATGGTTTAATATACACAGGACATGATACCAGGTGAACAGTATAAGTGAGGAGAGTGAGTTCCCCTGATTGCTAAATATACCCGGGACATTTCATCAGGTGAACAGTATAAGTGAGGAGAGTATGTTCCCCTGATGGTTTAATATACACGGGACATGTTACCAGGTGAACAGTATAAGTGAGGAGAGGGCTTTCCCCTGATGGCTTAATATACAAGGGACATGTTACCAGGTGAACAGTATAAGTGAGGAGAATGTGTTCCCCTGATGGTTTAATATACACGGGACATGTTACCAGGTGAACAGTATAAGTGAGGAGAGTGTGTTCCCCTGATGGTTTAATATACACGGGATATGTTACCAGGTGAACAGTATAAGTGAGGAGAGTGTGTTCCCCTGATGGTATAATATACACGGGACATGTTACCAGCTGAACAGCATAAGTGAGGAGAGGGCTATCCCCAGAATCGTTTAATATACACTGGACATGTTGGCAGGTGAACAGTATAAGTGAGGACTGTGTGTTCCCCTGATGGTATAATATACACGGGACATGTTACCAGCTGAACAGTATAAGTGAGGAGAGGGCTTTCCCCTGATGGTTTAATATACACGGGACATGTTACCAGGTGAACAGTATAAGTGAGGAGAGTGTGTTCCCCTGATGGTTTAATATACACGGGACATGTTACCAGGTGAACAGTATAAGTGATGAGACGGTATTCCCCTGATGGTTCAATATAAACGGGATATGTTACCAGGTGAACAGTATAAGTGAGGAGAGTGTGTTCCCCTCATGGTTTAACATGCACGGGACATGTTACCAGGTCAACAGTATAAGTGAGGAGAGTGTGTTCCCCTGATGGTTTAATATACACGGGACATGTTACCAGGTGAACAGTTTAAGTGAGGAGAGTGTGTTCCCCTGATGTTTTAATATACACGGGACATGTTACCAGGTGAACAGTATAAGTGAGGAGAGTGTGTTCCCCTGATGTTTTAATATACACGGGACATGTTACCAGGTGAACAGTATAAGTGAGGACAGTGTGTTCCCCTGATGGTATAATATACACGGGACATGTTACCAGCTGAACAGTATAAGTGAGGATAGGGCTTTCCCCTGATGGTTTAATATACAAGGGACATGTTACCAGGTGAACAGTATAAGTGAGGAGAATGTGTTCACCTGATGGTTTGATATACACGGGACATGTTACCAGGTGAACAGTTTAAGTGAGGAGAGTGTGTTCCCCTGATGTTTTAATATACACGGGACATGTTACCAGGTGAACAGTATAAGTGAGGACAGTGTGTTCCCTTGATGGTATAATATATACGGGACATGTTACCAGCTGAACAGTATAAGTGAGGAGAGGGCTTTCCCCTGATGGTTTAATATACAAGGGACATGTTACCAGGTGAACAGTATATGTGAGGATACTGTATTCCCCTGATGGTTTAATACACACGGGACATGTTAGCTGTTGAACAGTATAAGTGAGGAGAGTGTGTTCCCCTGATGGTTTAATACGCACGGGACATGTTACCAGGTCAACAGTATAAGTGAGGAGAGTGTGTTCCCCTGATGGTTTAATATACACGGGACATGTTACCAGGTGAACAGTTTAAGTGAGGAGAGTGTGTTCCCCTGATGTTTTAATATACACGGGACATGTTACCAGGTGAACAGTATAAGTGAGGAGAGTGAGTTCCCCTGATGGTTTAATATACACGGGACATGTCATCAGGTGAACAGTATATGTGAGGAGAGTGTGTTCCCCTGATGGTTTAAAATTCACAGGACATGTTACCAGGTGAACAGTTTAAGTGAGGAGAGTGTGTTCCTCTGATGTTTTAATATACACGGGACATGTTACAAGCTGAACAGTATAAGTGAGGAGAGGGCTTTCCCCTGATGGTTTAATATACAAGGGACATGTTACCAGGTGAACAGTATAAGTGAGGAGAATGTGTTCCCCTGATGGTTTGATATACACGGGACATGTTACCAGGTGAACAGTATAAGTGAGGAGAGTGTGTTCCCCTGATGGTTTAATATTCACGGGACATGTAAGCAGGTGAACACTATAAGTGAGGAGAATGTATTCCCCTGATGATTTAATATACACGGGACATGTTAACAGGTGAACAGTATAAGTGAGGAGACTGTGTTCCCCTGATGGTTTAATATACACAGGACGTGTTCCCAGGTGAACAGTATAAGTGAGGAGAATGTGTTCCCCTGATGGTTTAATATACACGGGACATGATACCAGGTGAAAAGTATAAGTCAGGAGAGTGTGTTCCGCAGATGGTCTAATATACACGGGACATGTTACCAGGTGAACAGTATATGTGAAGAGAGTGTGTTCCCTTGATGGTTTAATATACATGGGACATGTTAGCAGGTGAACAGTATCAGTGAGGAGAGTGTGTTCCCCAGATGGTTTAATATACACTGGACATGTCAGCAGGTGAACAGTATAAGTGAGGAGAGTGTGTTCCCCTGATGGTTTAATATACACGGGTATGTTACCAGGTGAACAGTATAAGTGAGGAGAGTGAGTTCCCCTGATGGTTTAATATACACGGGACTTATTACCAGGTGATCAGAATAAGTGAGGAGAGGGCTTTCCCCTGATGGTTTAATATACACGGGACATGTTACCAGGTGAACAGTATAAGTGAGGAGAGTGTGTTCCCCTGATGGTTTAACATGCAGGGGACATGTTACCAGGTCAACAGTATAAGTGAGGAGAGTGTGTTCCCCTGATTGTTTAATACTGACGGGACGTGTCACCAGGTGAACAGTATAAGTGAGGAGAGTGTGTTCCCATGATGGTTTAACAGGCAGGGGACATGTTACCAGGTGAACAGTATAAGTGAGGAGAGTGTGTTCCCCAGATGGTTTAATATACACGGGACATGTTACCAGGTGAACAGTACAAGTGAGGAGAGTGTGTTCCCCTGATGGTTTAATATACACGGGACATGTTAGCAGGTGAACACTATAAGTGAGGAGAATGTATTATCCTGATGGTTTAATACAAACAGGACATGTTACCAGGTGAACAGTGTAAGTGAGGAGAGTGAGTTCCCCTGATGGTTTAATACAAACAGGACATGTCAACAGGTGAACAGTATAAGTGAGGAGAGTGTGTTCCCCTGATGGTTTAATATCCACAGGACATGATACCAGGTGAACAGTATAAGTGAGGAGAGTGAGTTCCCCTGATTGTTTAATATACACGGGACATGTCATCAGGTTAACAGTATAAGTGAGGAGAGTGTGTTCCCCTGATGGTTTAATATGCACGGGACATGTTACCAGGTGAACAGTATAAGTGAGGAGAGTGTGTTCCCCTGATGTTATAATATACAAGGGACATGTTACCAGGTGAACAGTATAAGTGAGGAGAGTGCTTTCCCCTGATGTTTTAATATACACAGGACATGTTACCAGCTGAACAGTATAAGTCTGGAGTGTGTGTCCCCCTGATTGTTTAATACTCACGGGTCATGTTACCAGGTGAACAGTATATGTGAAGAGAGTGTGTTCCGCTGATGGTTTAATATACATGGGACATGTTACCAGGTGAACAGTATAAGTGAAGAGAGCCTGTTCCCCTGATTGCTTAATATACGTGGGACATGTTACCAGGTGAACAGTATAAGTGAGGAGAGTGTGTTCCCCTGATGGTTTAATATACACGGGACATGTTAGCAGGTGAACAGTATAAGTGAGGAGAGTGTCTTCCCCTGATGGTCTGATATACACGGGACATGTTACCAGGTGAACAGTATATGTGAAGAGAGTGTGTTCCCCTGATGGTTTAATATACACGGGACATGTTACAAGGTGACGAGTATAAGTGAGGAGAGTGAGTTCCCCTCATTGTTTAATATACACGGGACATGTTAGCAGGTGAACAGTATCAGTGAGGAGAATGTGTTCTCCTGATGGTTTAATATACACGGGACATGTTACCAGGAGAACAGTGTAAGTGAGGAGAGTGTGTTCCCCTGATTGTTAAATATACACGGGACATGTTACCAGGTGAACACTATAAGTGAGGAGAGTGTGTTCCCCTGATGGTTTAATAGACACGCGACTTATTACCAGGTGAACAGAATAAGTGAGGTGAGGGCTTTCCCCTGATGGTTTAATATACACGGGACATGTTACCAGGTGAACAGTATAAGTGAGGAGAGTGTGTTCCCCTGATGGTTTAATATACACGGGACATGTTAGCAGGTGAACAGTATAAGTGAGGAGAGTGTCTTCCCCTGATGGTCTGATATACACGGGACATGTTACCAGGTGAACAGTATATGTGAAGAGAGTGTGTTCCCCTGATGGTTTAATATACACGGGACATGTTAGCAGGTGAACAGTATAAGTGAGGAGAGTTTGTTCCCCTGATGGTTTAATATACACGGGAAATGCTAGCAGGTGAACAGTATAAGTGAGGAGAGTGTGTTCCCCTGATGGTTTAATATACATGGGACATGTTACCAGGTGAACAGTATAAGTGAAGAGAGCCTGTTCCCCTGATTGCTTAATATACGTGGGACATGTTACAAGGTGACGAGTATAAGTGAGGAGAGTGAGTTCCCCTCATTGTTTAATGTACACGGGACATGTTAGCAGGTGAACAGTATCAGTGAGGAGAATGTGTTCTCCTGATGGTTTAATATACACGGGACATGTTACCAGGAGAACAGTGTAAGTGAGGAGAGTGTGTTCCCCTGATTGTTAAATATACACGGGACATGTTACCAGGTGAACAGTATAAGTGAGGAGAGTGTGTTCTCCTGATGGTTTAATAGACACGCGACTTATTACCAGGTGAACAGAATAAGTGAGGTGAGGGCTTTCCCCTGATGGTTTAATATACACGGGACATGTTACTAGGTGAACAGTATAAGTGAGGAGAGTGTGTTCCCCTGATGGTTTAATATACACGGGACATGTTAGCAGGTGAACAGTATAAGTGAGGAGAGTGTCTTCCCCTGATGGTCTGATATACACGGGACATGTTACCAGGTGAACAGTATATGTGAAGAGAGTGTGTTCCCCTGATGGTTTAATATACACGGGACATGTTAGCAGGTGAACAGTATAAGTGAGGAGAGTGTGTTCCCCTGATGGTTTAATATACACGGGAAATGCTAGCAGGTGAACAGTATAAGTGAGGAGAGTGTGTTCCCCTGATGGTTTAAGATACACGGGACATGTTACCAGGTGAACAGTATAAGTGAGGAGACTGTGTTCCCCTGATGGTTTAATATAAACGGGACATGTTACCAGGTGAAAAGTATAAGTTAGGAGAATGTGTTCCCCTGATTGTTTAATACTCACGGGACATGTTACCAGGTGAACAGTATAAGTGAGGAGAGTGTGTTCCCCCGATGGTCTAATATACACGGGACATGTTACCAGTTGAACAGTATATGTGAAGAGAGTGTGTTCCCCTGATGGTTTAATATACATGGGACATGTTACCAGGTGAACAGTATAAGTGAGGAGAGCCTGTTCCCCTGATTGCTTAATATACGTGGGACATGTTACAAGGTGACGAGTATAAGTGAGGAGAGTGTGTTCCCCTCATTGTTTAATATACACGGCACTTGTTAGCAGGTGAACAGTATAAGTGAGGAGAGGGCTTTCCCCTGATGGTTTAATATACACGGGACATGTTACCAGGTGAACAGTACAAGTGAGGAGAGTGTGTTGCCCTGATGGTTTAATATACACGGGACATGTTACCAGTTGAACAGTATAAGTGATGAGACTGTATTCCCCTGATGGTTCAATATACACGGGACATGTTAGCGGGTGAACAGTATAAGTGAGGAGAATGTGTTCCCCTCATGGTTTAATATACACGGGACATGTTACCAGTTGAACAGTATAAGTGATGAGACTGTATTCCCCTGATGGTTTAATATACACGGGACATGTTACCAGGTCAACAGTATAAGTGAGGAGAGTGTGTTCCCATGATGGTTTCACAGGCAGGGGACATGTTACCAGGTGAACAGTAGAAGTGCGGAGAGTGTGTTCCCCTGATGGTTTAATGCACCCGGGACATTTTACCAGGTGAACATTGTAAGTGAGGAGAGTGTGATCCAATGATTGTTTAATATACACGGGACATGTTACCAGGTGAACAGTATAAGTGAGGAGAGTGTGTTCCCATGATGGTTTAACAGGCAGGGGACATGTTACCAGGTGAACAGTAGAAGTGAGGAGAGTGTGTTCCCCTGATGGTTTAATATACACAGGACATGTTACCAGGTGGACAGTATAATTGAAGAGAGTGTGTTCCCCTGATTGTTTAATACACACGTGACATGTTGCCAGGTGAAGAGTATAAGTGAAGAGAGTGTGTTCCCCTGATGGTTTAATACACACGGGACATGTTACCAGTAAAACAGTATAAGTGCGGAGAGTGAGTTCCCCTGATGGTTTAATACAAACAGGACATGTCAACAGGTGAACAGTATAAGTGAGGAGAGTGTGTTCCCTGATGGTTTAATATACACAGGACATGTTACCAGGTGAACAGTATAAGTGAGGTGAGTGAGTTCCCCTGATTGTTTAATATACCCGGGACATGTTACGAGGTGAACAGTATAAGTGAGGAGAGTGTGTTCCCCTGATGGTTTAATATACACGGGACATGTTACCAGGTGAACAGTATAAGTGAGGAGAGTGTGTTCCCCTGATGGTTTAATATACACGGGACATGTTACCAGGTGAACAGTATAAGTGAGGAGAGTGTGTTCCCCTGATGGTTTAATATACATGGGACATGTTAACAGGTGAACAGTATAAGTGAGGAGAGTGTGTTCCCCTGATGGTTTAATACACCCGGGACATGTTGCCAGGTGAAGAGTATAAGTGAAGAGAGTGTGTTCGCCTGATTGTTTAATACTCACGGGACATGTTGCCAGGTGAAGAGTATAAGTGAAGAGAGTGTGTTCCCCTGATGGTTTAATACACACTGGACATGTTACCAGGTAAACAGTGTAAGTGAGGAGAGTGAGTTCCCCTGATGGTTTAATACAAACAGGACATGTTACCAGGTGAACAGTGTAATTGAGGAGAGTGAGTTCCCCTGATGGTTTAATACAAACAGGACATGTCAACAGTTGAACAGTATAAGTGAGGAGAGTCTGTTCCCCTAATGGTTTAATATACCCGGGACATGTCATCAGGTGAACAGTATAAGTGAGGAGAGTGTGTTCCCCTGATGGTTTAATATACACGGGACATGTCATCAGGTGAACAGTATAAGTGAGGAGAGTGTGTTCCCCTGATGGTTTAACATACACAGGACATGATACCAGGTGAACAGTATAAGTGAGGAGAGTGAGTTCCCCTGATTGTTTAATATACCCGGGACATGTTACCAGGTGAACAGTATAAGTGAGGAGAGTGTGTTCCCCTGATGGTATAATATACACGGGACATGTTACCAGGTGAACAGTAGAAGTGAGGAGAGGGCTTACCCATGATGGTTTAATATACACGGGACATGTTACCAGGTGAACAGTATAAGTGAGGAGAGTGAGTTCCCCAGATGGTTTAAAAGACATGGGACATGTTACCAGGTGAACAGTATAGGTGAGCACAGTGTGTTCCCCTGATGGTTTAATATACATGGGACATGTTACCAGCTGAACAGTATAAGTGAGGAGAGGGCTTTCCCCTGATGTTTTAAAAAACAAGGGACATGTTACCAGGTGAACAGTATAAGTGAGGAGAATGTGTTCCACTGATGGTTTAACATACACGGCACATGTTACCAGGTGAACACTATAAGTGAGGATACTGTATTCCCCTGATGGTTCAATATACACGGGACATGTTAGCTGGTGAACAGTATAAGTGAGGAGAATGTATTCCCCTGATGGTTTAATATACACGGGACATGTTACCAGGTGAACAGTATAAGTGAGGAGAGTGTGTTCCCCTGATGGTTTAATATACACGGGACATGTTACCAGGTGAACATTATAAGTGAGGAGAGTGTGTTCCCCTGATGGTATAATATACACGGGACATGTTAACAGGTGAACAGTATAAGTGAGGAGAGTGTGTTCCCCTGATGGTATAATATACACGGGACATGTTACCAGCTGAACAGTGTAAGTGAGGAGAGGGCTTTCCCCTGATGGTTTAATATACACGGGACATGTTACCAGGTGAACAGTATAAGTGAGGAGAGTGTGTTCCCCTGATGGTTTAATATACACGGGACATTTTAGCAGGTGAACAGTATAAGTGAGGAGAGTGTGTTCCCCTGATGACTTAATATACACGGGACATGTTAGCAGGTGAACAGTATAAGTGAGGAGAATGTATTCCCCTGATGGTTTAATATACACGGGACATGTTACCAGGTGAACAGTATAAGTGAGGAGAGTGTGTTCCCCTGATGGTTTAATATACATGGGACGTGTTACCAGGTGAACAGTATATGTGAAGAGTGTGTGTTCCCCTGATGGTTTAATATACATGGGACATGTTACCAGGTGAACAGTATAAGAGAAGAGAGCCTGTTCCCCTGATTGCTTAATATACGTGGGACATGTTACAAGGTGACGAGTATAAGTGAGGAGAGTGTGTTCCCCTCATTGTTTAATATAAACGGGACATGTTAGCAGGTGAACAAAATAAGTGAGGAGAGTGTGATCCAATGATTTTTTAATACTGACGGGACGTGTCACCAGGTGAACAGTATAAGTGAGGAGAGTGTGTTCCCCTGATTGTTAAAAATACACGGGACATGTTACCAGGAGAACAGTATAAGTGAGGAGAATGTGTTCCCCAGATGGTTTAATACACACGGGACATGTTACCAGGTGAACAGTATAAGTGAGGAGAGTGAGTTCCCCTGATGGTTTAAACAAACAGGACATGTCAACAGGTGAACAGTATAAGTGAGGAGAGTGTGTTTGCCTGATGGTTTAATATACACAGGACATGATCCCAGGTGAACAGTATAAGTGAGGAGAGTGAGTTCCCCTGATTGTTTAATATTCCCGGGACATGTAATCAGCTGAACAGTATAAGTGAGGAGAGTGTGTTCCCCTGATGGTTTAATATACACGGGACATGTCACCAGGTGAACAGTATAAGTGAGGAGAGTGTGTTGCCCTGATGGTATAATATACATGGGACATGTTACCAGGTGAAAAGTATAAGTGAGGAGAGTGCTTTCCCCTGATTTTTTTATAATACACGTGGGACATGTTACAAGGTGACGAGTATAATTGAGGAGAATGTGTTCCCCTCATTGTTTAATATACACGGGACATGTTACCAGGTGAACAGTATAAGTGAGGAGAATGTGTTCCCCTGATGGTTTAATATACACGGGACAAGTTAGCAGGTGAACAGTATAAGTGAGGAGAATGTGTTCCCCTGATGGTTTAATATACACGGGACATGTTGGCAGGTGAACAGTATAAGTGAGGAGAATGTGTTCCCCTGAAGGTTTAATATTCACGGGACATGTTACCAGGTGAACAGTATAAGTGAGGAGAGTGTGTTCCCCTGATGGTTTAACACACACGGGACATGGTAGCAGGTGAACAGTATAAGTGAGGAGAATGTGTTCCCCTGATGGATTAATATACACGGGACATGGTAGCAGGTGAACAGTATAAGTGAGGAGAGTGTGTTCCCCTGATGGTTTAATGTACACGGGACATGTTACCAGGTGAACAGTATAAGTGAGGAGAGTGTTTTCCCCTGATGGTTTAATATACACTGGAAATGTTACCAGGTGAACAGTATAAGTGAGGAGAGTGTGTTCCCCTGATGGTATAATATACACGGGACATGTTACCAGGTGAACAGTATAAGTGAGGAGAGTGTGTTCCTCTGATTGTTAAATATACACGGGACATGTTACGAGGTGAACAGTATAAGTGAGGAGAGTGTGTTCCCCTGATGGTATAATATACACGGGACATGTTACCAGGTGAACAGTATAAGTGAGGAGAGTGTTTTCCCCTGATGGTTTAATATACAGGGGACATGTTACCAGGTGAACAGTATAAGTGAGGAGAATGTGTTCCCCTGATGGTTTAATATACACGGGACAAGTTAGCAGGTGAACAGTATAAGTGAGGAGAATGTGTTACCCTGAAGGTTTAATATACACGGGACATGTTACCAGGTGAACAGTATAAGTGAGGAGAGTGTTTTCCCCTGATGGTTTAATATACACGGGACATGTTCCCAGGTGAACAGTATAAGTGAGGAGAGTGTTTTCCCCTGATGGTTTAATACACACGGGACATGTTACCATGTGAACAGTATAAGTGAGCAGAGTGTGTTCCCCTGATGGTTTAATATACACGGGACATGTTACCAGGTGAACAGTATAAGTGAGGAGAGTGTGTTCCCCTGATGGTTTAATATACACTGGAAATGTTACCAGGTGAACAGGAGAAGTGAGGAGAGTGTGTTCCCCTGATTGTTAAATATACACGGGACATGTTACGAGGTGAATAGTATAAGTGAGGAGAGTGTTTTCCCCTGATGGTTTAATATACACGGGACATGTTACCAGGTGAACAGTATAAGTGAGGAGAGTGTGTTCCCCTGATGGTTTAATATACACGGGACATGTTACCAGGTGAACAGTATAAGTGAGGAGAGTGTGTTCCCCTGATGGTTTAATATACACGGGACATGTTACCAGGTGAACAGTATAAGTGAGGAGAGTGTTTTCCCCTGATGGTTTAATATACACTGGAAATGTTACCAGGTGAACAGTATAAGTGAGGAGAGTGTGTTCCCCTGATGGTATAATATACACGGGACATGTTACGAGGTGAACAGTATAAGTGAGGAGAGTGTTTTCCCCTGATGGTTTAATATACACTGGAAATGTTACCAGGTGAACAGTATAAGTGAGGAGAGTGTGTTCCCCTGATGGTATAATATACACGGGACATGTTACCAGGTGAACAGTATAAGTGAGGAGAGTGTGTTCCCCTGATGGTTTAATATACACTGGAAATGTTACCAGGTGAACAGTATAAGTGAGGAGAGTGTGTTCCCCTGATGGTATAATATACACGGGACATGTTACCAGGTGAACAGTAGAAGTGAGGAGAGTGTTTTCCCCTGATGGTTTAATATACACTGGAAATGTTACCAGGTGAACAGTATAAGTGAGGAGAGTGTGTTCCCCTGATGGTATAATATACACGGGACATGTTACCAGGTGAACAGTATAAGTGAGGAGAGTGTGTTCCCCTGATTGTTAAATATACACGGGACATGTTACGAGGTGAACAGTATAATTGAGGAGAGTGTTTTCCCCTGATGGTTTAATATACAGGGGACATGTTACCAGGTGAACAGTATAAGTGAGGAGAATGTGTTCCCCTGATGGTTTAATATACACGGGACAAGTTAGCAGGTGAACAGTATAAGTGAGGAGAATGTGTTCCCCTGATGGTTTAATATACACGGGACATGGTAGCAGGTGAGCAGTATAAGTGAGGAGAGTGTGTTCCCCTGATTGTTAAATATACACGGGACATGTTACCAGGTGAACAGTATAAGTGAGGAGAGTGTTTTCCCCTGATGGTTCAATACACACGGGACATGTTACCAGGTGAACAGTATAAGTGAGGAGAGTGTGTTCCCCTGATTGTTTAATATACACGGGACATGTTACCAGGTGAACAGTATAAGTGAGGAGAGTGTTTTCCCCTGATGGTTTAATATACACTGGAAATGTTACCAGGTGAACAGAATAAGTGAGGAGAGTGTGTTCCCCTGATGGTTTAATATACACTGGAAATGTTACCAGGTGAACAGTATAAGTGAGGAGAGTGTTTTCCCCTGATGGTTTAATATACAGGGGACATGTTACCAGGTGAACAGTATAATTGAGGACAGTGTGTTCCCCTGATGGATTAATATACACGGGACATGTTACCAGGTGAACAGTATAAGTGAGGAGAATGTGTTCCCATGATGGTTTAATATACACGGGACATGTTACCAGCTGAACAGTATAAGTGAGGAGAGTGTGTTCCCCTGATGTTTCAGTATACACGGGACATGTTACCAGGTGAACAGTATAAGTGAGGAGAGTGTGTTCCCCTGATGTTTCAGTATACACGGGACATGTTACCAGGTGAACAGTATAAGTGAGGAGAGTGTGTTCCCCTGATGTTTCAGTATACACGGGACATGTTACCAGGTGAACAGTATAAGTGAGGAGAGTGTGTTCCCCTGATTGTTTAATATACACGGGACATGTTACCAGCTGAACAGTATAAGTGAGGAGAGTGTGTTCCCCTGATGTTTCAGTATACACGGGACATGTTACCAGGTGAACAGTATAAGTGAGGAGAGTGTGTTCCCCTGATTGTTTAATATACACGGGACATGTTACCAGGTGAACAGTATAAGTGAGGAGAGTGTGTTCCCCTGATTGTTTAATATACACGGGACATGTTACCAGGTGAACAGTATCAGTGAGGAGAATGTGTTCCCCTGATGGCTTAATATACACGGGACATGTTACCAGGTGAACAGTATAAGTGAGGAGAGTGTGTTCCCCTCATTGTTTAATATACACGGGACATGTTACCAGGTGAACAGTATCAGTGAGGAGAATGTGTTCCCCTGATTGTTTAATATACACGGGACATGTTACCAGGTGAACAGTATAAGTGAGGAGAGTGTGTTCCCCTGATTGTTTAATATACACGGGACATGTTACCAGGTGAACAGTATAAGTGAGGAGAGTGTGTTCCCCTGATGGTATAATATACACGGGACATGTTACGAGGTGAACAGTATAAGTGAGGAGAGTGTTTTCCCCTGATGGTTTAATATACACTGGAAATGTTACCAGGTGAACAGTATAAGTGAGGAGAGTGTGTTCCCCTGATGGTATAATATACACGGGACATGTTACCAGGTGAACAGTATAAGTGAGGAGAGTGTGTTCCCCTGATGGTTTAATATACACTGGAAATGTTACCAGGTGAACAGTATAAGTGAGGAGAGTGTGTTCCCCTGATGGTATAATATACACGGGACATGTTACCAGGTGAACAGTAGAAGTGAGGAGAGTGTTTTCCCCTGATGGTTTAATATACACTGGAAATGTTACCAGGTGAACAGTATAAGTGAGGAGAATGTGTTCCCCTGATGGTTTAATATACACGGGACAAGTTAGCAGGTGAACAGTATAAGTGAGGAGAATGTGTTCCCCTGATGGTTTAATATACACGGGACATGGTAGCAGGTGAGCAGTATAAGTGAGGAGAGTGTGTTCCCCTGATTGTTAAATATACACGGGACATGTTACCAGGTGAACAGTATAAGTGAGGAGAGTGTTTTCCCCTGATGGTTCAATACACACGGGACATGTTACCAGGTGAACAGTATAAGTGAGGAGAGTGTGTTCCCCTGATTGTTTAATATACACGGGACATGTTACCAGGTGAACAGTATAAGTGAGGAGAGTGTTTTCCCCTGATGGTTTAATATACACTGGAAATGTTACCAGGTGAACAGAATAAGTGAGGAGAGTGTGTTCCCCTGATGGTTTAATATACACTGGAAATGTTACCAGGTGAACAGTATAAGTGAGGAGAGTGTTTTCCCCTGATGGTTTAATATACAGGGGACATGTTACCAGGTGAACAGTATAATTGAGGACAGTGTGTTCCCCTGATGGATTAATATACACGGGACATGTTACCAGGTGAACAGTATAAGTGAGGAGAATGTGTTCCCATGATGGTTTAATATACACGGGACATGTTACCAGCTGAACAGTATAAGTGAGGAGAGTGTGTTCCCCTGATGTTTCAGTATACACGGGACATGTTACCAGGTGAACAGTATAAGTGAGGAGAGTGTGTTCCCCTGATGTTTCAGTATACACGGGACATGTTACCAGGTGAACAGTATAAGTGAGGAGAGTGTGTTCCCCTGATGTTTCAGTATACACGGGACATGTTACCAGGTGAACAGTATAAGTGAGGAGAGTGTGTTCCCCTGATTGTTTAATATACACGGGACATGTTACCAGCTGAACAGTATAAGTGAGGAGAGTGTGTTCCCCTGATGTTTCAGTATACACGGGACATGTTACCAGGTGAACAGTATAAGTGAGGAGAGTGTGTTCCCCTGATTGTTTAATATACACGGGACATGTTACCAGGTGAACAGTATAAGTGAGGAGAGTGTGTTCCCCTGATTGTTTAATATACACGGGACATGTTACCAGGTGAACAGTATCAGTGAGGAGAATGTGTTCCCCTGATGGCTTAATATACACGGGACATGTTACCAGGTGAACAGTATAAGTGAGGAGAGTGTGTTCCCCTCATTGTTTAATATACACGGGACATGTTACCAGGTGAACAGTATCAGTGAGGAGAATGTGTTCCCCTGATTGTTTAATATACACGGGACATGTTACCAGGTGAACAGTATAAGTGAGGAGAGTGTGTTCCCCTGATTGTTTAATATACACGGGACATGTTACCAGGTGAACAGTATCAGTGAGGAGAATGTGTTCCCCTGATGGCTTAATATACACGGGACATGTTACCAGGTGAACAGTATAAGTGAGGAGAGGGCTTTCCCCTGAAGGTTTAATATACACGGGACATGTTACCAGGTGAACAGTATAAGTGAGGAGAGTGTGTTCCTCTGATGGTATAATATACACGGGACATGTTACCAGCTGAACAGTATAAGTGAGGAGAGGGCTTTCCCCTGAAGGTTTAATATACACGGGACATGTTACCAGGTGAACAGTATAAGTGAGGAGAGTGTGTTCCCCTGATGGTATAATATACACGGGACATGTTACCAGCTGAACAGTATAAGTGAGGAGAGGGCTTTCCCCTGATGGTTTAATATACACGGGACATGTCACCAGGTGAAGAGTAGAAGTGAGGAGGAGTCTGTTCCCCTGATGGTCTAATATACACGGGACATGTTACCAGGTGAACAGTATAAGTGAGGAGAGTTTCTTCCCCTGATGGTTTAATATACACGGGACATGTTACCAGGTGAACAGTATAAGTGAGGAGAGTGTGTTCCCCTGATTGTTTAATACACACAGGACATGTTACCAGGTGAACAGTATAAGTGAGGAGAGTGTGTTCGCCTGATGGTTTAATACAACCAGGACATGTTACCAGGTGAACAGTATAGGTGAGGAGAGTGTGTTCCCCTGATGGTTTAATACAAACGGGACATGTTACCAGGTGAACAGTGTAAGTGAGGAGAGTGTGTTCCCCTGATGGTTTAATACGCACGGGACATGTTACCAGGTGAACAGTATAAGTGAGGAGAGTGTGTTCCCCTGATTGTTTAATACACACAGGACATGTTACCAGGTGAACAGTATAAGTGAGGAGAGTGTGTTCCCCTGATGGTTTAATATACAAGGGACATGTTACGAGGTGAATAGTTTGAGTGAGGAGAGTGTATTCCCCTGATTGTTTAATACACACAGGACATGTTACCAGGTGAACAGTGTAAGTGAAGAGAGTGTGTTCCCCAGATTGTTTAATACACACGGGACATGTTACCAGGTGAACAGTGTAAGTGAGGAGAGTGTGTTCCCCTGATGGTTTAATACAAACGGGACATGTTACCAGGTGAACAGTATAAGTGAGGAGAGTGTGTTCGCCTGATGGTTTAATACAACCAGGACATGTTACCAGGTGAACAGTATAGGTGAGGAGAGTGTGTTCCCCTGATGGTTTAATACAAACGGGACATGTTACCAGGTGAACAGTGTAAGTGAGGAGAGTGTGTTCCCCTGGTGGTTTAATACGCACGGGTCATGTTGCCAGGTGAACAGTGTCAGTGAGGAGAGTGTGTTCCACTGAAGGCTTAATACGCACGGGACATGTTACCAGGAAAACAGTATAAGTGAGGAGTGTGTGTTCCCCTGATTGTTTAATACACACGGGACATGTTACCAGGTGAACAGTATAAGTGAGGAGTGTGTTTTCCCCTGATGGTTTAATACGCACGGGACATGTTACCAGGTGAACAGTATAGGTGAGGAGAGTGTGTTCCACTGATGGTTTAATACACACGGGACATGTTACCAGGTGAACAGTGTAAGTGAGGAGAGTGTGTTCCCCTGATTGTTTAATACACACGGGACATGTTACCTGATGAACAGTATAATTGAGGGGAGTGTATTCCCCTGAGGGTTTAATATACATGGGACATGTTACCAGGTGAACTCAATAAGTGAGCGGAGTGTGTTCCCCTGAGGGTTTAATACACATGGTACATGTTACCAGGTGAACTCCATAAGTGAGGAGAGTGTGTTCCCCTGATTGTTTAATACACATGGGACATGTCACCAGGTGAACAGTATCAGAGAGGAGAGTGTGTTCCCCTGACGGTTTAATATACACGGGACATGTTACCAGGTGAACCGTATAAGTGAGGAGAGTGTGTTCCCCTGATGGTTTAATATACACAGGACATGTCACCAGGTGAACAGTATAAGTGTGGAGAGTGTGTTCCCCTGATGGTTTAATATACACAGGACATGTCACCAGTTGAACAGTATAAGTGAGGAGAGTGTGTTCCCCTGATGGTTTAATATACACAGGACATGTCACCAGGTGAACAGTATAAGTGAGGAGACTGTGTTCCCCTGATGGTTTAATACTGTCGGGACATTTCCCCAGGTGAACAGTATAAGTGAGGAGAGTTTGTTCCCCCGATTGTTTAATATACACAGGACATGTTACCAGGTGAACAGTATAATTGAGGTGAGTTTGTTCCCCTGATGGTTAAATATACACGGGACATGTTACCAGGTGAACAGTATAAGTGAGCAGAGTGTGTTCCCCTGATTGTTTAATATACACGCGACATGTTACCAGGTGACCAGTATAAGTGAGGAGAGTGTGTTCCCCTGATGGTTTAATATACACCGGACATGTTACCAGGTGAACAGTAGAAGTGAGGAGACTGTGTTCCCCTGATGGTTTAATATACACCGGACATGTTACCAGGTGAATGTATAAGTGAGGAGAGTGTTTTCCCCTGATTGTTTAATATACACGGGACATGTTACCAGGTGAACAGTATAAGTGAGGAGAGTGTGTTCCCCTGATTGTTTAATACACACGGGACATGTTGCCAGGTGAACAGTATAAGTGAGGAGAATGTGTTCCCCTGATTGTTTAATATACACCGGACATGTCACCAGGTGAACAGTATAAGTGAGGAGAATGTGTTCCCCTGATTGTTTAATATACACCGGACATGTCACCAGGTGAACAGTATAAGTGAGGAGAGTGTGTTCCCCTGATGGTTTAATATACACCGGACATGTTACCAGGTGAACAGTATAAGTGAGCAGAGTGTGTTCCCCTGAGGGTTTAATATACACGGGACATGTTACCAGGTGAACAGTGTAATTGAGGAGAGTGTGTTCCCCTGATGGTTTAATACAAACGGGACATGTTACCAGGTGAACAGTATAAGTGAGGAGAGTGTGTTCGCCTGATGGTTTAATACAACCAGGACATGTTACCAGGTGAACAGTATAAGTGAGGAGAGTGTGTTCCCCTGATGGTTTAATACGCACGGGACATGTTACCAGGTGAACAGTATAAGTGAGGAGAGTGTGTTCCCCTGATGGTTTAATACAAACGGGACATGTTACCAGGTGAACAGTATAAGTGAGGAGAGTATGTTCCCCTGATGGTTTAATACGCACGGGACATGTTACCAGGTGAACAGTATAAGTGAGGAGAGTGTGTCCCACTGATGGTTTAACATACAAGGGACATGTTACCAGGTGAACAGTATAAGTGAGGAGAGTGTGTTCCCCTGATGGGTTAATATACACAGGACATGTTACCAGGTGAGCAGTATATGTGAGGAGAGTGTGTTCCCCTGATGGGTTAATATACACAGGACATGTTACCAGGTGAACAGTATAAGTGAGGAGAGTGTGTTCCCTTGATGGTTTAATACAAACGGGACATGTTACCAGGTGAACAGTATAAGTGAGGAGAGTGTGTTCCCTCGATGGTTTAATATACACAGGACATGTCACCAGGTGAACTCTATAAGTGAGGAGAGTGTGTTCCCCTGATGATTTTATATACTCGGGACATATCACCAGGTGAACAGTTTAAGTGAGGAGAGTATGTTCCCCTGATGGTTTAATACACACGGGACATGTTACCAAGTGAACATTATAAGTGTGGAGAATGTGTTCCCCTGATGGTTTTATACAGATGGGACATGTTACCAGGTGAACAGTATAAGTGAGGAGAGTGTGTTCCCCTGATGGTTTTATACACACGGGACATGTTACCAGATGAACAGTATAAGTGAGGAGAGTGTGTTCCCCTGATGGTTTAATACACACGGGACATGTTACAAGATGAACATTATAAGTGAGGAGAGTGTGTTCCACTGATGGTTTAATACAGACGGAAATGTTACCAGGTGAAAAGTATAAGTGAGGAGAGTGTGTTCCCCTGTTGGTTTTATACACACGGGACATGTTACCAGATGAACAGTATAAGTGAGGAGAGTATGTTCCCCTGATGGTTTAATGCACACGGGACATGTTACCAGGTGAACAGTATAAGTGAGGAGAGCGTGTTCCCCTGATGGTTTAATATACATGGGACATGTTACCAGGTGAACAGTATAAGTGAGGAGAGTGTGTTCCCCTGATGGTTTAATATGCATGGGACATGTTACCAGGTGAACAGTATAAGTGAGGAGAGTGTGTTCCCCTGATGGTTTAATATGCACGGGACATGTTACCAGGTGAACAGTATAAGTGAGGAGAGTGTGTTCCCCTGATTGTTCAATACACACGGGACATGTCACCAGGTGAACAGTATAAGTGAGGAGAGTGTGTTCCACTGATTGTTGAATATACACAGGACATGTCGCCAGGTGAACAGTGTAAGTGAGGAGAGTGTGATCCCCTGATTGTTTAATACACACGGGACATGTTACCTGGTGAATAGTATAATAGAGGGGAGTGTATTCCCCTGAGGGTTTAATATACACGGGACATGTTACCTGGTGAACAGTATAAGTGAGGAGAGTGTGTTCCCCGGATTGTTTCATAGACACAGGACATGTCCCCAGGTGAACAGTATAAGTGAGGAGAGTGTGTTCCCCTGATGGTTTAATATACACGGGACATGTTACCAGGTGAACAGTATAAGTGAGGAGAGAGTGTTCCCTTGATTGTTTAATACACACAGGACATGTTACCAGGTGAACAGTATAAGTGAGGAGAGTGTGTTCGCCTGATGGTTTAATATACACGGGACATGTTACCAGTTGAACAGTATAAGTGAGGAGAGTGTGTTCCCCTGATTGTTTAATACACACAGGACATGTCACCAGGTGAACAGTATAAGTGAGGAGAGTGTGTTCGCCTGATGGTTTAATATACACAGGACATGTTACCAGGTGAACAGTATAAGTGAGGAGAGTGTGTTCCCCTGATTGTTTAATACACACAGGACATGTCACCAGGTGAACAGTATAAGTGAGGAGAGTGTGTTCGCCTGATGGTTTAATATACACGGGACATGTTACCAGGTGAACAGTGTAAGTGAAGAGAGTGTGTTCCCCTGATTGTTTAATACACACGGGATATGTTACCAGGTGAACAGTATAAGTGAGGATAGTGTGTTCCCCTGATGGTTTAATACGCACGGGACATGTTACCAGGTGAACAGTATAGGTGAGGAGAGTGTGTTCCCCTGATGGTTTAATACACACGGGACATGTTACCAGGTGAACAGTGTAAGTGAGGAGAGTGTGTTCCCCTGATGGTTTAATACGCACGGGACATGTTACCAGGTGAACAGTATAATTGAGGAGAGTGTGTTCCCCTGATTGTTTAATACACACGGGACATGTTACCTGATGAACAGTATAATTGAGGGGAGTGTGTTCCCCTGATGGTTTAATACGCACGGGACATGTTACCAGGTGAACAGTATAAGTGAGGAGAGTGTGTTCCCCTGATTGTTTAATACACACGGGACATGTTACCTGATGAACAGTATAATTGAGGGGAGTGTGTTCCCCTGAGGGTTTAATATACATGGGACATGTTACCAGGTGAACTCAATAAGTGAGCGGAGTGTGTTCCCCTGAGGGTTTAATACACATGGTACATGTTACCAGGTGAACAGTATCAGAGAGGAGAGTGTGTTCCCCTGATGGTTTAATATACACGGGACATGTTACCAGGTGAACCGTATAAGTGAGGAGAGTGTGTTCCCCTGATGGTTTAATACACACGGGACATGTTACCAGGTGAACAGTATAAGTGAGGAGTGTGTGTTCCCCTGATGGTTTAATATACTCAGGACATGTTACCAGGTGAACAGTATAAGTGAGGAGAGTGTGTTCCCCTGATGGTTTAATATACCCAGGACATGTCACCAGGTGAACAGTGTAAGTGAGGAGAGTGTGTTCCCCTGATGGTTTAATATACACAGGATATGTCACCAGGTGAACAGTATAAGTGAGGAGACTGTGTTCCCCTGATGGTTTAATACTGTCGGGACATTTCCCCAGGTGAACAGTATAAGTGAGGAGAGTTTGTTCCCCTGATTGTTTAATATACACAGGACATGTTACCAGGTGAACAGTATAAGTGAGGTGAGTTTGTTCCCCTGATGGTTAAATATACACGGGACATGTTACCAGGTGAACAGTATAAGTGAGCAGAGTGTGTTCCCCTGAGGGTTTACTATACACGGGACATGTTACCAGGTGAACAGTGTAATTGAGGAGAGTGTGTTCCCCTGATGGTTTAATACAAACGGGACATGTTACCAGGTGAACAGTATAAGTGAGGAGAGTGTGTTCGCCTGATGGTTTAATACAACCAGGACATGTTACCAGGTGAACAGTATAAGTGAGGAGAGTGTGTTCCCCTGATGGTTTAATACGCACGGGACATGTTACCAGGTGAACAGTATAAGTGAGGAGAGTGTGTTCCCCTGATGGTTTAATACAAACGGGACATGTTACCAGGTGAACAGTATAAGTGAGGAGAGTATGTTCCCCTGATGGTTTAATACGCACGGGACATGTTACCAGGTGAACAGTATAAGTGAGGAGAGTGTGTCCCACTGATGGTTTAACATACAAGGGACATGTTACCAGGTGAACAGTATAAGTGAGGAGAGTGTGTTCCCCTGATGGGTTAATATACACAGGACATGTTACCAGGTGAGCAGTATAAGTGAGGAGAGTGTGTTCCCCTGATGGGTTAATATACACAGGACATGTTACCAGGTGAACAGTATAAATGAGGAGAGTGTGTTCCCTTGATGGTTTAATACAAACGGGACATGTTACCAGGTGAACAGTATAAGTGAGGAGAGTGTGTTCCCTCGATGGTTTAATATACACAGGACATGTCACCAGGTGAACTCTATAAGTGAGGAGAGTGTGTTCCCCTGATGATTTTATATACTCGGGACATATCACCAGGTGAACAGTTTAAGTGAGGAGAGTATGTTCCCCTGATGGTTTAATACACACGGGACATGTTACCAAGTGAACATTATAAGTGTGGAGAATGTGTTCCCCTGATGGTTTTATACAGATGGGACATGTTACCAGGTGAACAGTATAAGTGAGGAGAGTGTGTTCCCCTGATGGTTTTATACACACGGGACATGTTACCAGATGAACAGTATAAGTGAGGAGAGTGTGTTCCCCTGATGGTTTAATACACACGGGACATGTTACAAGATGAACATTATAAGTGAGGAGAGTGTGTTCCACTGATGGTTTAATACAGACGGAAATGTTACCAGGTGAAAAGTATAAGTGAGGAGAGTGTGTTCCCCTGATTGTTCAATACACACGGGACATGTCACCAGGTGAACAGTATAAGTGAGGAGAGTGTGTTCCCCTGATGGTTTAATGCACACGGGACATGTTACCAGGTGAACAGTATAAGTGAGGAGAGCGTGTTCCCCTGATGGTTTAATATACATGGGACATGTTACCAGGTGAACAGTATAAGTGAGGAGAGTGTGTTCCCCTGATGGTTTAATATGCATGGGACATGTTACCAGGTGAACAGTATAAGTGAGGAGAGTGTGTTCCCCTGATGGTTTAATATGCACGGGACATGTTACCAGGTGAACAGTATAAGTGAGGAGAGTGTGTTCCCCTGATTGTTCAATACACACGGGACATGTCACCAGGTGAACAGTATAAGTGAGGAGAGTGTGATCCCCTGATTGTTTAATATACACGGGACATGTTACCTGGTGAACAGTATAAGTGAGGAGAGTGTGTTCCCCTGATTGTTTCATAGACACAGGACATGTCCCCAGGTGAACAGTATAAGTGAGGAGAGTGTGTTCCCCTGATGGTTTAATATACACGGGACATGTTACCAGGTGAACAGTATAAGTGAGGAGAGAGTGTTCCCTTGATTGTTTAATACACACAGGACATGTTACCAGGTGAACAGTATAAGTGAGGAGAGTGTGTTCGCCTGATGGTTTAATATAAACGGGACATGTTACCAGTTGAACAGTATAAGTGAGGAGAGTGTGTTCCCCTGATTGTTTAATACACACAGGACATGTCACCAGGTGAACAGTATAAGTGAGGAGAGTGTGTTCGCCTGATGGTTTAATATACACAGGACATGTTACCAGGTGAACAGTATAAGTGAGGAGAGTGTGTTCCCCTGATTGTTTAATACACACAGGACATGTCACCAGGTGAACAGTATAAGTGAGGAGAGTGTGTTCGCCTGATGGTTTAATATACACGGGACATGTTACCAGGTGAACAGTGTAAGTGAAGAGAGTGTGTTCCCCTGATTGTTTAATACACACGGGATATGTTACCAGGTGAACAGTATAAGTGAGGATAGTGTGTTCCCCTGATGGTTTAATACGCACGGGACATGTTACCAGGTGAACAGTATAGGTGAGGAGAGTGTGTTCCCCTGATGGTTTAATACACACGGGACATGTTACCAGGTGAACAGTGTAAGTGAGGAGAGTGTGTTCCCCTGATGGTTTAATATACACGGGACATGTTACCAGGTGAACAGTATAATTGAGGAGAGTGTGTTCCCCTGATTGTTTAATACACACGGGACATGTTACCTGATGAACAGTATAATTGAGGGGAGTGTGTTCCCCTGATGGTTTAATACGCACGGGACATGTTACCAGGTGAACAGTATAAGTGAGGAGAGTGTGTTCCCCTGATTGTTTAATACACACGGGACATGTTACCTGATGAACAGTATAATTGAGGGGAGTGTGTTCCCCTGAGGGTTTAATATACATGGGACATGTTACCAGGTGAACTCAATAAGTGAGCGGAGTGTGTTCCCCTGAGGGTTTAATACACATGGTACATGTTACCAGGTGAACAGTATCAGAGAGGAGAGTGTGTTCCCCTGATGGTTTAATATACACGGGACATGTTACCAGGTGAACCGTATAAGTGAGGAGAGTGTGTTCCCCTGATGGTTTAATATACACTGGACATGTTACCAGGTGAACAGTATAAGTGAGGAGAGTGTGTTCCCCTGATGGTTTAATATACTCAGGACATGTTACCAGGTGAACAGTATAAGTGAGGAGAGTGTGTTCCCCTGATTGTTTAATACACACAGGCCATGTTACCAGGTGAACAGTATAAGTGAGGAGAGTGTGTTCCCCTGATTTTTTAATACACCCGGGACATGTCACCAGGTGAACAGTATAAGTGAGGAGAGTGTGTTCCCCTGATGGTTTAATATACACAGGACATGTCACCAGGTGAACAGTATAAGTGAGGAGAGTGTGTTCCCCTGATGGTTTAATATACCCAGGACATGTCACCAGGTGAACAGTGTAAGTGAGGAGAGTGTGTTCCCCTGATGGTTTAATATACACAGGATATGTCACCAGGTGAACAGTATAAGTGAGGAGAGTTTGTTCCCCTGATTGTTTAATATACACAGGACATGTTACCAGGTGAACAGTATAAGTGAGGAGAGTGTGTTCCCCTGATTGTTTAATACACACGGGACATGTTACCAGGTGAACAGTATAAGTGAGGAGAGTGTGTTCCCCTGATGGTTTAGTATACACAGGACATGTTACCAGGTGAACAGTATAAGTGAGGCGAGTGTGTTCCCCTGATGGTTTAATATACACAGGACATGTTACCAGGTGAACAGAATAAGTGAGGAGAGTGTGTTCCCCTGATGGTTTAATACGCACGGGACATGTTACCAGGTGAACAGTATAAGTGAGGAGAGTGTGTCCCACTGATGGTTTAACATACAAGGGACATGTTACCAGGTGAACAGTATAAGTGAGGAGAGTGTGTTCCCCTGATGGGTTAATATACACAGGACATGTTACCAGGTGAGCAGTATAAGTGAGGAGAGTGTGTTCCCTTGATGGTTTAATACAAACGGGACATGTTACCAGGTGAACAGTATAAGTGAGGAGAGTGTGTTCCCTCGATGGTTTAATATACACAGGACATGTCACCAGGTGAACTCTATAAGTGAGGAGAGTGTGTTCCCCTGATGATTTTATATACTCGGGACATATCACCAGGTGAACAGTTTAAGTGAGGAGAGTATGTTATCCTGATGGTTTAATACACACGGGACATGTTACCAAGTGAACATTATAAGTGTGGAGAGTGTGTTCCCCTGATGGTTTTATACAGATGGGACATGTTACCAGGTGAACAGTATAAGTGAGGAGAGTGTGTTCCCCTGATGATTTTATACACACGGGACATGTTACCAGATGAACAGTATAAGTGAGGAGAGTGTGTTCCCCTGATGGTTTAATACACACGGTACATGTTACAAGATGAACATTATAAGTGAGGAGAGTGTGTTCCACTGATGGTTTAATACAGACGGAAATGTTAGCAGGTGAAAAGTATAAGTGAGGAGAGTGTGTTCCCCTGTTGGTTTTATACACACGGGACATGTTACCAGATGAACAGTATAAGTGAGGAGAGTATGTTCCCCTGATGGTTTAATGCACACGGGACATGTTACCAGGTGAACAGTATAAGTGAGGAGAGCGTGTTCCCCTGATGGTTTAATATACATGGGACATGTTACCAGGTGAACAGTATAAGTGAGGAGAGTGTGTTCCCCTGATGGTTTAATATGCATGGGACATGTTACCAGGTGAACAGTATAAGTGAGGAGAGTGTGTTCCCCTGATGGTTTAATATACACGGGACATGTTACCAGGTGAACAGTATAAGTGAGGAGAGTGTGTTCCCCTGATTGTTCAATACACACGGGACATGTCACCAGGTGAACAGTATAAGTGAGGAGAGTGTGTTCCACTGATTGTTGAATATACACAGGACATGTCGCCAGGTGAACAGTGTAAGTGAGGAGAGTGTGATCCCCTGATTGTTTAATACACACAGGACATGTCACCAGGTGAACAGTATAAGTGAGGAGAGTGTGTTCGCCTGATGGTTTAATACAACCAGGACATGTTACCAGGTGAACAGTATAGGTGAGGAGAGTGTGTTCCTCTGATGGTTTAATACAAACGGGACATGTTACCAGGTGAACAGTGTAAGTGAGGAGAGTGTGTTCCCCTGATGGTTTAATACGCACGGGACATGTTACCAGGTGAACAGTATAAGTGAGGAGAGTGTGTCCCACTGATGGTTTAACATACAAGGGACATGTTACCAGGTGAACAGTATAAGTGAGGAGAGTGTGTTCCCCTGATGGGTTAATATACACAGGACATGTTACCAGGTGAGCAGAATAAGTGAGGAGAGTGTGTTCCCTTGATGGTTTAATACAAACGGGACATGTTACCAGGTGAACAGTATAAGTGAGGAGAGTGTGTTCCCTCGATGGTTTAATATACACAGGACATGTTACCAGGTGAACAGTGTAAGTGAGGAGAGTGTGTTCCCCTGATGGTTTAATACGCACGGGACATGTTACCAGGTGAACAGTTTAAGTGAGGAGAGTATGTTCCCCTGATGGTTTAATACACACGGGACATGTTACCAAGTGAACATTATAAGTGTGGAGAGTGTGTTCCCCTGATGGTTTTATACAGATGGGACATGTTACCAGGTGAACAGTATAAGTGAGGAGAGTGTGTTCCCCTGATGGTTTTATACACACGGGACATGTTACCAGATGAACAGTATAAGTGAGGAGAGTGTGTTCCCCTGATGGTTTAATACACACGGGACATGTTACAAGATGAACATTATAAGTGAGGAGAGTGTGTTCCACTGATGGTTTAATACAGACGGAAATGTTACCAGGTGAAAAGTATAAGTGAGGAGAGTATGTTCCCCTGATGGTTTAATGCACACGGGACATGTTACCAGGTGAACAGTATAAGTGAGGAGAGCGTGTTCCCCTGATGGTTTAATATACATGGGACATGTTACCAGGTGAACAGTATAAGAGAGGAGAGTGTGTTCCCCTGATGGTTTAATATGCATGGGACATGTTACCAGGTGAACAGTATAAGTGAGGAGAGTGTGTTCCCCTGATTGTTTAATATACACGGGACATGTCACCAGGTGAACAGTATAAGTGAGGAGAGTGTGTTCCCCTGATGGTTTAATATACACGGGACATGTTACCAGGTGAACAGTATAAGTGAGGAGAGTGTGTTCCCCTGATGGTTTAATACACACGGGACATGTTACCAGGTGAACAGTATAAGTGAGGAGAGTGTGTTCCCCTGATGGTTTAATATACACGGGACATGTTACCAGGTGAACAGTATAAGTGAGGAGAGTGTGTTCCCTTGATTGTTCAATACACACGGGACATGTTACCAGGTGAACAGTATAAGTGAGGAGAGTGTGTTCCCTTGATTGTTCAATACACACGCGACATGTTACCAGGTGAACAGTATAATTGAGGAGAGTGTGTTCCCTTGATTGTTCAATACACACGGGACATGTCACCAGGTGAACAGTATAAGTGAGGAGAGTGTGTTCCACTGATTGTTGAATATACACAGGACATGTCGCCAGGTGAACAGTGTAAGTGAGGAGAGTGTGATCCCCTGATTGTTTAATACACACGGGACATGTTACCTGGTGAATAGTATAATTGAGGGGAGTGTATTCCCCTGAGGGTTTAATATACACGGGACATGTTACCTGGTGAACAGTATAAGTGAGGAGAGTGTGTTCCCCTGATTGTTTAATAGACACAGGACATGTCCCCAGGTGAACAGTATAAGTGAGGAGAGTGTGTTCCCCTGATGGTTTAATATACACGGGACATGTTACCAGGTGAACAGTATAAGTGAGGAGAGTGTGTTCCCTTGATTGTTTAATACACACAGGACATGTTACCAGGTGAACAGTATAAGTGAGGAGAGAGTGTTCGCCTGATGGTTTAATATACACGGGACATGTTACCAGGTGAACAGTATAAGTGAGGAGAGTGTGTTCCCCTGATTGTTTAATACACACAGGACATGTCACCAGGTGAACAGTATAAGTGAGGAGAGTGTGTTCGCCTGATGGTTTAATATACACAGGACATGTTACCAGGTGAACAGTATAAGTGAGGAGAGTGTGTTCCCCTGATTGTTTAATACACACAGGACATGTCACCAGGTGAACAGTATAAGTGAGGAGAGCTTGTTCGCCTGATGGTTTAATATACACGGGACATGTTACCAGGTGAACAGTGTAAGTGAAGAGAGTGTGTTCCCCTGATTGTTTAATACACACGGGATATGTTACCAGGTGAACAGTATAAGTGAGGATAGTGTGTTCCCCTGATGGTTTAATACACACGGGACATGTTACCAGGTGAACAGTATAGGTGAGGTGAGTGTGTTCCCCTGATGGTTTAATACACACGGGACATGTTACCAGGTGAACAGTATAGGTGAGGAGAGTGTGTTCCCCTGATGGTTTAATACACACGGGACATGTTACCAGGTGAACAGTGTAAGTGAGGAGAGTGTGTTCCCCTGATGGTTTAATACGCACGGGACATGTTACCAGGTGAACAGTATAAGTGAGGAGAGTGTGTTCCCCTGATTGTTTAATACACACGGGACATGTTACCTGATGAACAGTATAATTGAGGGGAGTGTGTTCCCCTGATGGTTTAATACGCACGGGACATGTTACCAGGTGAAGAGTATAAGTGAGGAGAGTGTGTTCCCCTGATTGTTTAATACACACGGGACATGTTACCTGATGAACAGTATAATTGAGGGGAGTGTGTTCCCCTGAGGGTTTAATATACATGGGACATGTTACCAGGTGAACTCAATAAGTGAGCGGAGTGTGTTCCCCTGATTGTTTAATACACATGGGACATGTCACCAGGTGAACAGTATCAGAGAGGAGAGTGTGTTCCCCTGATGGTTTAATATACACGGGACATGTTACCAGGTGAACCGTATAAGTGAGGAGAGTGTGTTCCCCTGATGGTTTAATACACACGGGACATGTTACCAGGTGAACAGTATAAGTGAGGAGTGTGTGTTCCCCTGATGGTTTAATATACTCAGGACATGTTACCAGGTGAACTGTATAAGTGAGGAGAGTGTGTTCCCCTGATGGTTTAATATACTCAGGACATGTTACCAGGTGAACAGTATAAGTGAGGAGAGTGTGTTCCCCTGATTGTTTAATACACACGGGACATGTTACCAGGTGAACAGTATAAGTGAAGAGAGTGTGTTCCCCTGATGGTTTAATACTGACGGGACATGTTACCAGATAAACAGTATAAGTGAGGAGAATGTGTTCCCCTGATTGTTTAATATACACAGGACATGTCACCAGGTGAACAGTATAAGTGAGGAGAGTGTGTTCCCCAGATTGTTTAATATACACAGGATATGTCACCAGGTGAACAGTATAAGTGAGGAGACTGTGTTCCCCTGATGGTTTAATACTGTCGGGACATTTCCCCAGGTGAACAGTATAAGTGAGGAGAGTTTGTTCCCCTGATTGTTTAATATACACAGGACATGTTACCAGGTGAACAGTATAAGTGAGGTGAGTTTGTTCCCCTGATGGTTTAATATACATGGGACATGTTACCAGGTGAACAGTATAAGTGAGCAGAGTGTGTTCCCCTGATGGTTTAATATACACGCGACATGTTCCCAGGTGACCAGTATAAGTGAGGAGAGTGTGTTCCCCTGATGGTTTAATATACATGGGACATGTTACCAGGTGAACAGTATAAGTGAGGAGAGTGTTTTCCCCTGATTGTTTAATATACACGGGACATGTTCCCAGGTGACCAGTATAAGTGAGGAGAGGGTGTTCCCCTGATGGTTTAATATACACCGGACATGTTACCAGGTGAACAGTAGAAGTGAGGAGAGTGTGTTCCCCTGATGGTTTAATATACACCGGACATGTTACCAGGTGAACAGTATAAGTGAGGAGAGTGTGTTCCCTTGATTGTTCAATACACACGGGACATGTTACCAGGTGAACAGTATAAGTGAGGAGAGTGTGTTCCCTTGATTGTTCAATACACACGGGACATGTTACCAGGTGAACAGTATAATTGAGGAGAGTGTGTTCCCTTGATTGTTCAATACACACGGGACATGTCACCAGGTGAACAGTATAAGTGAGGAGAGTGTGTTCCACTGATTGTTGAATATACACAGGACATGTCGCCAGGTGAACAGTGTAAGTGAGGAGAGTGTGATCCCCTGATTGTTTAATACACACGGGACATGTTACCTGGTGAATAGTATAATTGAGGGGAGTGTATTCCCCTGAGGGTTTAATATACACGGGACATGTTACCTGGTGAACAGTATAAGTGAGGAGAGTGTGTTCCCCTGATTGTTTAATAGACACAGGACATGTCCCCAGGTGAACAGTATAAGTGAGGAGAGTGTGTTCCCTTGATTGTTTAATACACACAGGACATGTTACCAGGTGAACAGTATAAGTGAGGAGAGAGTGTTCGCCTGATGGTTTAATATACACGGGACATGTTACCAGGTGAACAGTATAAGTGAGGAGAGTGTGTTCCCCTGATTGTTTAATACACACAGGACATGTCACCAGGTGAACAGTATAAGTGAGGAGAGTGTGTTCGCCTGATGGTTTAATATACACAGGACATGTTACCAGGTGAACAGTATAAGTGAGGAGAGTGTGTTCCCCTGATTGTTTAATACACACAGGACATGTCACCAGGTGAACAGTATAAGTGAGGAGAGCTTGTTCGCCTGATGGTTTAATATACACGGGACATGTTACCAGGTGAACAGTGTAAGTGAAGAGAGTGTGTTCCCCTGATTGTTTAATACACACGGGATATGTTACCAGGTGAACAGTATAAGTGAGGATAGTGTGTTCCCCTGATGGTTTAATACACACGGGACATGTTACCAGGTGAACAGTATAGGTGAGGTGAGTGTGTTCCCCTGATGGTTTAATACACACGGGACATGTTACCAGGTGAACAGTATAGGTGAGGAGAGTGTGTTCCCCTGATGGTTTAATACACACGGGACATGTTACCAGGTGAACAGTGTAAGTGAGGAGAGTGTATTCCCCTGATGGTTTAATACGCACGGGACATGTTACCAGGTGAACAGTATAAGTGAGGAGAGTGTGTTCCCCTGATTGTTTAATACACACGGGACATGTTACCTGATGAACAGTATAATTGAGGGGAGTGTGTTCCCCTGATGGTTTAATACGCACGGGACATGTTACCAGGTGAAGAGTATAAGTGAGGAGAGTGTGTTCCCCTGATTGTTTAATACACACGGGACATGTTACCTGATGAACAGTATAATTGAGGGGAGTGTGTTCCCCTGAGGGTTTAATATACATGGGACATGTTACCAGGTGAACTCAATAAGTGAGCGGAGTGTGTTCCCCTGATTGTTTAATACACATGGGACATGTCACCAGGTGAACAGTATCAGAGAGGAGAGTGTGTTCCCCTGATGGTTTAATATACACGGGACATGTTACCAGGTGAACCGTATAAGTGAGGAGAGTGTGTTCCCCTGATGGTTTAATACACACGGGACATGTTACCAGGTGAACAGTATAAGTGAGGAGTGTGTGTTCCCCTGATGGTTTAATATACTCAGGACATGTTACCAGGTGAACTGTATAAGTGAGGAGAGTGTGTTCCCCTGATGGTTTAATATACTCAGGACATGTTACCAGGTGAACAGTATAAGTGAGGAGAGTGTGTTCCCCTGATTGTTTAATACACACGGGACATGTTACCAGGTGAACAGTATAAGTGAAGAGAGTGTGTTCCCCTGATGGTTTAATACTGACGGGACATGTTACCAGATGAACAGTATAAGTGAGGAGCTTGTGTTCCCCTGATGGTTTAGTAAGGACGGGACATGTTACCAGATAAACAGTATAAGTGAGGTGAATGTGTTCCCCTGATTGTTTAATATACACAGGACATGTCACCAGGTGAACAGTATAAGTGAGGAGAGTGTGTTCCCCAGATTGTTTAATATACACAGGATATGTCACCAGGTGAACAGTATAAGTGAGGAGACTGTGTTCCCCTGATGGTTTAATACTGTCGGGACATTTCCCCAGGTGAACAGTATAAGTGAGGAGAGTTTGTTCCCCTGATTGTTTAATATACACGGGACATGTTACCAGGTGAACAGTATAAGTGAGGTGAGTTTGTTCCCCTGATGGTTTAATATACATGGGACATGTTACCAGGTGAACAGTATAAGTGAGCAGAGTGTGTTCCCCTGATGGTTTAATATACACGCGACATGTTCCCAGGTGACCAGTATAAGTGAGGAGAGTGTGTTCCCCTGATGGTTTAATATACATGGGACATGTTACCAGGTGAACAGTATAAGTGAGGAGAGTGTTTTCCCCTGATTGTTTAATATACACGGGACATGTTCCCAGGTGACCAGTATAAGTGAGGAGAGTGTGTTCCCCTGATGGTTTAATATACACCGGACATGTTACCAGGTGAACAGTAGAAGTGAGGAGAGTGTGTTCCCCTGATGGTTTAATATACACCGGACATGTTACCAGGTGAATGTATAAGTGAGGAGAGTGTTTTCCACTGATTGTTTAATATACACGGGACATGTTACCAGGTGAACAGTATAAGTGAGGAGAATGTGTTCCCCTGATTGTTTAATATACACAGGACATGTTACCAGATGAACAGTATAAGTGAGGAGAGTGTGTTCCCCTGATGGTTTAATATACACAGGACATGTTACCAGGTGAACAGTATAAGTGAGGCGAGTGTGTTCCCCTGATGGTTTAATATACACCGGACATGTTACCAGGTGAACTGTATAAGTGAGGAGAGTGTGTTCCCCTGATGGTTTAATACACACAGGACATGTCACCAGGTGAACAGTATAAGTGAGGAGAGTGTGTTCCCCTGATTGTTCAATACACACGGGACATGTCACCTGGTGAACAGTATAAGTGAGGAGAGTGTGTTCCCCTGATTGTTTAATAAACACGGGACATGTTACCAGGTGAACAGAATAGTGAGGAGAGTGTGTTCCCCTGATGGTTTAATATACATGGGACATGTTACCAGGTGAACAGTATAAGTGAGGAGAGTGTTTTCCCCTGATTGTTTAATATACACGGGACATGTTCCCAGGTGACCAGTATAAGTGAGGAGAGGGTGTTCCCCTGATGGTTTAATATACACCGGACATGTTACCAGGTGAACAGTAGAAGTGAGGAGAGTGTGTTCCCCTGATGGTTTAATATACACCGGACATGTTACCAGGTGAACAGTATAAGTGAGGAGAGTGTGTTCCCTTGATTGTTCAATACACACGGGACATGTTACCAGGTGAACAGTATAAGTGAGGAGAGTGTGTTCCCTTGATTGTTCAATACACACGGGACATGTTACCAGGTGAACAGTATAATTGAGGAGAGTGTGTTCCCTTGATTGTTCAATACACACGGGACATGTCACCAGGTGAACAGTATAAGTGAGGAGAGTGTGTTCCACTGATTGTTGAATATACACAGGACATGTCGCCAGGTGAACAGTGTAAGTGAGGAGAGTGTGATCCCCTGATTGTTTAATACACACGGGACATGTTACCTGGTGAATAGTATAATTGAGGGGAGTGTATTCCCCTGAGGGTTTAATATACACGGGACATGTTACCTGGTGAACAGTATAAGTGAGGAGAGTGTGTTCCCCTGATTGTTTAATAGACACAGGACATGTCCCCAGGTGAACAGTATAAGTGAGGAGAGTGTGTTCCCTTGATTGTTTAATACACACAGGACATGTTACCAGGTGAACAGTATAAGTGAGGAGAGAGTGTTCGCCTGATGGTTTAATATACACGGGACATGTTACCAGGTGAACAGTATAAGTGAGGAGAGTGTGTTCCCCTGATTGTTTAATACACACAGGACATGTCACCAGGTGAACAGTATAAGTGAGGAGAGTGTGTTCGCCTGATGGTTTAATATACACAGGACATGTTACCAGGTGAACAGTATAAGTGAGGAGAGTGTGTTCCCCTGATTGTTTAATACACACAGGACATGTCACCAGGTGAACAGTATAAGTGAGGAGAGCTTGTTCGCCTGATGGTTTAATATACACGGGACATGTTACCAGGTGAACAGTGTAAGTGAAGAGAGTGTGTTCCCCTGATTGTTTAATACACACGGGATATGTTACCAGGTGAACAGTATAAGTGAGGATAGTGTGTTCCCCTGATGGTTTAATACACACGGGACATGTTACCAGGTGAACAGTATAGGTGAGGTGAGTGTGTTCCCCTGATGGTTTAATACACACGGGACATGTTACCAGGTGAACAGTATAGGTGAGGAGAGTGTGTTCCCCTGATGGTTTAATACACACGGGACATGTTACCAGGTGAACAGTGTAAGTGAGGAGAGTGTATTCCCCTGATGGTTTAATACGCACGGGACATGTTACCAGGTGAACAGTATAAGTGAGGAGAGTGTGTTCCCCTGATTGTTTAATACACACGGGACATGTTACCTGATGAACAGTATAATTGAGGGGAGTGTGTTCCCCTGATGGTTTAATACGCACGGGACATGTTACCAGGTGAAGAGTATAAGTGAGGAGAGTGTGTTCCCCTGATTGTTTAATACACACGGGACATGTTACCTGATGAACAGTATAATTGAGGGGAGTGTGTTCCCCTGAGGGTTTAATATACATGGGACATGTTACCAGGTGAACTCAATAAGTGAGCGGAGTGTGTTCCCCTGATTGTTTAATACACATGGGACATGTCACCAGGTGAACAGTATCAGAGAGGAGAGTGTGTTCCCCTGATGGTTTAATATACACGGGACATGTTACCAGGTGAACCGTATAAGTGAGGAGAGTGTGTTCCCCTGATGGTTTAATACACACGGGACATGTTACCAGGTGAACAGTATAAGTGAGGAGTGTGTGTTCCCCTGATGGTTTAATATACTCAGGACATGTTACCAGGTGAACTGTATAAGTGAGGAGAGTGTGTTCCCCTGATGGTTTAATATACTCAGGACATGTTACCAGGTGAACAGTATAAGTGAGGAGAGTGTGTTCCCCTGATTGTTTAATACACACGGGACATGTTACCAGGTGAACAGTATAAGTGAAGAGAGTGTGTTCCCCTGATGGTTTAATACTGACGGGACATGTTACCAGATGAACAGTATAAGTGAGGAGCTTGTGTTCCCCTGATGGTTTAGTAAGGACGGGACATGTTACCAGATAAACAGTATAAGTGAGGAGAATGTGTTCCCCTGATTGTTTAATATACACAGGACATGTCACCAGGTGAACAGTATAAGTGAGGAGAGTGTGTTCCCCAGATTGTTTAATATACACAGGATATGTCACCAGGTGAACAGTATAAGTGAGGAGACTGTGTTCCCCTGATGGTTTAATACTGTCGGGACATTTCCCCAGGTGAACAGTATAAGTGAGGAGAGTTTGTTCCCCTGATTGTTTAATATACACGGGACATGTTACCAGGTGAACAGTATAAGTGAGGTGAGTTTGTTCCCCTGATGGTTTAATATACATGGGACATGTTACCAGGTGAACAGTATAAGTGAGCAGAGTGTGTTCCCCTGATGGTTTAATATACACGCGACATGTTCCCAGGTGACCAGTATAAGTGAGGAGAGTGTGTTCCCCTGATGGTTTAATATACATGGGACATGTTACCAGGTGAACAGTATAAGTGAGGAGAGTGTTTTCCCCTGATTGTTTAATATACACGGGACATGTTCCCAGGTGACCAGTATAAGTGAGGAGAGTGTGTTCCCCTGATGGTTTAATATACACCGGACATGTTACCAGGTGAACAGTAGAAGTGAGGAGAGTGTGTTCCCCTGATGGTTTAATATACACCGGACATGTTACCAGGTGAATGTATAAGTGAGGAGAGTGTTTTCCACTGATTGTTTAATATACACGGGACATGTTACCAGGTGAACAGTATAAGTGAGGAGAATGTGTTCCCCTGATTGTTTAATATACACAGGACATGTTACCAGATGAACAGTATAAGTGAGGAGAGTGTGTTCCCCTGATGGTTTAATATACACAGGACATGTTACCAGGTGAACAGTATAAGTGAGGCGAGTGTGTTCCCCTGATGGTTTAATATACACCGGACATGTTACCAGGTGAACTGTATAAGTGAGGAGAGTGTGTTCCCCTGATGGTTTAATACACACAGGACATGTCACCAGGTGAACAGTATAAGTGAGGAGAGTGTGTTCCCCTGATTGTTCAATACACACGGGACATGTCACCTGGTGAACAGTATAAGTGAGGAGAGTGTGTTCCCCTGATTGTTTAATAAACACGGGACATGTTACCAGGTGAACAGAATAGTGAGGAGAGTGTGTTCCCCTGATGGTTTAAGATACACAGGACATGTCACCAGGTGAACAGTATAAGTGAGGAGAGTGTGTTCCCCTGCTGGTTTAATATACACAGGACATGTTACCAGATGAACAGTATAAGTGAGGAGAGTGTGTTCCCCTGATGGTTTAATATACACAGGACATGTTACCAGATAAACAGTATAAGTGAGGAGAATGTGTTCCCCTGATTGTTTAATACACAAAGGACATGTTACCAGGTGAACACTATAAGTGAGGAGAGTGTGTTCCCCTGATGGTTTAATACTGACGGGACATGTTACCAGATGAACAGTATAAGTGAGGAGCTTGTGTTCCCCTGATGGTTTAGTAATGACGGGACATGTTACCAGATGAACAGTATAAGTGAGGAGCTTGTGTTCCCCTGATGGTTTAATACTGACGGGACATGTTACCAGGTGAACAGTATAAGTGAGGAGAATGTGTTCCCCTGATTGTTTAATACACAAAGGACATGTTACCAGGTGAACAGTACAAGTGAGGAGAGTGTGTTCCCCTGATGGTTTAATGCACACAGGACATGTTACCAGGTGAACAGTACAAGTGAGGAGAGTGTGTTCCCCTGATGGTTTAATATACACGAGACATGCTACCAGGTGAACAGTATAGGTGAGGAGAGTGTGTTCCCCTGATGTTTTAATATACACGGGACATGTTACCAGGTGAACAGCATAAGTGAGGAGAATGTGTTCCCCTGATTGTTTAATACGCACGGGACTTGTCACCAAGTGAACTGTATAAGTGAGGAGAGTGTGTTCCCCTGAGTGTTTAATATACACGCGACATGTTGCCAGGTGAACAGTACAAGTGAGGATAGTGTGTTCCCCTGATGGTTTAATATACATGGGACATGTTACCAGGAGAACAGTGTAAGTGAGGAGAGTGTGTTCTCCTGATGGTTTAATAGAAACGGGACATGTCAACAGGTGAAAAGTTTAAGTGAGGAGAGTGGGTTCCCCTGATGGTTTAATATACACGGGACATGTTACCAGATGAACAGTCTCAGTGAGGAGAGTGTGTTCCCCTGATGGTTTAATATACACGGGACATGTCACCAAATGAACTGTATAGGTGAGGAGAGTGTGTTCCCCTGATGGTTTAATACACACGAGACATGTTACCAGATGAACAGTCTCAGTGAGGAGAGTGTGTTCCCCTGATGGTTTAATATACACCGGACATGTTACCAGGTGAACAGTATAAGTGAGCAGAGTGTGTTCCCCTGATTGTTTAATATACACGCGACATGTTACCAGGTGAACAGTATAAGTGAGGAGAGTGTTTTCCCCTGATTGTTCAATGCACACTGGACATGTTACCAGGTGAACAGTGTTAGTGAGGAGAGTGTGTTCCCCTGATGGTTTAATATACACGGGACATGTTACCAGGTGAACAGTATAAGTGAGGAGATTGTGTTCCCCTGAAGGTTTAATATACACCGGACATGTTACCAGGTGAACAGAATAACTGAGGAGTGTGTGTTCCCCTGATGGTTTAATATACATGGGACATGTTACCAGGTGAACAGTATAAGTGAGGAGAGTGTCTTCCCCTGATGGTTTAATATACACGGGACATGTTACCAGATGAACAGTATAAGTGAGGAGAGTGTGTTCCCCTGATGGTTTAATGCACACAGGGCATGTTACCAGGTGAACAGTAGAAGTGAGGAGAATGTGTTCCCCTGATTGATGAATACATCCGGGACATGTTGCCAGGTGAACAGTATAAGTGAGGAGAGTGTGTTCCCCTGATGGTTTAATACGCACGGGACATGTTACCAGGTGAACAGTATAGGTAAGGAGAGTGTGTTCCCCTGATGGTTTAATGCACACGGGACATGTTACCAGGTGAACAGTGTAAGTGAGGAGAGTGTGTTCCCCTGATGGTTTAATACGCACGGGACATGTTACCAGGTGAACAGTATAAGTGAGGAGAGTGTGTTCCCCTGATTGTTTAATACACACGGGACATGTTACCTGATGAACAGTATAATTGAGGGGAGTGTATTCCCCTGAGGGTTTAATATACATGGGACATGTTACCAGGTGAACTCAATAAGTGAGCGGAGTGTGTTCCCCTGAGGGTTTAATACACATGGTACATGTTACCAGGTGAACAGTATCAGAGAGGAGAGTGTGTTCCCCTGATGGTTTAATATACACGGGACATGTTACCAGGTGAACCGTATAAGTGAGGAGAGTGTGTTCCCCTGATGGTTTAATATACACGGGACATGTTACCAGGTGAATAGTATAAGTGAGGAGAGTGTGTTCCCCTGATGGTTCAATATACACAGGACATGTTACCAGGTGAACAGTATAAGTGAGGAGAGTGTGTTCCCCTGATTGTTTAATATACACGGGACATGTTACCAGGTGAACAGTATAAGTGAGGAGAGTGTGTTCCCCTGATGGTTTAATATACACAGGACATGTTACCAGGTGAACAGTATAAGTGAGGAGAGTATGTTCCTCTGATGGTTTAATACACACGGGACATGGAACCAGGTGAACAGTATAAGTGAGGAGAGATTGTTCCCCTGATGGTTTAATATACACGGGACATGATACCAGGTGAACAGTATAAGTGAGGAGAGTGTGTTCCACTGATGGTTTAATATACACGGGACATGTTACCAGATGAACAGTATAAGTGAGGAGAGTGTGTTCCCCTGATGGTTTAATATACACGGGACATGTTACTAGGTGAACAGTATAAGTGAGGAGAGTGTGTTCCCCTGATGGTTTAATATACACAGGACATGTTACCAGGTGAACAGTATAAGTGAGGAGAGTATGTTCCTCTGATGGTTTAATACACACGGGACATGGAACCAGGTGAACAGTATAAGTGAGGAGAGATTGTTCCCCTGATGGTTTAATATACACGGGACATGATACCAGGTGAACAGTATAAGTGAGGAGAGTGTGTTCCCCTGATGGTTTAATATACACGGGACATGTTACCAGATGAACAGTATAAGTGAGGAGAGTGTGTTCCCCTGATGGTTTAATGCACACAGGGCATGTTACCAGATGAACAGTATAAGTGAGGAGAATATGTTTAGCTGATGGTTTAATATACATGGGACATGTCACCAGGTGAACAGTATAAGTGAGGAGAGTGTGTTCCCCTGATGGTTTAATATACATGGGACATGTCACCAGGTGAACAGTATAAGTGAGGAGAGTGTGTTCGCCTGATTATTTAATACACACGGGACATGTTACCAGGTGAACAGTATAAGTGAGGAGAGTGTGTTCCCCTGATGGTTTAATACACACGGGACATGTTACCAGGTGAACAGTATAAGTGAGGAGAGTGTGTTCCCCTGATGGTTTAATACACACGGGACATGTCACCAGGTAAACAGTATAAGTGAGGAGACTGTGTTCCCCTGATGGTTTAATACTGTCGGGACATTTCCCCAGGTGAACAGTATAAGTGAGGAGGGTGTGTTCCCCTGATTGTTTAATACGCACGGGACATGGAACCAGGTGAACAGTATAAGTGAGGAGAGATTGTTCCCCTGATGGTTTAATATACACGGGACATGATACCAGGTGAACAGTATAAGTGAGGAGAGTGTGTTCCACTGATGGTTTAATATACACGGGACATGTTACCAGATGAACAGTATAAGTGAGGAGAGTGTGTTCCCCTGATGGTTTAATATACACGGGACATGTTACTAGGTGAACAGTATAAGTGAGGAGAGTGTGTTCCCCTGATGGTTTAATATACACAGGACATGTTACCAGGTGAACAGTATAAGTGAGGAGAGTATGTTCCTCTGATGGTTTAATACACACGGGACATGGAACCAGGTGAACAGTATAAGTGAGGAGAGATTGTTCCCCTGATGGTTTAATATACACGGGACATGATACCAGGTGAACAGTATAAGTGAGGAGAGTGTGTTCCCCTGATGGTTTAATATACACGGGACATGTTACCAGATGAACAGTATAAGTGAGGAGAATGTGTTCCCCTGATGGTTTAATGCACACAGGGCATGTTACCAGATGAACAGTATAAGTGAGGAGAATATGTTTAGCTGATGGTTTAATATACATGGGACATGTCACCAGGTGAACAGTATAAGTGAGGAGAGTGTGTTCCCCTGATGGTTTAATATACATGGGACATGTCACCAGGTGAACAGTATAAGTGAGGAGAGTGTGTTCGCCTGATTATTTAATACACACGGGACATGTTACCAGGTGAACAGTATAAGTGAGGAGAGTGTGTTCCCCTGATGGTTTAATACACACGGGACATGTTACCAGGTGAACAGTATAAGTGAGGAGAGTGTGTTCCCCTGATGGTTTAATACACACGGGACATGTCACCAGGTAAACAGTATAAGTGAGGAGACTGTGTTCCCCTGATGGTTTAATACTGTCGGGACATTTCCCCAGGTGAACAGTATAAGTGAGGAGGGTGTGTTCCCCTGATTGTTTAATACGCACGGGACATGGAACCAGGTGAACAGTATAAGTGAGGAGAGATTGTTCCCCTGATGGTTTAATATACACGGGACATGATACCAGGTGAACAGTATAAGTGAGGAGAGTGTGTTCCACTGATGGTTTAATATACACGGGACATGTTACCAGATGAACAGTATAAGTGAGGAGAGTGTGTTCCCCTGATGGTTTAATATACACGGGACATGTTACTAGGTGAACAGTATAAGTGAGGAGAGTGTGTTCCCCTGATGGTTTAATATACACAGGACATGTTACCAGGTGAACAGTATAAGTGAGGAGAGTATGTTCCTCTGATGGTTTAATACACACGGGACATGGAACCAGGTGAACAGTATAAGTGAGGAGAGATTGTTCCCCTGATGGTTTAATATACACGGGACATGATACCAGGTGAACAGTATAAGTGAGGAGAGTGTGTTCCCCTGATGGTTTAATATACACGGGACATGTTACCAGATGAACAGTATAAGTGAGGAGAGTGTGTTCCCCTGATGGTTTAATGCACACAGGGCATGTTACCAGATGAACAGTATAAGTGAGGAGAATGTGTTTAGCTGATGGTTTAATATACATGGGACATGTCACCAGGTGAACAGTATAAGTGAGGAGAGTGTGTTCGCCTGATTATTTAATACACACGGGACATGTTACCAGGTGAACAGTATAAGTGAGGAGAGTGTGTTCCCCTGATGGTTTAATACACACGGGACATGTTACCAGGTGAACAGTATAAGTGAGGAGAGTGTGTTCCCCTGATGGTTTAATACACACGGGACATGTCACCAGGTAAACAGTATAAGTGAGGAGACTGTGTTCCCCTGATGGTTTAATACTGTCGGGACATTTCCCCAGGTGAACAGTATAAGTGAGGAGGGTGTGTTCCCCTGATTGTTTAATACGCACGGGACATGTTACCAGGTGAACAGTATAAGTGAGGAGAGTGTGTTCCCCTGATGGTTTAATGCACACCGGACATGTGACCATTTGAACAGTATAAGTGAGGAGAGTGTTTTCCCCTGATGGTTTAATATACACGGGACATGTCACCAGGTGAACAGTATAAGTGAGGAGAGTGTGTTCCTCTGATGGTTTAATATACACGGGACATGTGACCAGGTGAACAGTATAATTGAGGAGAGTGTGTTCCCCTGATGGTTTAATGCACAAGGGACATGTTGCCAGGAGAACAGTATAAGTGGGGAGAGTGTGTTCCCCTGATTGTTAAATACACACGAGACATGTCACCAAATGAACTGTATAAGTGAGGAGAGTGTGTTCCCCTGATGGTTTAATGCACACGGGACATGTTGCCAGGAGAACAGTATAAGTGGGGAGAGTGTGTTCCCCTGATTGTTAAATACACACGAGACATGTCACCAAATGAACTGTATAAGTGAGGAGAGTGTGTTCCCCTGATTGTTTAATATACACAGGACATGTTACCAGGTGAACTGTATAAGTGAGGAGAGTGTGTTCCCCTGATGGTTTAATATACACGGGACATGTTTCCAGGTGAACAGTATAAGTGAGGAGAGTGTGTTCCCCTGATGGTTTAATATACACGGGACATGTTTCCAGGTGAACAGTATAAGTGAGGAGAGTGTGTTCCCCTGATTGTTTAATATACACGGGACTTGTCACCAAGTGAACTATATAAGTGAGGAGAATGTGTTCCCCTGATTGTTTAATATACACGGGACATGTTGCCAGGTGAACAGTATAAGTGAGGAGAGTGTGTTCCCCTGATGGTTTAATATACATGGGACATGTTACCAGGTGAACAGTATAAGTGAGGAGAGTGTGTTCCCCTGATGGTTTAATATACACGGGACATGTTACCAGGTGAACAGTATAAGTGAGGAGAGTGTGTTCCCCTGAAGGTTTAATATACACCGGACATGTTACCAGGTGAACAGAATAAGTGAGGAGAGTGTGTTCCCCTGAAGGTTTAATATACACGGGACATGTTACCAGGTGAACAGTATAAGTGAGGAGAGTGTGTTCCCCTGAAGGTTTAATATCCACCGGACATGTTACCAGGTGAACAGAATAAGTGAGGAGAGTGTGTTCCGCTGATGGTTTAATATACACCGGACATGTTACCAGGTGAACAGTATAAGTGAGGAGAGTGTCTTCCCCTGATGGTTTAATATACACGGGACATGTAACCAGGTGAACAGTATAAGTGAGGAGAGTGTGTTCCCCTGATTGTTTAATACATAAGGGACATGTTACCAGGTGAACAGTATAAGTGAGGAGAGTGTGTTCCCCTGATTGTTTAATACACACGGGACATGTTACCTGATGAACAGAATAATTGAGGGGAGTGTATTCCCCTGAGGGTTTAATATACATGGGACATGTTACCAGGTGAACTCCATAAGTGAGGAGAGTGTGTTCCCCTGATTGTTTAATACACATGGGACATGTTACCAGGTGAACCGTATAAGTGAGGAGAGTGTGTTCCCCTGATGGTTTAATATACACGGGACATGTTACCAGGTGAACAGTATAAGTGAGGAGAGTGTGTTCCCCTGATGGTTTAATATACACGGGACATGTTACCAGGTGAACAGTATCAGAGAGGAGAGTGTGTTCCCCTGATGGTTTAATATACACGGGACATGTTACCAGGTGAACCGTATAAGTGAGGAGAGTGTGTTCCCCTGATGGTTTAATATACACGGGACATGTTACCAGGTGAACAGTATAAGTGAGGAGAGTGTGTTCCCCTGATGGTTCAATATACACAGGACATGTTACCAGGTGAACAGTATAAGTGAGGAGAGTATGTTCCTCTGATGGTTTAATACACACGGGACATGGAACCAGGTGAACAGTATAAGTGAGGAGAGATTGTTCCCCTGATGGTTTAATATACACGGGACATGTTACCAGGTGAACAGTATAAGTGAGGAGAGTGTGTTCCCCTGATGGTTTAATATACACGGGACATGTCACCAGGTGAACAGTATAAGTGAGGAGAGTGTGTTCCCCTGATGGTTTAATATACACAGGACATGTTACCAGGTGAACAGTATAAGTGAGGAGAGTATGTTCCTCTGATGGTTTAATACACACGGGACATGGAACCAGGTGAACAGTATAAGTGAGGAGAGATTGTTCCCCTGATGGTTTAATATACACGGGACATGTTACCAGGTGAACAGTATAAGTGAGGAGAGTGTGTTCCCCTGATGGTTTAATACTGTCGGGACATTTCCCCAGGTGAACAGTATAAGTGAGGAGAGTTTGTTCCCCTGATTGTTTAATATACACGGGACATGTTACCAGGTGAACAGTATAAGTGAGGTGAGTTTGTTCCCCTGATGGTTTAATATACACGGGACATGTTACCAGGTGAACAGTATAAGTGAGCAGAGTGTGTTCCCCTGATTGTTTGATATACACGCGACATGTTACCAGGTGACCAGTATAAGTGAGGAGAGTGTGTTCCCCTGATGGTTTTATATACACCGGACATGTTACCAGGTGAACAGTAGAAGTGAGGAGAGTGTGTTCCCCTGATGGTTTAATATACACCGGACATGTTACCAGGTGAATGTATAAGTGAGGAGAGTGTTTTCCCCTGATTGTTTAATATACACGGGACATGTTACCAGGTGAACAGTATAAGTGAGGAGAGTGTGTTCCCCTGATGGTTTAATACACACGGGACATGTCACCAGGTAAACAGTATAAGTGAGGAGACTGTGTTCCCCTGATGGTTTAATACTGTCGGGACATTTCCCCAGGTGAACAGTATAAGTGAGGAGGGTGTGTTCCCCTGATTGTTTAATACGCACGGGACATGTTACCAGGTGAACAGTATAAGTGAGGAGAGTGTGTTCCCCTGATGGTTTAATGCACACAGGACATGTGACCATTTGAACAGTATAAGTGAGGAGAGTGTTTTCCCCTGATGGTTTAATATACACGGGACATGTCACCAGGTGAACAGTATAAGTGAGGAGAGTGTGTTCCTCTGATGGTTTAATATACACGGGACATGTGACCAGGTGAACAGTATAATTGAGGAGAGTGTGTTCCCCTGATGGTTTAATGCACAAGGGACATGTTGCCAGGAGAACAGTATAAGTGGGGAGAGTGTGTTCCCCTGATTGTTAAATACACACGAGACATGTCACCAAATGAACTGTATAAGTGAGGAGAGTGTGTTCCCCTGATGGTTTAATGCACACAGGACATGTTACCAGGTGAACTGTATAAGTGAGGAGAGTGTGTTCCCCTGATGGTTTAATATACACGGGACATGTTTCCAGGTGAACAGTATAAGTGAGGAGAGTGTGTTCCCCTGATGGTTTAATATACACGGGACATGTTTCCAGGTGAACAGTATAAGTGAGGAGAGTGTGTTCCCCTGATTGTTTAATATACACGGGACATGTTGCCAGGTGAACAATATAAGTGAGGAGAGTGTGTTCCCCTGATGGTTTAATATACATGGGACATGTTACCAGGTGAACAGTATAAGTGAGGAGAGTGTGTTCCCCTGATGGTTTAATATACACGGGACATGTTACCAGGTGAACAGTATAAGTGAGGAGAGTGTGTTCCCCTGAAGGTTTAATATACACGGGACTTGTCACCAAGTGAACTATATAAGTGAGGAGAATGTGTTCCCCTGATTGTTTAATATACACGGGACATGTTGCCAGGTGAACAGTATAAGTGAGGAGAGTGTGTTCCCCTGATGGTTTAATATACATGGGACATGTTACCAGGTGAACAGTATAAGTGAGGAGAGTGTGTTCCCCTGATGGTTTAATATACACGGGACATGTTACCAGGTGAACAGTATAAGTGAGGAGAGTGTGTTCCCCTGAAGGTTTAATATACACCGGACATGTTACCAGGTGAACAGAATAAGTGAGGAGAGTGTGTTCCCCTGAAGGTTTAATATACACGGGACATGTTACCAGGTGAACAGTATAAGTGAGGAGAGTGTGTTCCCCTGAAGGTTTAATATACACCGGACATGTTACCAGGTGAACAGAATAAGTGAGGAGAGTGTGTTCCGCTGATGGTTTAATATACACCGGACATGTTACCAGGTGAACAGTATAAGTGAGGAGAGTGTGTTCCCCTGATGGTTTAATATACACGGGACATGTAACCAGGTGAACAGTATAAGTGAGGAGAGTGTGTTCCCCTGATTGTTTAATACATAAGGGACATGTTACCAGGTGAACAGTATAAGTGAGGAGAGTGTGTTCCCCTGATTGTTTAATACACACGGGACATGTTACCTGATGAACAGAATAATTGAGGGGAGTGTATTCCCCTGAGGGTTTAATATACATGGGACATGTTACCAGGTGAACTCAATAAGTGAGCGGAGTGTGTTCCCCTGAGGGTTTAATACACATGGCACATGTTACCAGGTGAACTCCATAAGTGAGGAGAGTGTGTTCCCCTGATTGTTTAATACACATGGGACATGTTACCAGGTGAACCGTATAAGTGAGGAGAGTGTGTTCCCCTGATGGTTTAATATACACGGGACATGTTACCAGGTGAACAGTATAAGTGAGGAGAGTGTGTTCCCCTGATGGTTTAATATACACGGGACATGTTACCAGGTGAACAGTATCAGAGAGGAGAGTGTGTTCCCCTGATGGTTTAATATACACCGGACATGTTACCAGGTGAACCGTATAAGTGAGGAGAGTGTGTTCCCCTGATGGTTTAATATACACGGGACATGTTACCAGGTGAACAGTATAAGTGAGGAGAGTGTGTTCCCCTGATGGTTCAATATACACAGGACATGTTACCAGGTGAACAGTATAAGTGAGGAGAGTATGTTCCTCTGATGGTTTAATACACACGGGACATGGAACCAGGTGAACAGTATAAGTGAGGAGAGATTGTTCCCCTGATGGTTTAATATACACGGGACATGTTACCAGGTGAACAGTATAAGTGAGGAGAGTGTGTTCCCCTGATGGTTTAATATACACGGAACATGTCACCAGGTGAACAGTATAAGTGAGGAGAGTGTGTTCCCCTGATGGTTTAATATACACAGGACATGTTACCAGGTGAACAGTATAAGTGAGGAGAGTATGTTCCTCTGATGGTTTAATACACACGGGACATGGAACCAGGTGAACAGTATAAGTGAGGAGAGATTGTTCCCCTGATGGTTTAATATACACGGGACATGTTACCAGGTGAACAGTATAAGTGAGGAGAGTGTGTTCCCCTGATGGTTTAATACTGTCGGGACATTTCCCCAGGTGAACAGTATAAGTGAGGAGAGTTTGTTCCCCTGATTGTTTAATATACACGGGACATGTTACCAGGTGAACAGTATAAGTGAGGTGAGTTTGTTCCCCTGATGGTTTAATATACACGGGACATGTTACCAGGTGAACAGTATAAGTGAGCAGAGTGTGTTCCCCTGATTGTTTAATATACACGCGACATGTTACCAGGTGACCAGTATAAGTGAGGAGAGTGTGTTCCCCTGATGGTTTTATATACACCGGACATGTTACCAGGTGAACAGTAGAAGTGAGGAGAGTGTGTTCCCCTGATGGTTTAATATACACCGGACATGTTACCAGGTGAATGTATAAGTGAGGAGAGTGTTTTCCCCTGATTGTTTAATATACACGGGACATGTTACCAGGTGAACAGTATAAGTGAGGAGAGTGTGTTCCCCTGATTGTTTAATACACACGGGACATGTTACCAGGTGAACAGTATAAGTGAGGAGAATGTGTTCCCCTGATTGATTAATATACACAGGACATGTTACCAGGTGAACAGTATAAGTGAGGAGAATGTGTTCCCCTGATTGTTTAATATACACAGGACATGTTACCAGATGAACAGTATAAGTGAGGAGAGTGTGTTCCCCTGATGGTTAAATATACACAGGACATGTTACCAGGTGAACAGTATAAGTGAGGCGAGTGTGTTCCCCTGATGGTTTAATATACACCGGACATGTTACCAGGTGAACAGTATAAGTGAGGAGAATGTGTTCCCCTGATGGTTTAATATACACGGGACATGTTACCAGGTGAACAGAATAGTGAGGAGAGTGTGTTCCCCTGCTGGTTTAAGATACACAGGGGACATGTTACCAGGTGAACACTATAAGTGAGGAGAGTGTGTTCCCCGGATTGTTTAATACACACTGGACATGTCACCAGGTGAACAGTATAAGTGAGGAGAGTGTGTTCCCCTGATGGTTTAATATACACGGGACATGTTACCAGGTGAACAGAATAGTGAGGAGAGTGTGTTCCCCTGATGGTTTAATATACACAGGACATGTTACCAGGTGAACACTATAAGTGAGGAGAGTGTGTTCCCCGGATTGTTTAATACACACTGGACATGTCACCAGGTGAACAGTATAAGTGAGGAGAGTGTGTTCCCCTGATGGTTTAATATACACGGGACATGTTACCAGATGAACAGTATAAGTGAGGAGCTTGTGTTCCCCTGATGGTTTAGTAATGACGGGACATGTTACCAGATAAACAGTATAAGTGAGGAGAATGTGTTCCCCTGATTGTTTAATACACAAAGGACATGTTACCAGGTGAACAGTACAAGTGAGGATAGTGTGTTCCCCTGATGGTTTAATGCACACAGGACATGTTACCAGGTGAACAGTACAAGTGAGGAGAGTGTGTTCCCCTGATGGTTTAATATACACGAGATATGTTACCAGGTGAACAGTATAGGTGAGGAGAGTGTGTTCCCCTGATGGTTTAATATACATGGGACATGTTACCAGGTGAACAGTGTAAGTGAGGAGAGTGTGTTTGCCTGATGGTTTAATATAAACGGGACATGTCAACAGGTGAAAAGTTTAAGTGAGGAGAGTGAGTTCCCCTGATGGTTTAATATACACGGGACATGTTACCAGATGAACAGTCTCAGTGAGGAGAGTGTGTTCCCCTGATGGTTTAATATACACGGGACATGTCACCAAATGAACTGTATAGGTGAGGAGAGTGTGTTCCCCTGATGGTTTAATACACACGAGACATGTTACCAGGTGAACAGTATAAGTGAGGAGAGTGTTTTCCCCTGATTGTTCAATGCACACTGGACATGTTACCAGGTGAACAGTATAAGTGAGGAGAGTGTGTTCCACTGATGGTTTAATATACACGGGACATGTTACCAGGTGAACAGTATAAGTGAGGAGAGTGTGTTCCCCTGAAGGTTTAATATACACCGGACATGTTACCAGGTGAACAGAATAAGTGAGGAGAGTGTGTTCCGCTGATGGTTTAATATACATGGGACATGTTACCAGGTGAACAGTATAAGTGAGGAGAGTGTCTTCCCCTGATGGTTTAATATACATGGGACATGTTACCAGATGAACAGTATAAGTGAGGAGAGTGTGTTCCCCTGATGGTTTAATGCACACAGGGCATGTTACCAGATGAACAGTATAAGTGAGGAGAATGTGTTCCCCTGATGGTTTAATATACATGGGACATGTCACCAGGTGAACAGTATAAGTGAGGAGAGTGTGTTCCCCTGATGGTTTAATATACATGGGACATGTCACCAGGTGAACAGTATAAGTGAGGAGAGTGTGTTCGCCTGATTATTTAATACACACGGGACATGTTACCAGGTGAACAGTATAAGTGAGGAGAGTCTGTTCCCCTGATGGTTTAATACACACGGGACATGTTACCAGGTGAACAGTATAAGTGAGGAGAGTGTGTTCCCCTGATGGTTTAATACACACGGGACATGTCACCAGGTGAACAGTATAAGTGAGGAGACTGTGTTCCCCTGATGGTTTAATATACACGGGACATGTTACCAGGTGAACAGTATAAGTGAGGAGAGTGTGTTCACCTGATGGTTTAATACTGTCGGGACATTTCCCCAGGTGAACAGTATAAGTGAGGAGAGTGTGTTCCCCTGATTGTTTAATACGCACGGGACATGTTACCAGGTGAACAGTCTAAGTGAGGAGAGTGTGTTCCCCTGATGGTTTAATGCACACAGGACATGTGACCATTTGAACAGTATAAGTGAGGAGAGTGTGTTCCCCTGATGGTTTAATATACACGGGACATGTCACCAGGTGAACAGTATAAGTGAGGAGAGTGTGTTCCTCTGATGGTTTAATATACACGGGACATGTGACCAGGTGAACAGTATAAGTGAGGAGAGTGTGTTCCTCTGATTGTTTAATATACACGGGACATGTGACCAGGTGAACAGTATAAGTGAGGAGACTGTGTTCCCCTGATGGTTTAATACTGTCGGGACATTTCCCCAGGTGAACAGTATAAGTGAGGAGAGTGTGTTCCCCTGATTGTTTAATACGCACGGGACATGTTACCAGGTGAACAGTATAAGTGAGGAGAGTGTGTTCCCCTGATGGTTTAATGCACACAGGACATGTGACCATTCGAACAGTATAAGTGAGGAGAGTGTGTTCCCCTGATGGTTTAATATACACGGGACATGTCACCAGGTGACCAGTATAAGTGAGGAGAGTGTGTTCCTCTGATGGTTTAATATACACGGGACATGTTGCCAGGAGAACAGTATAAGTGAGGAGAGTGTGTTCCCCTGATTGTTAAATACACACGAGACATGTCACCAAATGAACTGTATAAGTGAGGAGAGTGTGTTCCCCTGATGGTTTAATGCACACAGGACATGTTACCAGGTGAACAGTATAAGTGAGGAGAGTGTGTTCCCCTGATGGTTTAATATACACGGGACATGTTTCCAGGTGAACAGTATAAGTGAGTAGAGTGTGTTCCCCTGATGGTTTAATATACACGGGACATGTTTCCAGGTGAACAGTATAAGTGAGGAGAGTGTGTTCCCCTGATTGTTTAATATACACGGGACTTGTCACCAAGTGAACTATATAAGTGAGGAGAATGTGTTCCCCTGATTGTTTAATATACACGGGACATGTTGCCAGGTGAACAGTATAAGTGAGGAGAGTGTGTTCCCCTGATGGTTTAATATACACAGGACATGTTACCAGGTGAATGTATAAGTGAGGAGAGTTTGTTCCCCTGATTGTTTAATACACACGCGACATGTCACCAGGTGAACAGTATAAGTGAGGAGAGTGTTTTCCCCTGATTGTTCAATGCACACTGGACATGTTACCAGGTGAACAGTATAAGTGAGGAGAGTGTGTTCCCCTGATGGTTTAATATACACGGGACATGTTACCAGGTGAACAGTATAAGTGAGGAGAGTGTGTTCCCCTGAAGGTTTAATATACACCGGACATGTTACCAGGTGAACAGAATAAGTGAGGAGAGTGTATTCCGCTGATGGTTTAATATACATGGGACATGTTACCAGGTGAACAGTATAAGTGAGGAGAGTGTGTTCCCCTGATGGTTTAATATACACAGGACTTTTAACCAGGTGAACAGTATAAGTGAAGAGAGTGACTTCCCCTGATGGTTTAATATACACGGGACAAGTTACCAGATGAACAGTATAAGTGAGGAGAGTGTGTTCCCCTGATGGTTTAATATACATGGGACATGTTACCAGGTGATCAGTATAATTGAGGAGAGTGTGTTCCGCTGATGGTTTAATGTACACAGGACATGTTACCAGGTGAATGTATAAGTGAGGAGAGTTTGTTCCCCTGATTGTTTAATATACACGGGACATGTTACCAGGTGAACTCTATAAGTGAGGAGAGTGTGTTCCCCTGATTGTTTAATACATACAGGACATGTTACCAGGTGAACAGTATAAGTGAGGAGAGTGTGTTCCCCTGATGGTTTAATGTACACAGGACATGTTACCAGGTGAATGTATAAGTGAGGAGAGTTTGTTCCCCTGATTGTTTAATACACACGCGACATGTCACCAGGTGAACAGTATAAGTGAGGAGAGTGTGTTCCCCTGATTGTTTAATACATACAGGACATGTTACCAGGTGAACAGTATAAGTGAGGAGAGTGTGTTCCCCTGATGGTTTAATACTGACGGGACATGTTACCAGATGAACAGTATAAGTGAGGAGAGTGCGTTCCCCTAATTGTTTAATACTCACGGGACATGTAACAAAGTGAAAAGTATAAGTGAGGAGAGTGTGTTCGCCTGATGGATTAATATACACGGGACATGTCACCAGGTGAACAGTATAAGTGAGGAGAGTGTGTTCCCCTGATGGTTTAATACTGACGGGACATGTTACCAGATGAACAGTATAAGTGAGGAGAGTGTGTTCCCCTGATGGTTTAATATACACGGGACATGTTCCCAGGTGAACAGTATAAGTGAGGAGAGTGTGTTCCCCTGATGGTTTAATATACACGGGACATGTCACCAGGTGAACAGTATAAGTGAGGAGAGTGTGTTCCCCTGATGGTTTAATATACCCGGGACAAGTCACCAGGTGAACAGTATAAGTGAGGAGAGTGTGTTCCCCTGATGGTTTAATACTGACGGGACATGTTACCAGATGAACAGTATAAGTGAGGAGAGTGTGTTCCCCTGATGGTTTAATGCGCACAGGACATGTGACCAGGTGAACAGTATAAGTGAGGAGAGTGTGTTCCCCTGAAGGTTTAATACACACGGAACATGTTACCAGGTGAACAGGATAAGTGAGGAGAGTGTGTTCCCCTGATTGTTTAATACACACGAGACATGTCACCAAATGAACTGTATATGTGAGGAGAGTGTGTTCCCCTGATGGTTTAATGCACACAGGACATGTTACCAGGTGAACAGTATAAGTGAGGAGAGTGTGTTCCCCTGATGGTTTAATATGCACGGGACATGTTACCAGGTGAACAGTATAAGTGAGGAGAGTGTGTTCCCCTGATGGTTTAATATACACGGGACATGTCACCAGGTGAACAGTATATGTGAGGAGAATGTGTTCCCCTGATTGTTTAATACGCACGGGACATGTTGCCAGGTGAACAGTATAAGTGAGGAGAGTGTGTTCCCCTGATGGTTTAATATGCAAGGGACATGTTACCAGGTGAACAGTGTAAGTGAGGAGAGTGTGTTCCCCTGATGGTTTAATATGCAAGGGACATGTGACCAGGTGAACAGTGTAAGTGAGGAGAGTGTGTTCCCCTAATGGTTTAATATACACGGGACATGTCAACAGGTGAAACGTTTAAGTGATGAGAGTGTGTTCCCCTGATGGTTTAATATACACGGGACATGTCACCAAATGAACTGTATAAGTGAGGAGAGTGTGTTCCCCTGATGGTTTAATACACATGGGACATGTTACCAGATGAACAGTATAAGTGAGGAGAGTGTGTTTCCCGATTGTTTAATACACATGGGACATGTCACCAAATGAACTGTCTGAGTGAGGAGAGTGTGTTCCCCTGATGGTTTAATGCACACAGGACATGTTACCAGGTGAACAGTATAAGTGAGGAGAGGGTGTTCCCCTGATTGTTTAATATACACGGGACATGTCACCAAATGAACTGTATAAGTGAGGAGAGTGTGTTCCCCTGATTGTTTAATATACATGGGAAATGTTACCAGGTGAACAGTATATGTGAGGAGAGTGTGTCCCCTGATGGTTTAATATACACGGGTCATGTTACCAGGTGAACCGTATAAGTGAGGAGATTCTGTTGCCCTGATGGTTTAATATACATGGGACATGTTACCAGGTGAACAGAACAGTGAGGAGAGTGTTTTCCCCTGATGGTTTAATGCGCACGGGACATGTTACCAGGTGAACAGTTTTCGTGAGGAGAGTGTGTTCCCCTGATGGTTTAATATACACGGGACATGTTCCCAGGTGAACAGTATAAGTGAGGAGAGTGTGTTCCCCTGAAGGTTTAATATACACGGGACATGTTACCAGGTGAACAGGATAAGTGAGGTGAGTGTGTTCCCCTGATTGTTTAATACACACGAGACATGTCACCAAATGAACTGTATAAGTGAGGAGAGTGTGTTCCCCTGATGGTTTAATGCACACGGGACATGTCACCAAATGAACTGTATAAGTGAGGAGAGTGTGTTCCCCTGATGGTTTAATGCACACGGGACATGTTACCAGGTGAACAGTATAAGTGAGGAGAGTGTGTTCCCCTGATGGTTTAATATACACGGGACATGTTACCAGGTGAACAGTATAAGTGAGGAGAGTGTGTTCCCCTGATGGTTTAATATACACGGGACATGTCACCAGGTGAACAGTATATGTGAGGAGAATGTGTTCCCCTGATTGTTTAATACGCACGGGTCATGTTGCCAGGTGAACAGTGTAAGTGAGGAGAGTGTGTTCCCCTGATGGTTTAATATGCAAGGGACATGTGACCAGGTGAACAGTGTAAGTGAGGAGAGTGTGTTCCCCTGATGGTTTAATATACACGGGACATGTCAACAGGTGAAACGTTTAAGTGATGAGAGTGTGTTCCCCTGAAGGTTTAATATACACGGGACATGTCACCAAATGAACTGTATAAGAGAGGAGAGTGTGTTCCCCTGATTGTTTAATACTCACGGGACATGTAACAAAGTGAAAAGTATAAGTGAGGAGAGTGTGTTCCCCTGAAGGTTTAATACACACGGGACATGTCACCAGGTGAACAGTATAAGTGAGGAGAGTGCGTTCCCCTGATTGTTTAATACTCACGGGACATGTAACAAAGTGAAAAGTATAAGTGAGGAGAGTGTGTTCCCCTGAAGGTTTAATACACACGGGACATGTCACCAGGTGAACAGTATAAGTGAGCAGAATGTGTTCCCCTGATGGTTTAATATACACGGGACATGTTACCAGGTGAACGGTATAAGTGAGGAGAGTGTGTTCCCCTGATGGTTTAATACACACGGGACATGTCACCAGGTGAACAGTATAAGTGAGGAGAGTGTGTCCCCCTGATGGTTTAATATACACGGGACATGTTACCAGGTGAACAGTATAAGTGAGGAGAGTGTGTTCCCCTGATTGTTTAATATACACGGGACATGTTACCAGGTGAACAGATTCGAGTGAGGAGAGTGTGTTCCACTGATGGTTTAATATGCACGGAACATGTTACCAGATGAACAGTATAAGTGAGGAGAGTGTGTTCCACTGATGGTTTAATATACACGGGACATGTTACCAGGTGAACAGATTCGAGTGAGGAGAGTGTGTTCCACTGATGGTTTAATATGCACGGAACATGTTACCAGATGAACAGTATAAGTGAGGAGAGTGTGTTCCACTGATGGTTTAATATACACGGGACATGTTACCAGGTGAACAGTATAAGTGAGGAGAGTGTATTCCCCTGATGGTTTAATATACACGGGACATGTTACCAGGTGAACAGTATAAGAGAGGAGAGTGTGTTCCCCTGATTGTTTAATATACACGGGACATGTTACCAGGTGAACAGTATAAGTGAGGAGAGTGCTTTCCCCTGATGGTTTAATATACACGGGACATGTTACCAGGTGAACAGTATAAGAGAGGAGAGTGTGTTCCCCTGATTGTTTAATATACACGGGACATGTTACCAGGTGAACAGTATAAGTGAGGAGAATGTGTTCCCCTGATGGTTTAATATACACGGGACATGTTACCAGGTGAACAGTATAAGTGAGGAGAATGTGTTCCCCTGATGGTTTAATATACACGGGACATGTTACCAGGTGAACAGTATAAGTGAGGAGAGTGTGTTCCCCTGATGGTTTAATACACACGGGACATGTCACCAGGTGAACAGTATAAGTGAGGAGAGTGTGTCCCCCTATTGTTTTAATGCACACAGGACATGTTGCCAGGTGAACAGTATAAGTGAGGAGAGTGTGTTCCCCTGATTGTTTAATATACACGGGACATGTTCCCAGGTGAACAGTATAAGTGAGGAGAGTGTGTTCGCCTGCTGGTTTAATATACACGGGACATGTTACCAGGTGAACACGATCAGAGAGGAGAGTGTGTTCCCCTGATGGTTTAATACTGACGGGACATGTTACCAGATGAACAGTATAAGTGAGGAGCTTGTGTTCCCCTGATGGTTTAATACTGTCGGGACATGTTACCAGGTGAACAGTATAAGTAAGGAGAGTGTGTTCCCCTGATTGTTTAATACGCACGGGACATTTCACCAGGAGAACAGTATAAGTGAGGAGAGTGTGTTCCCCTTATGGTTTAATATACACAGGACATGATACCAGGTGAACAGTATAAGTGAGGAGAGTGAGTTCCCCTGATTGTTTTATATACCCGGGACATGTCAACAGGTGAACAGTATAAGTGAGGAGAGTGTGTTCCCCTGTTTGTTTAATACAAACGGGACATGTCACCAGGTGAACAGTATAAGTGAGCAGAGTGTGTTCCCCTGATGGTTTAATATGCATGGGACATGTTACCAGATGAACAGGATAAGTGAGGAGAGTGTGTTCCCCTGATGGTTTAATATGCACGGGACATGTTTCCAGCTGAACAGTATAAGTGAGGAGAGTGTGTTCCCCTGATGGTTTAACATACATGGGACATGTTACCAGGTGAACAGTATAACTGAAGAGAGTGTGTTCCCCTGATGGTTTAATATACACGGGACATGTTACCAGGTGAACAGTATAAGTGAGGAGAGTGCTTTCCCCTGATGGTTTAATATACACAGGACATATTACCAGGTGAACAGTATAAGTGAGGAGAGTGTGTACCCTTGATGGTTTAATATACACGGGACATGTTATCAGGTGAACAGTATAAGTGAGGAGAGTGTGTTCCCCTGATGGTTTAATATACACGGGACATGTTACCAGGTGAACAGTATAAGTGAGGAGAGTGTGTTCCCCTGATGGTTTAATATACACGGGACATGTTACCAGGTGAACAGTATAAGTGAGGAGAGTGTGTTCCCCTGCTGGTTTAATATACATGGGACATGTTACCAGGTGAACAGTATAAGTGAGGAGAGTGTGTTCCCCTGATGGTTTAATATACACGGGACATGTTACCAGGTGAACAGTATAAGTGAGGAGAGTGTGTTCCCCTGATGGTTTAATATACACGGGACATGTTACCAGGTGAACAGTGTAAGTGAGGAGAGTGTGTTCCCCTGATGGTTTAATATACACGGGACATGTTACCAGGTGAACAGTGTAAGTGAGGAGAGTGTGTTCCCCTGATGGTTTAATATACACAGGACATGTCACCAGGTGAAAAGTTTAAGTGAGGAGAGTGTGTTCCCCTGATGGTTTAATACTGAAGGGGCATGTTACCAGATGAACAATATAAGTGAGGAGCTTGTGTTCCCATGATGGTTTAATACAGACGGGACATGTTACCAGATGAACAGTATAAGTGAGGAGAGTGTGTTCCCCTGATGGTTTAATGCACACAGGACATGTTACCAGGTGAACAGTGTAATTGAGGAGAGTGTGTTCCACTGATGGTTTAATACTGAGGGGACTTGTTACCAGGTGAACAGGATAAGTGAGGAGAGTGTGTTCCCCTCATGGTTTAATACACACGGTACATGTTACCAGGTGAACAGTATAAGTGAGGAGAGTGTGTTCCCGTGATGGTTTAATATACACGGATCATGTTACCAGGTGAACAGTATAAGTGAGGAGAGTGTGTTCCCCTGATGGTTTAATATACACGGGACATGTTACCAGATGAACAGTGTAAGTGAGGAGAATGTGTTCCCCTGATTGTTTAATACGCACGGGACTTGTCACCAAGTGAACTGTATAAGTGAGGAAAATGTGTTCCCCAGTTTGTTTAATGTACACGGGACATGATGCCAGGTGAACAATATAAGTGAGGAGAGTGTGTTCCCCTGATGGTTTAATATACACGGGACACGTCACCAGGTGAACAGTATAAGTGAGGAGAGAGTGTTCCCCTGATGGTTTAATATACATGGGACATGTTACCAGGTGAACAGTATAAGTGAGGAGAATGTGTTCCCCAGTTTGTTTAATATACATGGGACATGATGCCAGGTGAACAGTATAAGTGAGGAGAGTGTGTTCCCCTGATGGTTTCATATACATGGGACATGTTTACCAGGTGAACAGTATAAGTGAGGAGAGTGCGTTCCCCTGATTGTTTAATACGCACGGGACATGTTACCAGATGAACAGTATAAGTGAGGAGAGTGTGTTCCCCTGATGGTTTAATATACACGGGACATGTCAACAAGTGAACTGTATAAGTGAGGAGAGTGTATTCCCCTGATTGTTTAATACACACGGGACATGTCACCAGGTGAACAGTATAAGTGAGCAGAATGTGTTCCCCTGATGGTTTAATATGCACGGGACATGTTACCAGATGAAAAGTATAAGTGAGGAGAGTGTGTTCCCTTGATGGTTTAATATACACGGGACATGTTACCAGGTGAACAGTATAAGTGAGGAGAGTGTGTTCCCCTGATGGTTTAATATACACGGGACATGTTACAAGGTGAACAGTATAAGTGAGGAGAGTGTGTTCCCCTGATGGTTTAATACTGATGGGACATGTTACCAGATGAACAGTATAAGTGAGGAGCTTGTGTTCCCCTGATGGTTTAATACTGACGGGACATGTTACCAGGTGAACAGTATAAGTGAGGAGAATGTGTTCCCCTGATGGTTCAATATACACAGGACATGATGCCAGGTGAACAGTATAAATGAGGAGAGTGTGTTCCCCTGATGGTTTAATATACACGGGACATGTTACAAGGTGAACAGTATAAGTGAGGAGAGTGTGTTCCCCTGCTGGTTTAATATGCACGGGACATGTTACCAGGTGAACACGATAAGTGAGGAGAGTGTGTTCCCCTGATGGTTTAATACTGATGGGACATGTTGCCAGATGAACAGTATAAGTGAGGAGCTTGTGTTCCCCTGATGGTTTAATACTGACGGGACATGTTACCAGGTGAACAGTATAAGTGAGGAGAATGTGTTCCCCTGATTGTTTAATACGCACGGGACATTTCACCAGGTGAACAGTATAAGTGAGCAGAATGTGTTCCCCTGATGGTTTAATATGCACGGGACATGTTTCCAGCTGAACAGTATAAGTGAGGAGAGTGTGTTCCCTTGATGGTTTAATATACACGGGACATGTTTCCATCTGAACTGTATAAGTGAGGAGAGTGTGTTCCCCTGATGGTTTAATATACACGGGACATGTTACCAGGTGAACAGTATAAGTGAGGAGAGTGTGTTCCCTTGATGGTTTAATATACACGGGACATGTTACCAGGTGAACAGTATAAGTGAGGACTTGTGTGTTCCCCTGGTGGTTTAATATACACGGGACATGTTACCAGGTGAACAGTATAAGTGAGGAGAGTGTGTTCCCCTGATGGTATAATATGCACGGGACATGTTTCCAGCTGAACAGTATAAGTGAGGAGAGTGTGTTCCCCTGATTGTTTAACACGCACGGGACATGTTACCAGGTGAACAGTATAAGTGAGGACAGTGTGTTCCCCTGGTGGTTTAATATACACGGGACATGTTACCAGCTGAACAGTATAAGTGAGGAGAGTGTGTTCCCCTGATGGTATAATATGCACGGGACATGTTTCCAGCTGAACAGTATAAGTGAGGAGAGTGTGTTCCCCTGATGGTTTAATATGCACGGGACATGTTACCAGATGAACAGTATAAGTGAGGAGAGTGTGTTCCCCTGATGGTTTAATATACACGGGACATGTTACCAGATGAACAGTATAAGTGAGGAGAGTGTGTTCCCCTGATGGTTTAATATGCACGGGACATGTTTCCAGCTGAACAGTATAAATGAGGAGAGTGTGTTCCCCTGATGGTTTAATATGCATGGGACATGTTTCCAGCTGAACAGTATAAGTGAGGAGCGTGTGTTCCCCTGATGGTTTAATATACACGGGACATGTTACCAGGTGAACAGTATAAGTGAGGAGAGTGTGTTCCCTTGATGGTTTAATATACATGGGACATGTTACCAGGTGAACAGTATAAGTGAGGAGAGTGTGTTCCCTTGATGGTTTAATATACATGGGACATGTTACCAGGTGAACAGTATAAGTGAGGAGAGTGTGTTCCCTTGATGGTTTAATATGCATGGGACATGTTTCCAGCTGAACAGTATAAGTGAGGAGCGTGTGTTCCCCTGCTGGTTTAATATACATGGGACATGTTACCAGGTGAACAGTGTAAGTGAGGAGAGTGTGTTCCCCTGATGGTTTAATATACACGGGACATGTTACCAGGTGAACAGTATAAGTGAGGAGAGTGTGTTCCCTTGATGGTTTAATATACACGGGACATGTTACCAGGTGAACAGTATAAGTGAGGAGAGTGTGTTCCCTTGATGGTTTAATATACACGGGACATGTTACCAGGTGAACAGTATAAGTGAGGAGAGTGTGTTCCCCTGATGGTTTAATATACACGGGACATGTTACCAGATGAACAGTATAAGTGAGGAGAGTGTGTTCCCTTGATGGTTTAATATACACGGGACATGTTACCAGATGAACAGTATAAGTGAGGAGAGTGTGTTCCCTTGATGGTTTAATATACACGGGACATGTTACCAGGTGAACAGTATAAGTGAGGACAGTGTGTTCCCCTGGTGGTTTAATATACACGGGACATGTTACCAGGTGAACAGTATAAGTGAGGAGAGGGTGTTCCCCTGCTGGTTTAATATACACGGGACATGTTACCAGGTGAACAGTATAAGTGAGGACAGTGTGTTCCCCTGGTGGTTTAATATACACGGGACATGTTACCAGGTGAACAGTATAAGTGAGGAGAGTGTGTTCCCCTGATGGTATAATATGCACGGGACATGTTTCCAGCTGAACAGTATAAGTGAGGAGAGTGTGTTCCCCTGATGGTTTAATATGCACGGGACATGTTTCCAGCTGAACAGTATAAGTGAGGAGAGTGTGTTCCCCTGATAGTTTAATATGCATGGGACATGTTTCCAGCTGAACAGTATAAGTGAGGAGCGTGTGTTCCCCTGATGGTTTAATATACACGGGACATGTTACCAGGTGAACAGTATAAGTGAGGACAGTGTGTTCCCCTGATTGTTTAATACACACGGGACATGTTACAAGGTGAACAGTATAAGTGAGGAGAGTGTGTTCCCCTGATGGGAAAAATGCACGGGACATGTTTCCAGCTGAACAGTATAAGTGAGGAGAGTGTGTTCCCCTGATGGTATAATATGCACGGGACATGTTACCAGATGAACAGTATAAGTGAGGAGAGTGTGTTCCCTTGATGGTTTAATATACACGGGACATGTTACCAGGTGAACAGTATAAGTGAGGACAGTGTGTTCCCCTGATGGTTTAATACTGACGGGACATGTTACCAGATGAACAGTATAAGTGAGGAGAGTGTGTTCCCCTGATGGGAAAAATGCACGGGACATGTTTCCAGCTGAACAGTATAAGTGAGGAGAGTGTGTTCCCCTGATGGTATAATATGCACGGGACATGTTACCAGATGAACAGTATAAGTGAGGAGAGTGTGTTCCCTTGATGGTTTAATATACACGGGACATGTTACCAGGTGAACAGTATAAGTGAGGACAGTGTGTTCCCCTGATGGTTTAATATACACGGGACATGTTACCAGGTGAACAGTATAAGTGAGGACAGTGTGTTCCCCTGGTGGTTTAATATACACGGGACATGTTACCAGGTGAACAGTATAAGTGAGGAGAGTGTGTTCCCCTGATGGTATAATATGCACGGGACATGTTTCCAGCTGAACAGTATAAGTGAGGAGAGTGTGTTCCCCTGATGGTTTAATATGCACGGGACATGTTTCCAGCTGAACAGTATAAGTGAGGAGAGTGTGTTCCCCTGATGGTTTAATATGCACGGGACATGTTTCCATCTGAACTGTATAAGTGAGGAGAGTGTGTTCCCCTGATGGTTTAATATACACGGGACATGTTACCAGGTGAACAGTATAAGTGAGGAGAGTGTGTTCCCTTGATGGTTTAATATACACGGGACATGTTACCAGGTGAACAGTATAAGTGAGGACAGTGTGTTCCCCTGGTGGTTTAATATACACGGGACATGTTACCAGGTGAACAGTATAAGTGAGGAGAGGGTGTTCCCCTGATTGTTTAATACACACGGGACATGTTACCAGGTGAACTGTATATGTGAGGAGAGTGTGTCCCCTGATGGTTTAATGCACACAGGACATGTTACCAGGTGAACAGTATAAGTGAGGAGAGGGTGTTCCCCTGATTGTTTAATACACACGGGACATGTTACCAGGTGAACTGTATATGTGAGGAGAGTGTGTCCCCTGATGGTTTAATATACATGGGAAATGTTACCAGGTGAACAGTATATGTGAGGAGAGTGTGTCCCCTGATGGTTTAATATACACGGGACATGTTACCAGGTGAACCGTATAAGTGAGGAGATTCTGTTGCCCTGATGGTTTAATATACATGGGACATGTTACCAGGTGAACAGAACAGTGAGGAGAGTGTTTTCCCCTGATGGTTTAATATACACGGGATATGTTACCAGGTGAACAGTATAAGTGAGGAGAGGGTGTTCCCCTGCTGGTTTAATATACACGGGACATGTTACCAGGTGAACAGTGTAAGTGAGGACAGTGTGTTCCCCTGGTGGTTTAATATACACGGGACATGTTACCAGGTGAACAGTATAAGTGAGGAGAGTGTGTTCCCCTGATGGTATAATATGCACGGGACATGTTTCCAGCTGAACAGTATAAGTGAGGAGAGTGTGTTCCCCTGATGGTATAATATGCACGGGACATGTTTCCAGCTGAACAGTATAAGTGAGGAGAGTGTGTTCCCCTGATGGTATAATATGCACGGGACATGTTTCCAGCTGAACAGTATAAGTGAGGAGAGTGTGTTCCCCTGATGGTTTAATATGCACGGGACATGTTTCCAGCTGAACAGTATAAGTGAGGAGAGTGTGTTCCCCTGATGGTTTAATATACACGGGACATGTTACCAGGTGAACAGTATAAGTGAGGAGAGGGTGTTCCCCTGATGGTTTAATATACACGGGACATGTTACAAGGTGAACAGTATAAGTGAGGAGAGTGTGTTCCCCTGATGGTTTAATATACATGGGACATGTCACCAGGTGAAAAGTTTAAGTGAGGAGAGTGTGTTCCCTTGATGGTTTAATATACACGGGACATGTTACCAGATGAACAGTATAAGTGAGGAGAGTGTGTTCCCTTGATGGTTTAATATACACGGGACATGTTACCAGATGAACAGTATAAGTGAGGAGAGTGTGTTCCCCTGATGGTTTAATACTGACGGGACATGTTACCAGGTGAACAGTATAAGTGAGGAGAGTGTGTTCCCTTGATGGTTTAATATACACGGGACATGTTACCAGGTGAACAGTATAAGTGAGGACAGTGTGTTCCCCTGGTGGTTTAATATACACGGGACATGTTACCAGGTGAACAGTATAAGTGAGGAGAGTGTGTTCCCCTGATGGTATAATATGCACGGGACATGTTTCCAGCTGAACAGTATAAGTGAGGAGAGTGTGTTCCCCTGATGGTTTAATATGCACGGGACATGTTTCCAGCTGAACAGTATAAGTGAGGAGAGTGTGTTCCCCTGATGGTTTAATATGCATGGGACATGTTTCCAGCTGAACAGTATAAGTGAGGAGCGTGTGTTCCCCTGATGGTTTAATATACACGGGACATGTTACCAGGTGAACAGTATAAGTGAGGAGAGTGTGTTCCCCTGATGGTTTAATATACACGGGACATGTTACAAGGTGAACAGTATAAGTGAGGAGAGTGTGTTCCCTTGATGGTTTAATATACACGGGACATGTTACCAGATGAACAGTATAAGTGAGGAGAGTGTGTTCCCCTGATGGTTTAATATACACGGGACATGTTACAAGGTGAACAGTATAAGTGAGGAGAGTGTGTTCCCCTGCTGGTTTAATATACACGGGACATGTTACCAGGTGAACACGATAAGTGAGGAGAGTGTGTTCCCCTGATGGTTTAATACTGATGGGACATGTTACCAGATGAACAGTATAAGTGAGGAGCTTGTGTTCCCCTGATGGTTTAAGACTGACGGGACATGTTACCAGGTGAACAGTATAAGTGAGGAGAATGTGTTCCCCTGATTGTTTAATACGCACGGGACATTTCACCAGGTGAACAGTATAAGTGAGGAGAGTGTGTTCCCCTGATGGTTCAATGTACACAGGACATGTTACCAGGTGAACAGAATAAGTGAGGAGAGTGTGTTCCCCTGATGGTTCAATGTACACAGGACATGCTACCAGGTGAACAGTATAAGTGAGGAGAATGTGTTCCCCTGATTGTTTAATACGCACGGGACATTTCACCAGGTGAACAGTATAAGTGAGGAGAGTGTGTTCCCCTGATGGTTCAATGTACACAGGACATGTTACCAGGTGAACAGAATAAGTGAGGAGAGTGTGTTCCCCTGATGGTTCAATGTACACAGGACATGCTACCAGGTGAACAGTATAAGTGAGGAGAGTGAGTTCCCTTGATTGTTTTATTTACCCGGGACATGTCAGCAGGTGAACAGTATAAGTGAGGAGAGTGTGTTCCCCTGATGGTTTAATACACACGGGACATGTCACCAGGTGAACAGTATAAGTGAGCGGAATGTGTTCCCCTGATGGTTTAATATGCACGGGACATGTTACCAGATGAACAGTATAAGTGAGGAGAGTGTGTTCCCCTGATGGTTTAATATGCACGGGACATGTTTCCAGCTGAACAGTATAAGTGAGGAGAGTGTGTTCCCCTGATGGTATAATATGCACGGGACATGTTTCCAGCTGAACAGTATAAGTGAGGAGAGTGTGTTCCCCTGATGGTTTAATATGCACGGGACATGTTTCCAGCTGAACAGTATAAGTGAGGAGAGTGTGTTCCCCTGATGGTTTAATATGCACGGGACATGTTTCCATCTGAACTGTATAAGTGAGGAGAGTGTGTTCCCCTGCTGGTTTAATATACACGGGACATGTTACCAGGTGAACAGTATAAGTGAGGAGAGTGTGTTCCCTTGATGGTTTAATATACACGGGACATGTTACCAGGTGAACAGTATAAGTGAGGACAGTGTGTTCCCCTGGTGGTTTAATATACACGGGACATGTTACCAGGTGAACAGTATAAGTGAGGAGAGGGTGTTCCCCTGATTGTTTAATACACACGGGACATGTTACCAGGTGAACTGTATATGTGAGGAGAGTGTGTCCCCTGATGGTTTAATGCACACAGGACATGTTACCAGGTGAACAGTATAAGTGAGGAGAGGGTGTTCCCCTGATTGTTTAATACACACGGGACATGTTACCAGGTGAACTGTATATGTGAGGAGAGTGTGTCCCCTGATGGTTTAATATACATGGGAAATGTTACCAGGTGAACAGTATATGTGAGGAGAGTGTGTCCCCTGATGGTTTAATATACACGGGACATGTTACCAGGTGAACCGTATAAGTGAGGAGATTCTGTTGCCCTGATGGTTTAATATACATGGGACATGTTACCAGGTGAACAGAACAGTGAGGAGAGTGTTTTCCCCTGATGGTTTAATGCGCACGGGACATGCTACCAGGTGAACAGTTTTCGTGAGGAGAGTGTGTTCCCCTGATGGTTTAATATACACGGGACATGTTCCCAGGTGAACAGTATAAGTGAGGAGAGTGTGTTCCCCTGAAGGTTTAATATACACGGGACATGTTACCAGGTGAACAGGATAAGTGAGGAGATTGTGTTCCCCTGATTGTTTAATACACACGAGACATGTCACCAAATGAACTGGAGAAGTGAGGAGAGTGTGTTCCCCTGATGGTTTAATGCACACGGGACATGTCACCAAATGAACTGTATAAGTGAGGAGAGTGTGTTCCCCTGATGGTTTAATGCACACAGGACATGTTACCAGGTGAACAGTATAAGTGAGGAGAGTGTGTTCCCCTGATGGTTTAATATACACGGGACATGTTACCTGGTGAACAGTATAAGTGAGGAGAGTGTGTTCCCCTGATTGTTTAATATACACGGGACATGTCACCAGGTGAACAGTATATGTGAGGAGAATGTGTTCCCCTCATGGTTTAATATACACGGGACATGTTACCAGATGAACAGTATAAGTGAGGAGCTTGTGTTCCCCTGATGGTTTAATACTGCCGGGACATGTTACCAGATGAACACGATAAGTGAGGAGAGTGTGTTCCCCTGATTGTTTAATACACACGGGACATGTTACCAGGTGAACAGTATAAGTGAGGAGAGTGTGTTCCCCTGATGGTTTAATATACACGGGACATGTTACCAGGTGAACAGTGTAAGTGAGGAGAATGTGTTCCCCTGATGGTTTAATATACACAGGACATGTCACCAGGTGAAAAGTTTAAGTGAGGAGAGTGTGTTCCCCTGATTGTTTAATACACACGGGACAAGTCACCAAATGAACTGTATGAGTGAGGAGAATGTGTTCCCCTGATGATTTAATACACACGGGACATGTTACCAGATGAACAGTATAAGTGAGGAGAGTGTGTTCCCCTGATGATTTAATATACACGGGACATGTTACCAGGTGAACAGTATAAGTGAGGAGAGTGTGTTCCCCTGATGATTTAATATACATGGGACATGTTACCAGGTGAACAGTATAAGTGAGGAGAGTGTGTTCCCCTGATGGTTTAATATACACGGTACATGTTACCAGGTGAACAGTATAAGTGAGGAGAGTGTATTCCCCTGATGGTTTAATATACACGGGACATGTTACCAGATGAACAGTATAAGTGAGGAGAGTGTGTTCCCCTGATGATTTAATATACACGGGACATGTTACCAGGTGAACAGTATAAGTGAGGAGAGTGTGTTCCCCTGATGGTTTAATATACACGGTACATGTTACCAGGTGAACAGTATAAGTGAGGAGAGTGTATTCCCCTGATGGTTTAATATACACGGGACATGATGCCAGGTGAACATTATAAGTGAGGAGAGTGTGTTCCCCTGATGGTTTAATACACACGGGACATGTTACCAGATGAACAGTATAAGTGAGGAGAGTGTGTTCCCCTGATGATTTAATATACACGGGACATGTTACCAGGTGAACAGTATAAGTGAGGAGAGTGTGTTCCCCTGATGGTTTAATATACACGGTACATGTTACCAGGTGAACAGTATAAGTGAGGAGAGTGTATTCCCCTGATGGTTTAATATACACGGGACATGATGCCAGGTGAACATTATAAGTGAGGAGAGTGTGTTCCCCTGATGGTTTAATATACACGGGACATGTTACCAGGTGAACAGTATAAGTGAGGAGAATGTGTTCCCCTGATGGTTTAATAGACACGGGACATGTCACCAGGTGAAAAGTTTAAGTGAGGAGAGTGTGTTCTCCTGATGGTTTAAAATACATGGGATATGTTACCAGGTGAACAGTATAAGTGAAGAGAGTGTGTTCCCCTGATGGTTTAATATACACGGGACATGTCACCAGGTGAAAAGTTTAAGTGAGGAGAGTGTGTTCCCCTGATGGTTTAAAATACATGGGATATGTTACCAGGTGAACAGTATAAGTGAGGAGAGTGTGTTCCCCTGATGGTTTAATATACACGGGACATGTCACCAGGTGAACAGTATATGTGAGGAGAATGTGTTCACCTGATTGTTTAATACGCACGGGACATGTTGCCAGGTGAACAGTATAAGTGAGGAGAGTGTGTTCCCCTGATGGTTTAATATGCAAGGGACATGTGACCAGGTGAACAGTGTAAGTGAGGAGAGTGTGTTCCCCTGATGGTTTAATATACACGGGACATGTCAACAGGTGAAACGTTTAAGTGAGGAGAGTGTGTTCCCCTGATGTTTTAATACACATGGGACATGTTACCAGATGAACAGTATAAGTGAGGAGAGTGTGTTCCCCGATTGTTTAATATACATGTGAAATGTTACCAGGTGAACAGTATATGTGAGGAGAGTGTGTTCCCCTGATGGTTTAATGCACACAGGACATGTTACCAGGTGAACAGTATAAGTGAGGAGAGGGTGTTCCCCTGATTGTTTAATACACACGGGACATGTCACCAAATGAACTGTATAAGTGAGGAGAGTGTGTTCCCCTAATTGTTTAATATACATGGGAAATGTTACCAGGTGAACAGTATATGTGAGGAGAGAGTGTCCCCTGATGGTTTAATATACACGGGACATGTTACCAGGTGAACCGTATAAGTGAGGAGATTCTGTTGCCCTGATGGTTTAATATACATGGGACATGTTACCAGGTGAACAGAACAGCGAGGAGAGTGTTTTCCCCTGATGGTTTAATGCGCACGGGACATGTTACCAGGTGAACAGTTTTCGTGAGGAGAGTGTGTTCCCCTGATGGTTTAATATACACGGGACATGTTCCCAGGTGAACAGTATAAGTGAGGAGAGTGTGTTCCCCTGAAGGTTTAATATACACGGGACATGTTACCAGGTGAACAGGATAAGTGAGGAGAGTGTGTTCCCCTGATTGTTTAATACACACGAGACATGTCACCAAATGAACTGTATAAGTGAGGAGAGTGTGTTCCCCTGATGGTTTAATGCACACGGGACATGTCACCAAATGAACTGTATAAGTTAGGAGAGTGTGTTCCCCTGATGGTTTAATGCACACAGGACATGTTACCAGGTGAACAGTATAAGTGAGGAGAGTGTGTTCCCCTGATGGTTTAATATACACGGGACATGTTACCAGGTGAACAGTATAAGTGAGGAGAGTGTGTTCCCCTGATTGTTTAATATACACGGGACATGTCACCAGGTGAACAGTATATGTGAGGAGAATGTGTTCCCCTCATGGTTTAATATACACGGGACATGTTACCAGATGAACAGTATAAGTGAGGAGCTTGTGTTCCCCTGATGGTTTAATACTGCCGGGACATGTTACCAGATGAACACGATAAGTGAGGAGAGTGTGTTCCCCTGATTGTTTAATACACACGGGACATGTTACCAGGTGAACAGTATAAGTGAGGAGAGTGTGTTCCCCTGATGGTTTAATATACACGGGACATGTTACCAGGTGAACAGTGTAAGTGAGGAGAATGTGTTCCCCTGATGGTTTAATATACACAGGACATGTCACCAGGTGAACAGTATAAGTGTGGAGAATGTGTTCCCCAGATTGTTTAAGATACATGGGACATGTTACCAGGCGAACAATGTAAGTGAGGAGAGTGTGTTCCCCTGATGGTGTAATATACACGGGACATGTCACCAGGTGAAAAGTTTAAGTGAGGAGAGTGTGTTCCCCTGATTGTTTAATACACACGGGACAAGTCACCAAATGAACTGTATGAGTGAGGAGAATGTGTTCCCCTGATGATTTAATACACACGGGACATGTTACCAGATGAACAGTATAAGTGAGGAGAGTGTGTTCCCCTGATGATTTAATATACACGGGACATGTTACCAGGTGAACAGTATAAGTGAGGAGAGTGTGTTCCCCTGATGATTTAATATACATGGGACATGTTACCAGGTGAACAGTATAAGTGAGGAGAGTGTGTTCCCCTGATGGTTTAATATACACGGTACATGTTACCAGGTGAACAGTATAAGTGAGGAGAGTGTATTCCCCTGATGGTTTAATATACACGGGACATGTTACCAGATGAACAGTATAAGTGAGGAGAGTGTGTTCCCCTGATGATTTAATATACACGGGACATGTTACCAGGTGAACAGTATAAGTGAGGAGAGTGTGTTCCCCTGATGGTTTAATATACACGGTACATGTTACCAGGTGAACAGTATAAGTGAGGAGAGTGTATTCCCCTGATGGTTTAATATACACGGGACATGATGCCAGGTGAACATTATAAGTGAGGAGAGTGTGTTCCCCTGATGGTTTAATACACACGGGACATGTTACCAGATGAACAGTATAAGTGAGGAGAGTGTGTTCCCCTGATGATTTAATATACACGGGACATGTTACCAGGTGAACAGTATAAGTGAGGAGAGTGTGTTCCCCTGATGGTTTAATATACACGGTACATGTTACCAGGTGAACAGTATAAGAGAGGAGAGTGTGTTCCCCTGATGGTTTAATATACACGGGACATGTTACCAGGTGAACAGTATAAGTGAGGAGAATGTGTTCCCCTGATGGTTTAATAGACACGGGACATGTCACCAGTTGAAAAGTTTAAGTGAGGAGAGTGTGTTCTCCTGATGGTTTAAAATACATGGGATATGTTACCAGGTGAACAGTATAAGTGAAGAGAGTGTGTTCCCCTGATGGTTTAATATACACGGGACATGTCACCAGGTGAAAAGTTTAAGTGAGGAGAGTGTGTTCCCCTGATGGTTTAAAATACATGGGATATGTTACCAGGTGAACAGTATAAGTGAGGAGAGTGTGTTCCCCTGATGGTTTAATATACACGGGACATGTCACCAGGTGAACAGTATATGTGAGGAGAATGTGTTCACCTGATTGTTTAATACGCACGGGACATGTTGCCAGGTGAACAGTATAAGTGAGGAGAGTGTGTTCCCCTGATGGTTTAATATGCAAGGGACATGTGACCAGGTGAACAGTGTAAGTGAGGAGAGTGTGTTCCCCTGATGGTTTAATATACACGGGACATGTCAACAGGTGAAACGTTTAAGTGAGGAGAGTGTGTTCCCCTGATGGTTTAATACACATGGGACATGTTACCAGATGAACAGTATAAGTGAGGAGAGTGTGTTCCCCGATTGTTTAATATACATGTGAAATGTTACCAGGTGAACAGTATATGTGAGGAGAGTGTGTTCCCCTGATGGTTTAATGCACACAGGACATGTTACCAGGTGAACAGTATAAGTGAGGAGAGGGTGTTCCCCTGATTGTTTAATACACACGGGACATGTCACCAAATGAACTGTATAAGTGAGGAGAGTGTGTTCCCCTAATTGTTTAATATACATGGGAAATGTTACCAGGTGAACAGTATATGTGAGGAGAGTGTGTCCCCTGATGGTTTAATATACACGGGACATGTTACCAGGTGAACCGTATAAGCGAGGAGATTCTGTTGCCCTGATGGTTTAATATACATGGGACATGTTACCAGGTGAACAGAACAGCGAGGAGAGTGTTTTCCCCTGATGGTTTCATGCGCACGGGACATGTTACCAGGTGAACAGTTTTCGTGAGGAGAGTGTGTTCCCCTGATGGTTTAATATACACGGGACATGTTCCCAGGTGAACAGTATAAGTGAGGAGAGTGTGTTCCCCTGAAGGTTTAATATACACGGGACATGTTACCAGGTGAACAGGATAAGTGAGGAGAGTGTGTTATCCTGATTGTTTAATACACACGAGACATGTCACCAAATGAACTGTATAAGTGAGGAGAGTGTGTTCCCCTGATGGTTTAATGCACACAGGACATGTTACCAGGTGAACAGTATAAGTGAGGAGAGTATGTTCCCCTGATGGTTTAATATACACGGGACATGTCACCAGGTGAACAGTATATGTGAGGAGAATGTGTTCCCCTGATTGTTTAATATACACGGGACATGTCACCAGGTGAACAGTATATGTGAGGAGAGTGTGTTCCCCTGATGGTTTAATATACACGGGACATGTCACCAGGTGAACAGTATATGTGAGGAGAATGTGTTCCCCTGATTGTTTAATACGCACGGGACATGTTGCCAGGTGAACAGTGTAAGTGATGAGAGTGTGTTCCCCTGATGGTTTAATATGCAAGGGACATGTGACCAGGTGAACAGTGTAAGTGAGGAGAGTGTGTTCCCCTGATGGTTTAATATACACGGGACATGTTACCAGGTGAACAGTATAAGTGAGCGGAATGTGTTCCCCTGATGGTTTAATATACACGGGACATGTTACCAGGTGAACTGTATAAGTGAGGAGAGTGCGTTCCCCTGAAGGTTTAATACACACGGGACATGTCACCAGGTGAACAGTATAAGTGAGCGGAATGTGTTCCCCTGATGGTTTAATATACACGGGACATGTTACCAGGTGAACTGTATAAGTGAGGAGAGTGTGTTCCCCTGATGGTTTAATACACACGGGACATGTCACCAAATGAACTGGATAAGTGAGGAGAGTGCGTTCCCCTGAAGGTTTAATACACACGGGACATGTCACCAAATGAACTGTATAAGTGAGGAGAGTGCGTTCCCCTGAAGGTTTAATACACACGGGACATGTCACCAGGTGAACAGTATAAGTGAGCGGAATGTGTTCCCCTGATGGTTTAATATACACGGGACATGTTACCAGGTGAACTGTATAAGTGAGGAGAGTGTGTTCCCCTGATGGTTTAATACACACGGGACATGTCACCAGGTGAACAGTATAAGTGAGGAGAGTGTGTCCACCTGATGGTTTAATATACACGGGACATGTTACCAGGTGAACAGTATAAGAGAGGAGAGTGTGTTCCCCTGATGGTTTAATACACACGGGACATGTTACCATTTGAACAGTATAAGTGAGGAGAGTGTATTCCACTGATGGTTTAATATACACGGGACATGTTACCAGGTGAACAGATTCGAGTGAGGAGAGTGTGTTCCACTGATGGTTTAATATGCACGGAACATGTTACCAGATGAACAGTATAAGTGAGGAGAGTGTGTTCCACTGATGGTTTAATACACACGGGACATGTTACCAGGTGAGCAGTATAAGTGAGGAGAGTGTGTTCCCCTGATGGTTTAATATACACGAGACAGGTTACCAGGTGACCAGTATAAGTGAGGAGAGTGTGTTCCCATGATGGTTTAATATACACGGGACATGTTACCAGGTGAAAAGTATAAGTGAGGAGAGTGTGTTCCCCTGATGGTTTAATACACATGGGACATGTTACCAGGTGAACAGTATAAGTGAGGAGAGTGTGTTCCCCTGATGGTTTAATACACATGGGACATGTTACCAGGTGACCAGTATAAGTGAGGAGAGTGTGTTGCCCTGATGGTTTAATATACACGAGACATGTTACCAGGTGAACAGTATAAGTGAGGAGAGTGTGTTCCCATAATGGTTTAATATACACGGGACATGTTACCAGGTGAACAGTATAAGTGAGAAGAGTGTGTTCCCTTGATGGTTTAATATACACGGGACATGTTACCAGGTGAAAAGTATAAGTGAGGAGAGTGTTTTCCCTTGATGGTTTAATATACACGGGACATGTTACCAGGTGAACAGTATAAGTGAGAAGAGTGTGTTCCCTTGATGGTTTAATACTGAGGGGACATGTTACCAGATGAACAGTATAAGTGAGGAGAGTGTGTTCCCCTGATGGTTTAATATACACGGGACATGTTACCAGGTGAACAGTATAAGTGACGAGAGTGCTTTCCCCTGATGGTTCAATATACACAGGACATGTTACCAGGTGAACAGTATAAGTGAGGAGAGAGTTTTCCCCTGATGGTTCAATATACACAGGACATGTTACCAGGTGAACAGTATAAGTGAGAAGAGTGTGTTCCCTTGATGGTTTAATACTGAGGGGACATGTTACCAGATGAACAGTATAAGTGAGGAGAGTGTGTTCCCCTGATGGTTTAATATACACGGGACATGTTACCAGGTGAACAGTATAAGTGACGAGAGTGCTTTCCCCTGATGGTTCAATATACACAGGACATGTTACCAGGTGAACAGTATAAGTGAGGAGAGTGTGTTCCCCTGATGGTTTAATATACACGAGACATGTTACCAGGTGAACAGTATAAGTGAGGAGAGTGTGTTTCCATGATGGTTTAATATACACGGGACATGTTACCAGGTGAACACGATAAATGAGGAGAGTGTGTTCCCCTGATGGTTTAATACTGACGGGACATGTTACCAGATGAACAGTATAAGTGAGGAGCTTGTGTTCCCCTGATGGTTTAATACTGTCGGGACATGTTACCAGGTGAACAGTATAAGTAAGGAGAGTGTGTTCCCCTGATTGTTTAATACGCACGGGACATTTCACCAGGAGAACAGTATAAGTGAGGAGAGTGTGTTCCCCTGATGGTTTAATATACACAGGACATGATACCAGGTGAACAGTATAAGTGAGGAGAGTGAGTTCCCCTGATTGTTTTATATACCCGGGACATGTCAACAGGTGAACAGTATAAGTGAGGAGAGTGCTTTCCCCTGATGGTTTAATATACACAGGACATATTACCAGGTGAACAGTATAAGTGAGGAGAGTGTGTACCCTTGATGGTTTAATATACACGGGACATGTTACCAGGTGAACAGTATAAGTGAGGAGAGTGTGTTCCCCTGCTGGTTTAATATACACAGGACATGTCACCAGGTGAAAAGTTTAAGTGAGGAGAGTGTGTTCCCCTGATGGTTTAATACTGACGGGACATGTTACCAGGTGAACAGTATAAGTGAGGAGAGTGTGTTCCCCTGCTGGTTTAATATACATGGGACATGTTACCAGGTGAACAGTGTAAGTGAGGAGAGTGTGTTCCCCTGATGGTTTAATACTGACGGGACATGTTACCAGATGAACAATATAAGTGAGGAGCTTGTGTTCCCATGATGGTTTAATACAGACGGGACATGTTACCAGATGAACAGTATAAGTGAGGAGAGTGTGTTCCCCTGATTGTTTAATACACACGGGACATGTCTTCAACTGAAGTGCATAAGTGAGGAGAGTGTGTTCCCCTGATGGTTTAATGCACACAGGACATGTTACCAGGTGAACAGTGTAATTGAGGAGAGTGTGTTCCACTGATGGTTTAATACTGAGGGGACATGTTACCAGGTGAACAGGATAAGTGAGGAGAGTGTGTTCCCCTGATGGTTTAATACACACGGTACATGTTACCAGGTGAACAGTATAAGTGAGGAGAGTGTGTTCCCCTGATGGTTTAATATACACGGATCATGTTACCAGGTGAACAGTATAAGTGAGGAGAGTGTGTTCCCCTGATGGTTTAATATACACGGGACATCTTACCAGATGAACAGTGTAAGTGAGGAGAATGTGTTCCCCTGATTGTTTAATACGCACGGGACATGTTGCCAGGTGAACAGTATAAGTGAGGAGAATGTGTTCCCCTGATTGTTTAATACTGACGGGACTTGTCACCAAGTGAACTGTATAAGTGAGGAAAATGTGTTCCCCAGTTTGTTTAATGTACACGGGACATGATGCCAGGTGAACAGTATAAGTGAGGAGAGTGTGTTCCCCTGATGGTTTAATATACACGGGACATGTCACCAGGTGAACAGATTAAATGAGGAGAGAGTGTTCCCCTGATGGTTTAATATACATGGGACATGTTACCAGGTGAACAGTATAAGTGAGGAGAATGTGTTCCCCAGTTTGTTTAATATACATGGGACATGATGCCAGGTGAACAGTATAAGTGAGGAGAGTGTGTTCCCCTGATGGTTTCATATACATGGGACATGTTACCAGGTGAACAGTATCAGTGAGGAGAATGTGTTCCCCAGTTTGTTTAATATACATGGGACATGATGCCAGGTGAACAGTATAAGTGAGGAGAGTGTGTTCCCCTGATGGTTTCATATACATGGGACATGTTACCAGGTGAACAGTATAAGTGAGGAGAATGTGTTCCCCAGTTTGTTTAATATACATGGGACATGATGCCAGGTGAACAGTATAAGTGAGGAGAGTGTGTTCCCCTGATGGTTTAATATACACGGGACATGTCACCAGGTGAACAGTATAAGTGAGGAGAGAGTGTTCCCCTGATGGTTTAATATACATGGGACATGATGCCAGGTGAACAGTATAATTGAGGAGAGTGTGTTCCCCTGATGGTTTCATATACATGGGACATGTTTACCAGGTGAACAGTATAAGTGAGCAGAATGTGTTCCCCTGATGGTTTAATATGCACGGGACATGTTACCAGATGAACAGTATAAGTGAGGAGAGTGTGTTCCCTTGATGGTTTAATATACACGGGACATGTTACCAGGTGAACAGTATAAGTGAGGAGAGTGTGTTCCCCTGATGGTTTAATATACACGGGACATGTTACAAGGTGAACAGTATAAGTGAGGAGAGTGTGTTCCCCTGCTGGTTTAATATACACGGGACATGTTACCAGGTGAACACGATAAGTGAGGAGAGTGTGTTCCCCTGATGGTTTAATACTGATGGGACATGTTACCAGATGAACAGTATAAGTGAGGAGCTTGTGTTCCCCTGATATTTTAATACTGACGGGACATGTTACCAGGTGAACAGTATAAGTGAGGAGAATGTGTTCCCCTGATTGTTTAATACGCACGGGACATTTCACCAGGTGAACAATATAAGTGAGGAGAGTGTGTTCCCCTGATGGTTTAATATACACAGGACATGATACCAGGTGAACAGTATAAGTGAGGAGAGTGAGTTCCCCTGATTGTTCTATATACCCGGGACATGTCAACAGGTGAACAGTATAAGTGAGGAGAGTGTGTTCCCCTGATGGTTTAATACACACGGGACATGTCACCAGGTGAACAGTATAAGTGAGCGGAATGTGTTCCCCTGATGGTTTAATATGCACGGGACATGTTTCCAGCTGAAAAGTATAAGTGAGGAGAGTGTGTTCCCCTGATGGTTTAATATACACGGGATATGTTACCAGGTGAACAGTATAAGTGAGGAGAGTGTGTTCCCTTGATGGTTTAATATACACGGGACATGTTACCAGGTGAACAGTATAAGTGAGGAGAGTGTGTTCCACTGATGGTTTAATATACACGGGACATGTTACCAGGTGAACAGTATAAGTGAGGACAGTGTGTTCCCCTGGTGGTTTAATATACACGGGACATGTTACCAGGTGAACAGTATAAGTGAGGAGAGTGTGTTCCCCTGATGGTTTAATATGCACGGGACATGTTACCAGATGAACAGTATAAGTGAGGAGAATGTGTTCCCCTGATGGTTTAATATGCACGGGACATGTTTCCAGCTGAAAAGTATAAGTGAGGAGAGTGTGTTCCCCTGATGGTTTAATATACACGGGATATGTTACCAGGTGAACAGTATAAGTGAGGAGAGTGTGTTCCACTGATGGTTTTATATACACGGGACATGTTACCAGGTGAACAGTATAAGTGAGGACAGTGTGTTCCCCTGGTGGTTTAATATACACGGGACATGTTACCAGGTGAACAGTATATGTGAGGAGAGTGTGTTCCCCTGATGGTTTAATATACACGGGACATGTTACCAGGTGAACAGTATAAGTGAGGAGAGTGTGTTCCCCTGATTGTTTAATATACACGGGACATGTTACCAGGTGAACAGTATAAGTGAGGAGAGTGTGTTCCCCTGATGGTTTAATATACATGGGACATGTTACCAGGTGAACAGTATAAGTGAGGAGAGTGTGTTCCCCTGATGGTTTAATATACACGGGACATGTTACCAGGTGAACAATATAAGTGAGGAGAGTGTGTTCCCCTGCTGGTTTAATATACATGGGACATGTTACCAGGTGAACAGTGTAAGTGAGGAGAGTGTATTCCCCTGATAGTTTAATATACACGGGACATGTCACCAGGTGAACAGTATAAGTGAGGAGAGTGTGTTCCCCTGATGGTTTAATACAGACGGGACATGTTACCAGATGAACAGTATAAGTGAGGAGAGTGTGTTCCCCTGATGGTTTAATGCACACAGGACATGTTACCAGGTGAACAGTGTAATTGAGGAGAGTGTATTCCACTGATGGTTTAATACTGAGGGGACATGTTACCAGGTGAACAGGATAAGTGAGGAGAGTGTGTTCCCCTGATGGTTTAATACACACGGTACATGTTACCAGGTGAACAGTATAAGTGAGGAGAGTGTGTTCCCCTGATGGTTTAATATACACGGATCATGTTACCAGGTGAACAGTATAAGTGAGGAGAATGTGTTCCCCTGATGGTTTAATATACACGGGACATCTTACCAGATGAACAGTGTAAGTGAGGAGAATGTGTTCCCCTGATTGTTTAATAAGCACGGGACATGTTGCCAGGTGAACAGTATAAGTGAGGAGAATGTGTTCCCCTGATTGTTTAATACTGACGGGACTTGTCACCAAGTGAACTGTATAAGTGAGGAAAATGTGTTCCCCAGTTTGTTTAATGTACACGGGACATGATGCCAGGTGAACAGTATAAGTGAGGAGAGTGTGTTCCCCTGATGGTTTAATATACACGGGACATGTCACCAGGTGAACAGTATAAGTGAGGAGAGAGTGTTCCCCTGATGGTTTAATATACATTGGACATGTTACCAGGTGAAGAGTATAAGTGAGGAGAGTGTGTTCCCCTGATGGTTTCATATACATGGGACATGTTACCAGGTGAACAGTATAAGTGAGGAGAATGTGTTCCACAGTTTGTTTAATATACATGGGACATGATGCCAGGTGAACAGTATAAGTGAGGAGAGTGTGTTCCCCTGATGGTTTAATATACACGGGACATGTCACCAGGTGAACAGTATAAGTGAGGAGAGAGTGTTCCCCTGATGGTTTAATATACATGGGACATGTTACCAGGTGAACAGTATAAGTGAGGAGAATGTGTTCCCCAGTTTGTTTAATATACATGGGACATGATGCCAGGTGAACAGTATAAGTGAGGAGAGTGTGTTCCCCTGATGGTTTCATATACATGGGACATGTTTACCAGGTGAACAGTATAAGTGAGGAGAGTGCGTTCCCCTGATTGTTTAATACGCACGGGACATGTTACCAGATGAACAGTATAAGTGAGGAGAGTGTGTTCCCCTGATGGTTTAATATACACGGGACATGTCAACAAGTGAACTGTATAAGTGAGGAGAGTGTGTTCCCCTGATTATTTAAAATACATGGGATATGTTACCAGGTGAACAGTATAAGTGAGGAGAGTGTGTTCCCCTGATGGTTTAATATACACGGGACATGTCACCAGGTGAAAAGTTTAAGTGAGGAGAGTGTGTTCCCCTGATGGTTTAAAATACATGGGATATGTTATCAGGTGAACAGGATAAGTGAGGAGAGTGTGTTCCCCTGATGGTTTAATATACACGGGACATGTCACCAGGTGAACAGTATATGTGAGGAGAATGTGTTCACCTGATTGTTTAATGCGCACGGGACATGTTGCCAGGTGAACAGTATAAGTGAGGAGAGTGTGTTCCCCTGATGGTTTAATATGCAAGGGACAAGTGACCAGGTGAACAGTGTAAGTGAGGAGAGTGTGTTCCCCTGATGGTTTAATATACACGGGACATGTCAACAGGTGAAACGTTTAAGTGAGGAGAGTGTGTTCCCCTGATGGTTTAATACACATGGGACATGTTACCAGATGAACAGTATAAGTGAGGAGAGTGTGTTCCCCGATTGTTTAATATACATGGGAAATGTTACCCAGTGAACAGTATATGTGAGGAGAGTGTGTTCCCCTGATGGTTTAATGCACACAGGACATGTTACCAGGTGAACAGTATAAGTGAGGAGAGGGTGTTCCCCTGATTGTTTAATACACACGGGACATGTCACCAAATGAACTGTATAAGTGAGGAGAGTGTGTTCCCCTGGTTGTTTAATATACATGGGAAATGTTACCAGGTGAACAGTATATGTGAGGAGAGTGTGTCCCCTGATGGTTTAATATACACGGGACATGTTACCAGGTGAACCGTATAAGTGAGGAGATTCTGTTGCCCTGATGGTTTAATATACATGGGACATGTTACCAGGTGAACAGAACAGTGAGGAGAGTGTTTTCCCCTGATGGTTTAATGCGCACGGGACATGTTACCAGGTGAACAGTTTTCGTGAGCAGAGTGTGTTCCCCTGATGGTTTAATATACACGGGACATGTTCCCAGGAGAACAGTATAAGTGAGGAGAGTGTGTTCCCCTGAAGGTTTAATATACACGGGACATGTTACCAGGTGAACAGGATAAGTGAGGAGAGTGTGTTCCCCTGATTGTTTAATACACACGAGACATGTCACCAAATGAACTGTATAAGTGAGGAGAGTGTGTTCCCCTGATGGTTTAATGCACACGGGACATGTCACCAAATGAACTGCATAAGTGAGGAGAGTGTGTTCCCCTGATGGTTTAATGCACACAGGACATGTTACCAGGTGAAAAGTATAAGTGAGGAGAGTGTGTTCCCCTGATGGTTTAATATACACGGGACATGTTACCAGGTGAACAGTATAAGTGAGGAGAGTGTGTTCCCCTGATGGTTTAATATACACGGGACATGTCACCAGGTGAACAGTATATGTGAGGAGAATGTGTTCCCCTGATTGTTTAATACGCACGGGACATGTTGCCAGGTGAACAGTGTAAGTGAGGAGAGTGTGTTCCCCTGATGGTTTAATATGCAAGGGACATGTGACCAGGTGAACAGTGTAAGTGAGGAGAGTGTGTTCCCCTGAAGGTTTAATACACACGGGACATGTCACCAGGTGAACAGTATAAGTGAGCGGAATGTGTTCCCCTGATGGTTTAATATACACGGGACATGTTACCAGGTGAACAGTATAAGTGAGGAGAGTGTGTTCCCATGATGGTTTAATATACACGGGACATGTTACCAAATGAACTGTATAAGTGAGGAGAGTGTGTTCCCCTGAAGGTTTAATACACACGGGACATGTCACCAAATGAACTGTATAAGTGAGGAGAGTGCGTTCCCCTGAAGGTTTATTACACACGGGACATATCACCAGGTGAACAGTATAAGTGAGCGGAATGTGTTCCCCTGATGGTTTAATATACACGGGACATGTTACCAGGTGAACTGTATAAGTGAGGAGAGTGTGTTCCCCTGATGGTTTAATACACACGGGACATGTCACCAGGTGAACAGTATAAGTGAGGAGAGTGTGTCCACCTGATGGTTTAATATACACGGGACATGTTACCAGGTGAACAGTATAAGAGAGGAGAGTGTGTTCCCCTGATTGTTTAATATACACGGGACATGTTACCAGATGAACAGTATAAGTGAGGAGAGTGTGTTCCACTGATGGTTTAATATACACGGGACATGTTACCAGGTGAACAGATTCGAGTGAGGAGAGTGTGTTCCACTGATGGTTTAATATGCACGGAACATGTTACCAGATGAACAGTATAAGTGAGGAGAGTGTGTTCCACTGAAGGTTTAATACACACGGGACATGTTACCAGGTGAACAGTATAAGTGAGGAGAGTGTATTCCCCTGATGGTTTAATATACGCGGGACATGTTACCAGGTGAACAGTATAAGAGAGGAGAGTGTGTTCCCCTGATTGTTTAATATACACGGGACATGTTACCAGGTCAACAGTATAAGTGAGGAGAGTGTATTCCCCTGATTGTTTAATACACACAGGACATGTTACCAGGTGAACAGTATAAGTGAGGAGAGTGCTTTCCCCTGATGGTTTAATATACACGGGACATGTTTCCAGGTGAACAGTATAAGAGAGGAGAGTGTGTTCCCCTGATTGTTTAATATACACGGGACATGTTACCAGGTGAACAGTATAAGTGAGGAGAATGTGTTCCCCTGATGGTTTAATATACACGGGACATGTTACCAGGTGAACAGTATAAGTGAGGAGAATGTGTTCCCCTGATGGTTTAATATACACGGGACATGTTACCAGGTGAACAGTATAAGTGAGGAGAGTGTGTTCCCCTGATGGTTTAATACACACGGGACATGTCACCAGGTGAACAGTATAAGTGAGGAGAGTGTGTCCCCCTGATGGTTTAATGCACACAGGACATGTTACCAGGTGAACAGTATAAGTGAGGAGAGTGTGTTCCCCTGATGGTTTAATATACAAGGGACATGTTCCCAGGTGAACAGTGTAAGTGAGGAGAGTGTGTTCCCCTGATGGTTTAATATACACGGGACATGTCAACATGTGAAAAGTTTAAGTGAGGAGAGTGTGTTCCCCTGATGGTTTAATATCCACGGGACATGTCACCAGGTGAACAGTAGAAGTGCGGAGAGTGTGTTCCCCTGATTGTTTAATACACATGGGACATGTTACCAGATGAACAGTCTCAGTGAGGAGAGTGTGTTCCCCTGATGGTTTAATATACACAGGACATGTTACCAGGTGAACAGTATAAGTGAGGAGAGTGTTTTCCCTTGATGGTTTAATATACACAGGACATGTTACCAGGTGAACAGTAGAAGTGAGGAGACTGTGTTCCCCTGATGGTTTAATATACATGGGACATGTTACCAGGTGAACAGTATAAGTGAGGAGAGTGTTTTCCCCTGATGGTTTAATATACACGGGACATGTTACCAGGTGAACAGTATAAGTGAGGAGAGTGTGTTCCCCTGATTGTTTAATATACATGGGACATGTTACCAGGTGAACAGTATAAGTGACGAGAGTGCTTTCCCCTGATGGTTTAATATACACAGGACATGTTACCAGGTGAACAGTATAAGTGAGGAGAGTGTTTTCCCTTGATGGTTTAATATACACGAGACATGTTACCAGGTGAACAGTATAAGTGAGGAGAGTGTGTTTCCATGATGGTTTAATATACACGGGACATGTTACCAGGTGAACAGTATAAGTGAGAAGAGTGTGTTCCCCTGCTGGTTTAATATACACGGGACATGTTACCACGTGAACACGATAAATGAGGAGAGTGTGTTCCCCTGATGGTTTAATACTGACGGGACATGTTACCAGATGAACAGTATAAGTGAGGAGAGTGTGTTCCCCTGATGGTTTAATACTGACGGGACATTTCACCAGGAGAACAGTATAAGTGAGGAGAGTGAGTTCCCCTGATGGTTTAATATACACAGGACATGATGCCAGGTGAACAGTATAAGTGAGGAGAGTGAGTTCCCCTGATTGTTTTATATACCCGGGACATGTCAACAGGTGAACAGTATAAGTGAGGAGAGTGCTTTCCCCTGATGGTTTAATATACACAGGACATATTACCAGGTGAACAGTATAAGTGAGGAGAGTGTGTACCCTTGATGGTTTAATATACACGGGACATGTTACCAGGTGAACAGTATAAGTGAGGAGAGTGTGTTCCCCTGATGGTTTAATATACACGGGACATGTTACCAGGTGAACAGTATAAGTGAGGAGAGTGTGTTCCCCTGATGGTTTAATATACACGGGACATGTTACCAGGTGAACAGTATAAGTGAGGAGAGTGTGTTCCCCTGATGGTTTAATATACATGGGACATGTTACCAGGTGAACAGTGTAAGTGAGGAGAGTGTATTCCCCTGATGGTTTAATATACACAGGACATGTCACCAGGTGAAAAGTTTAAGTGAGGAGAGTGTGTTCCCCTGATGGTTTAATATACACGGGACATGTCACCAGGTGAACAGTATAAGTGAGGAGAGAGTGTTCCCCTGATGGTTTAATATACATGGGACATGTTACCAGGTGAACAGTAGAAGTGAGGAGAATGTGTTCCCCAGTTTGTTTAATATACATGGGACATGATGCCAGGTGAACAGTATAAGTGAGGAGAGTGTGTTCCCCTGATGGTTTCATATACATGGGACATGTTACCAGGTGAACAGTATAAGTGAGGAGAATGTGTTCCCCAGTTTGTTTAATATACATGGGACATGATGCCAGGTGAACAGTATAAGTGAGGAGAGTGTGTTCCCCTGATGGTTTCATATACATGGGACATGTTACCAGGTGAACAGTATAAGTGAGGAGAGTGCGTTCCCCTGATTGTTTAATACGCACGGGACATGTTACCAGATGAACAATATAAGTGAGGAGCTTGTGTTCCCATGATGGTTTAATACAGACGGGACATGTTACCAGATGAACAGGATAAGTGAGGAGAGTGTGTTCCCCTGATGGTTTAATACACACGGTACATGTTACCAGGTGAACAGTATAAGTGAGGAGAGTGTGTTCCCCTGATGGTTTAATATACACGGATCATGTTACCAGGTGAACAGTATAAGTGAGGAGAGTGTGTTCCCCTGATGGTTTAATATACACGGGACATCTTACCAGATGAACAGTGTAAGTGAGGAGAATGTGTTCCCCTGATTGTTTAATACGCACGGGACATGTTGCCAGGTGAACAGTATAAGTCAGGAGAATGTGTTCCCCTGATTGTTTAATACTGACGGGACTTGTCACCAAGTGAACTGTATAAGTGAGGAAAATGTGTTCCCCAGTTTGTTTAATGTACACGGGACATGATGCCAGGTGAACAGTATAAGTGAGGAGAGTGTGTTCCCCTGATGGTTTAATATACACGGGACATGTCACCAGGTGAACAGTATAAGTGAGGAGAGAGTGTTCCCCTGATGGTTTAATATACATGGGACATGTTACCAGGTGAACAGTAGAAGTGAGGAGAATGTGTTCCCCAGTTTGTTTAATATACATGGGACATGATGCCAGGTGAACAGTATAAGTGAGGAGAGTGTGTTCCCCTGATGGTTTCATATACATGGGACATGTTACCAGGTGAACAGTATAAGTGAGGAGAATGTGTTCCCCAGTTTGTTTAATATACATGGGACATGATGCCAGGTGAACAGTATAAGTGAGGAGAGTGTGTTCCCCTGATGGTTTCATATACATGGGACATGTTACCAGGTGAACAGTATAAGTGAGGAGAGTGCGTTCCCCTGATTGTTTAATACGCACGGGACATGTTACCAGATGAACAGTTTAAGTGAGGAGAGTGTGTTCCCCTGATGGTTTAATATACACGGGACATGTCAACAAGTGAACTGTATAAGTGAGGAGAGTGTGTTCCCCTGATTGTTTAATACACACGGGACATGTCACCAGGTGAACAGTATAAGTGAGCAGAATGTGTTCCCCTGATGGTTTAATATGCACGGGACATGTTACCAGATGAACAGTATAAGTGAGGAGAGTGTGTTCCCTTGATGGTTTAATATACACGGGACATGTTACCAGGTGAACAGTATAAGTGAGGAGAGTGTGTTCCCCTGATGGTTTAATATACACGGGACATGTTACAAGGTGAACAGTATAAGTGAGGAGAGTGTGTTCCCCTGCTGGTTTAATATACACGGGACATGTTACCAGGTGAACAGTATAAGTGAGGAGAGTGTGTTCCCCTGATGGTTTAATACTGATGGGACATGTTACCAGATGAACAGTATAAGTGAGGAGCTTGTGTTCCCCTGATGGTTTAATACTGACGGGACATGTTACCAGGTGAACAGTATAAGTGAGGAGAATGTGTTCCCCTGATTGTATAATACGCACGGGACATTTCACCAGGTGAACAGTATAAGTGAGGAGAGTGTGTTCCCCTGATGGTTTAATATACACAGGACATGATACCAGGTGAACAGTATAAGTGAGGAGAGTGAGTTCCCCTGATTGTTTTATATACCCGGGACATGTCAACAGGTGAACAGTATAAGTGAGGAGAGTGTGTTCCCCTGATGGTTTAATACACACGGGACATGTCACCAGGTGAACAGTATAAGTGAGCGGAATGTGTTCCCCTGATGGTTTAATATGCACGGGACATGTTACCAGATGAACAGTATAAGTGAGGAGAGTGTGTTCCCCTGATGGTTTAATATGCACGGGACATGTTTCCAGCTGAAAAGTATAAGTGAGGAGAGTGTGTTCCCCTGATGGTATAATATGCACGGGACATGTTTCCAGCTGAACAGTATAAGTGAGGAGAGTGTGTTCCCCTGATGGTTTAATATGCACGGGACAAGTTTCCAGCTGAACAGTATAAGTGAGGAGAGTGTGTTCCCCTGATGGTTTAATATGCACGGGACATGTTTCCAGCTGAACAGTATAAGTGAGGAGAGTGTGTTCCCCTGATGGTTTAATATACACGGGATATGTTACCAGGTGAACAGTATAAGTGAGGAGAGTGTGTTCCCTTGATGGTTTAATATACACGGGACATGTTACCAGGTGAACAGTATAAGTGAGGACAGTGTGTTCCCCTGGTGGTTTAATATACACGGGACATGTTACCAGGTGAACAGTATATGTGAGGAGAGTGTGTTCCCCTGATGGTTTAATATACATGGGACATGTTACCAGGTGAACAGTGTAAGTGAGGAGAGTGTGTTCCCCTGATGGATTAATATACACGGGACATGTTACCAGGTGAACAGTATAAGTGAGGAGAGTGTGTTCCCCTGATTGTTTAATACTCACGGGACATGTTACCAGGTGAACAGTGTAAGTGAGGAGAGTGTGTTCCCCTGATGGTTTAATATACACGGGACATGTTACCAGGTGAACAGTATAAGTGAGGACAGTGTGTTCCCCTGGTGGTTTAATATACACGGGACATGTTACCAGGTGAACAGTATATGTGAGGAGAGTGTGTTCCCCTGATGGTTTAATATACACGGGACATGTTACCAGGTGAACAATATAAGTGAGGAGAGTGTGTTCCCTTGATGGTTTAATATACACGGGACATGTTAACAGGTGAACAGTATAAGTGAGGACAGTGTGTTCCCCTGGTGGTTTAATATGCACGGGACATGTTACCAGATGAACAGTATAAGTGAGGAGAGTGTGTTCCCCTGATGGTTTAATATGCACGGGACATGTTTCCAGCTGAACAGTATAAGTGAGGAGAGTGTGTTCCCCTGATGGTATAATATGCACGGGACATGTTTCCAGCTGAACAGTATAAGTGAGGAGAGTGTGTTCCCCTGCTGGTTTAATATGCACGGGACATGTTACCAGATGAACAGTATAAGTGAGGAGAGTGTGTTCCCCTGATGGTTTAATATGCACGGGACATGTTTCCAGCTGAACAGTATAAGTGAGGAGAGTGTGTTCCCCTGATGGTTTAATATGCACGGGACATGTTTCCAGCTGAACAGTATAAGTGACGAGAGTGTGTTCCCCTGATGGTTTAATATGCACGGGACATGTTTCCAGCTGAACAGTATAAGTGAGGAGAGTGTGTTCCCCTGATGGTTTAATATGCACGGGACATGTTTCCAGCTGAACAGTATAAGTGAGGAGAGTGTGTTCCCCTGATGGTTTAATATGCACGGGACATGTTTCCAGCTGAACAGTATAAGTGACGAGAGTGTGTTCCCCTGATGGTTTAATATAAACGGGACATGTTACCAGGTGAACAGTATAAGTGAGGAGAGTGTGTTCCCTTGATGGTTTAATATACACGGGACATGTTACCAGGTGAACAGTATAAGTGAGGAGAGTGTGTTCCCTTGATGGTTTAATATTCACGGGACATGTTACCAGGTGAACAGTATAAGTGAGGAGAGTGTGTTCCCTTGATGGTTTAATATTCACGGGACATGTTACCTGGTGAACAGTATAAGTGAGGAGAGTGTGTTCCCCTGATGGTTTAATATTCACGGGACATGTTACCAGGTGAACAGTATAAGTGAGGAGAGTGTGTTCCCTTGATGGTTTAATATACACGGGACATGTTACCAGGTGAACAGTATAAGTGAGGACAGTGTGTTCCCCTGGTGGTTTAATATACACGGGACATGTTACCAGGTGAACAGTGTAAGTGAGGAGAGTGTGTTCCCCTGATGGTTTAATATACATGGGACATGTTACCAGGTGAACAGTATAAGTGAGGAGAGTGTGTTCCACTGATGGTTTAATATACACGGGACATGTTACCAGGTGAACAGTATATGTGAGAGAGTGTGTTCCCCTGATGGTTTAATATACACGGGACATGTTACCAGGTGAACAGTGTAAGTGAGGAGAGTGTGTTCCCCTGATGGTTTAATATACATGGGACATGTTACCAGGTGAACAGTATAAGTGAGGAGAGTGTGTTCCATTGATGGTTTAATATACACGGGACATGTTACCAGGTGAACAGTGTAAGTGAGGAGAGTGTGTTCCACTGATGGTTTAATATACACGGGACATGTTACCAGGTGAACAGTATAAGTGAGGAGAGTGTGTTCCCCTGATGGTTTAATATACACGGGACATGTTACCAGGTGAACAGTATAAGTGAGGAGAGTGTATTCCCCTGATAGTTTAATATACACAGGACATGTCACCAGGTGAAAAGTTTAAGTGAGGAGAGTGTGTTCCCCTGATGGTTTAATACTGACGGGACATGTTACCAGATGAACAATATAAGTGAGGAGCTTGTGTTCCCATGATGGTTTAATACAGACGGGACATGTTACCAGATGAACAGTATAAGTGAGGAGAGTGTGTTCCCCTGATTGTTTAATACACACGGGACATGTCTTCAACTGAAGTGCATAAGTGAGGAGATTGTGTTCCCCTGATGGTTTAATGCACACAGGACATGTTACCAGGTGAACAGTGTAATTGAGGAGAGTGAGTTCCACTGATGGTTTAATACTGAGGGGACATGTTACCAGGTGAACAGGATAAGTGAGGAGAGTGTGTTCCCCTGATGGTTTAATACACACGGTACATGTTACCAGGTGAACAGTATAAGTGAGGAGAGTGTGTTCCCCTGATGGTTTGATATACACGGATCATGTTACCAGGTGAACAGTATAAGTGAGGAGAGTGTGTTCCCCTGATGGTTTAATATACACGGGACATCTTACCAGATGAACAGTGTAAGTGAGGAGAATGTCTTCCCCTGATTGTTTAATAAGCACGGGACATGTTGCCAGGTGAACAGTATAAGTGAGGAGAATGTGTTCCCCTGATTGTTTAATACTGACGGGACTTGTCACCAAGTGAACTGTATAAGTGAGGAAAATGTGTTCCCCAGTTTGTTTAATGTACACGGGACATGATGCCAGGTGAACAGTATAAGTGAGGAGAGTGTGTTCCCCTGATGGTTTAATATACACGGGACATGTCACCAGGTGAACAGTATCAGTGAGGAGAGAGTGTTCCCCTGATGGTTTAATATACATTGGACATGTTACCAGGTGAACAGTATAAGTGAGGAGAGTGTGTTCCCCTGATGGTTTCAGAAACATGGGACATGTTACCAGGTGAACAGTATAAGTGAGGAGAATGTGTTCCCCAGTTTGTTTAATATACATGGGACATGATGCCAGGTGAACAGTATAAGTGAGGAGAGTGTGTTCCCCTGATGGTTTAATATACACGGGACATGTCACCAGGTGAACAGTATAAGTGAGGAGAGAGTGTTCCCCTGATGGTTTAATATACATGGGACATGTTACCAGGTGAACAGTATAAGTGAGGAGAATGTGTTCCCCAGTTTGTTTAATATACATGGGACATGATGCCAGGTGAACAGTATAAGTGAGGAGAGTGTGTTCCCCTGATGGTTTCATATACATGGGACATGTTTACCAGGTGAACAGTATAAGTGAGGAGAGTGCGTTCCCCTGATTGTTTAATACGCACGGGACATGTTACCAGATGAACAGTATAAGTGAGGAGAGTGTGTTCCCCTGATGGTTTAATATACACGGGACATGTCAACAAGTGAACTGTATAAGTGAGGAGAGTGTGTTCCCCTGATTGTTTAATACACACGGGACATGTCACCAGGTGAACAGTATAAGTGAGCGGAATGTGTTCCCCTGATGGTTTAATATGCACGGGACATGTTACCAGATGAACAGTAAAAGTGAGGAGAGTGTGTTCCCCTGATGGTTTAATATGCACGGGACATGTTTCCAGCTGAAAAGTATAAGTGAGGAGAGTGTGTTCCCCTGATGGTTTAATATGCACGGGACATGTTTCCAGCTGAAAAGTATAAGTGAGGAGAGTGTGTTCCCCTGATGGTTTAATATGCACGGGACATGTTTCCAGCTGAACAGTATAAGTGAGGAGAGTGTGTTCCCCTGATGGTTTAATATACACGGGACATGTTACCAGGTGAACAATATAAGTGAGGAGAGTGTGTTCCCTTGATGGTTTAATATACACGGGACATGTTACCAGGTGAACAGTATAAGTGAGGACAGTGTGTTCCCCTGGTGGTTTAATATACACGGGACATGTTACCAGATGAACAGTATAAGTGAGGAGAGTGTGTTCCCCTGCTGGTTTAATATGCACGGGACATGTTACCAGATGAACAGTATAAGTGAGGAGAGTGTGTTCCCCTGATGGTTTAATATACACGGGACATGTTACCAGGTGAAAAGTATAAGTGAGGAGAGTGTGTTCCCCTGATGGTTTAATATACACGGGACATGTTTCCAGCTGAACAGTATAAGTGAGGAGAGTGTGTTCCCCTGATGGTTTAATATACACGGGACATGTTACCAGGTGAAAAGTATAAGTGAGGAGAGTGTGTTCCCCTGATGGTATAATATGCACGGGACATGTTTCCAGCTGAACAGTATAAGTGAGGAGAGTGTGTTCCCCTGATGGTTTAATATACACGGGACATGTTACCAGATGAACAGTATAAGTGAGGAGAGTGCTTTCCCCTGATGGTTTAATATGCACGGGACATGTTTCCAGCTGAACAGTATAAGTGAGGAGAGTGCTTTCCCCTGATGGTTTAATATACACGGGACATGTTACCAGATGAACAGTATAAGTGAGGAGAGTGCTTTCCCCTGATGGTTTAATATGCACGGGACATGTTTCCAGCTGAACAGTATAAGTGAGGAGAGTGTGTTCCCCTGCTTGTTTAATATGCACGGGACATGTTACCAGATGAACAATATAAGTGAGGAGAGTGCTTTCCCCTGATGGTTTAATATGCACGGGACATGTTTCCAGCTGAACAGTATAAGTGACGAGAGTGTGTTCCCCTGATGGTTTAATATGCACGGGACATGTTTCCAGCTGAACAGTATAAGTGAGGAGAGTGTGTTCCCCTGATGGTTTAATATACACGGGATATGTTACCAGGTGAACAGTATAAGTTAGGAGAGTGTGTTCCCTTGATGGTTTAATATACACGGGACATGTTACCAGGTGAACAGTATAAGTGAGGACAGTGTGTTCCCCTGATTGTTTAATATACATGGGACATGTTACCAGGTGAACAGTGTAAGTGAGGAGAGTGTGTTCCCCTGATGGTTTAATATACACGGGACATGTCACCAGGTGAAAAGTTTAAGTGAGGAGAGTGTGTTCCCCTGATGGTTTAATACTGACGGGACATGTTACCAGATGAACAGTATAAGTGAGGAGCTTGTGTTCCCCGGATGGTTTAATACTGACGGGACATGTTACCAGATGAACAGTATAAGTGAGGAGCTTGTGTTCCCATGTTGGTTTAATACAGACGGGTCATGTTACCAGATGAACAGTATAAGTGAGGAGAGTGTGTTCCCCTGATTGTTTAATACACACGGGACATGTCATCAACTGAACTGTCTTAGTGAGGAGAGTGTGTTCCCCTGATGGTTTAATGCACACAGGACATGTTACCAGGTGAACAGTATAAATGAGGAGAGTGTGTTCCTCTGATGGTTTAATACTGAGGGGACATGTTACCAGGTGAACAGTATAAGTGAGGAGAATGTGTTCCCCTGATGGTTTAATACACACGGGACATGACACCAGGTGAACAGTATAAGTGAGGAGAGTGTGTTCCCCTGATGGTTTAATACACACGGGACATGTCACCAGGTGAACAGTATAACTGAGGAGAGTGAGTTCCCCAGATTGTTTAATATACACGGGACATGTTACCAGGTGAAAAGTATAAGTGAGGAGAGTGTGTTCCCCTGATGGTTTAATATACACGGGACATGTTACCAGGTGAACAGTATAAGTGAGGAGAGTGTGTTCCCCTGATGGTTTAATATACACGGGACATGTTACCAGGTGAACAGTATAAGTGAGGAGAATGTGTTCCCCTGATGATTTAATACTGACGGGACATGTTACCAGGTGAACAGTATAAGTGAGGAGAGTGTGTTCCCCTGATGGTTTAATATACACAGGACATGTTACCAGGTGAACAGTATAAGTGAGGAGAGTGTGTTCCCCTGATGGTTTAATGCACACAGGACCTGTTACCAGGTGAACAGTATAAGTGAGGAGAGTGTGTTCCCCTGATGGTTTAATGCACACAGGACATGTTACCAGGTGAACAGTAGAACTGAAGAGAGTGTGTTCCACTGATGGTTTAATACTGAGGGGACATGTTACCAGATGAACAGTATAAGGGAGGAGAGTGTGTTCCCCTGATGGTTTAATATACATCAGGCCATGTTACCAGGTGAACAGTATAAGTGAGGAGAGTCTGTTCCCTTGATGGTTTAATATCCACGGGACATGTTACCAGGTGAACAGTATAAGTGAGGAGAATGTGTTCCCTTGATGGTTTAATATACACGGGACATGTTACCAGGTGAACAGTATAAGTGAGGAGAGTGTGTTCCCCTGATGGTTTAATACTGACGGGACATGTTACCAGGTGAACAGTATAAGTGAGGAGAGTGTGTTCCCTTGATGGTTTAATATACACGGGACATGTTACCAGATGAACAGTATAAGTGAGGAGCTTGTGTTCCCCTCATGGTTTAATACTGACGGGAATTGTTACCAGGTGAACAGTATAAGTGAGGAGAGTGTGTTCCCCTGATTGGTTAATACGCACGGGACATTTCACAAGGTGAACAGTATAAGTGAGGAGAGTGAGTTCCCCTGATTGTTTAATATACCCGGGACATGTCACCAGGTGAACAGTATAAGTGAGGAGAGTGTGTTCCCCTCATGGTTTAATATGCACGGGACATGTTACCAGATGAACAGTATAAGTGGGGAGCTTGTGTTCCCCTGATGGTTTAATACTGACGGGACATGTTACCAGATGAACAGTACAAGTGAGGAGAGTGTGTTCCCCTGATGGTTTAATGCACACAGGACATGTCACCAACTGAACTGTATAAGTGAGGAGAGTGTGTTCCCCTGATGGTTTAATGCACACAGGACATGTTACCAGGTGAACAGTATAATTGAGGAGAGATTGTTCCACCTATGGTTTAATACTGAGGGGACATGTTACCAGGTGAGCAGTATAAGTGAGGAGAGTGTGTTCCCCTGATGTTTTAATATACATGGGACATGTTACCAGGTGAACAGTGTAAGTGAGGAGAGTGTGTTCCCCAGTTTGTTTAATATACACGGGACATGATGCCAGGTGAACAGTATAAGTGAGGAGAGTGTGTTCCCCTGATGATTTAATACACACGGGTCATGTTACCAGATGAACAGTATAAGTGAGGAGAATGTGTTCCCCTGATGTTTTAATATTCACAGGACATGTTACCAGGTGAACAGTATAAGTGAGGAGAATGTGTTCCCCTTATGGTTTAATATACACAGGACATGTTACCAGGTGAACAGTATAAGTGAGGAGAGGGCGTTCCCCTTATGGTTTAATATACACAGGACATGTTACCAGGTGAACAGTGTAAGTGAGGAGAATGTGTTCACCTGATTGTTAAATAAGCACGGGATTTGTCACCAAGTGAACTGTATAAGTGAGGAGAATGTGTTCCCCAGATTGTTTATTATACACGGGACATGATGCCAGGTGAACAGTATAAGTGAGGAGAGTGTGTTCCCCTGATGGTTTAATATACATGGGACATGTTACCAGGTGAAAAGTTTAAGTGAGGAGAGTGTGATCCCCTGATGGTTTAATATACCCGGGACATGTCACCAGGTGAACAGTATAAGTGAGGAGAGATTGTTCCCCTGATGGTTTAATACACACAGGACATGTTACCAGATGAACTCTCTCAGTGAGGAGAGTGTGTTCCCCTGATGGTTTAATATACACAGGACATGTTACCAGGTGAACAGTATAAGCGAGGAGAGTGTGTTCCCCTGATGGTTTAATATACACGGGAAATGTTACCAGATGAACTGTATAAGTGAGGAGAATGTGTTCCCCTGATGGTTTAATATACACGGGAAATGTTACCAGGAGAACAGTATGAGTGAGGAGAGTGTGTTCCCCTGATGGTTTAATACACACGGGACATGTTACCAGGTGAACAGTATAAGTGAGGAGAGTGTGTTCCCCTGATGGTTTAATACTGACGGAACATGTTACCAGATGAACAGTATAAGTGAGGAGAGTGTGTTCCCCTGATGGTTTAATATGCATGGGACATGTTACCAGGTGAACAGTATAAGTGAGGAGAGTGTGTTCCCCTGATGGTTTAATATACACGGTACATGTTACCAGGTGAACAGTATATGTGAGGAGAGTGTGTTCCCCTCATGGTTTAATATACACGGTACATGTTACCATGTGAACAGTATATGTGAGGAGAGTGTGTTCCCCTCATGGTTTAATACAGCCGGGACATGTTACCAGATGAACAGTATAAGTGAGGAGAGTGTGTTCCCCTGATTGTTTAATACACACGGGACATGTTACCAGGTGAACAGTATAATTGAGGAGATTGTGTTCCACTGATGGTTTAATACTGAGGGGACATGTTACCAGGTGAACAGTATAAGTGAGGAGAGTGTGTTCCCCCGATGGTTTAATATACACGGGACATGTTACCAGGTGAACAGTGTAAGTGAGGAGAATGTGTTCCCCTGATGGTTTAATATACACAGGACATGATGCCAGGTGAACAGTATAAGTCAGGAGAGTGTGTTCCCCTGATTGTTTAATATACACGGGACATGTCACCAGGTGAACAGTATAAGTGAGGAGAATGTGTTCCCCAGATTGTTTAATATACATGGGACATGTTACCAGGCGAACAGTGTAAGTGAGGAGAGTGTGTTCCCCTGATGGTTTAATATACACGGGACATGTCACCAGGTGAAAAGTTTAAGTGAGGAGAGTGTGTTCCCCTGATGGTTTAAAATACACGGGACATGTCACCAGATGAACAGTATAAGTGAGGAGAGTGTGTTCCCCTGATTGATTAATACACACGGGACATGTCACCAGATGAACAGTATAAGGGAGGAGAGTGTGTTCCCCTGATTGTTTAATACACATGGGACATGTCACCAGGTGAACAGTATAATTGAGGAGAATGTGTTCCCCAGATTGTTTAATATACATGGGACATGTTACCAGGTGAACAGTATAAGTGAGGAGAGTGTGTTCCCCTGATGGTTTAATATACACGGGACATGTCACCAGGTGAACAGTATAAGTCAGGAGAGTGTGTTCCCCTGATTGTTTAATATACATGGGACATGTTACCAGATGAACAGTATAAGTGAGGAGAGTGTGTTCCCCTGATGATTTAATATACACGGGACATGTTACCAGGTGAACAGTATAAGTGAGGAGAGTGTGTTCCCCTGATGGTTTAATATACGTGGGACATGTTACCAGGTGAAAAGTTTAAGTGAGGAGAGTGTGTTCCCCTGATGGTTTAATATACCCGGGACATGTCACCAGGTGAACAGTATAAGTGAGGAGAGATTGTTCCCCTGATGGTTTAATACACACGGGACATGTTACCAGATGAACTCTCTCAGTGAGGAGAGTGTGTTCCCCTGATGGTTTAATATACACAGGACATGTTACCAGGTGAACAGGATAATTGAGGAGAGTGTGTTCCCCTGATGGTTTAATATACACGGGAAATGTTACCAGATGAACAGTATAAGTGAGGAGAATGTGTTCCCCTGATTGTTTAATATACACGGGAAATGTTAGCAGGAGAACAGTATAAGTGAGGAGAGTGTGTTCCCCTGATGGTTTAATACACACGGGACATGTTACCAGGTGAACAGTATAAGTGAGGAGAGTGTGTTCCCCTGATGGTTTAATACTGACGGAACATGTTACCAGATGAACAGTATAAGTGAGGAGAGTGTGTTCCCCTGATGGTTTAATATACACGGGACATGTCACCAGGTGAAAAGTTTAAGTGAGGAGAGTGTGTTCCCCTGATGGTTTAATATACACGGGACATGTTACCAGGTGAACAGTATAAGTGAGGAGAGTGTGTTCCCCTGATGGTTTAATATACATGGGACATGTTACCAGGTGAACAGTGTAAGTGAGGAGAGTGTGTTCCCCTGATGGTTTAATATACACGGGACATGTCACCAGGTGAAAAGTTTAAGTGAGGAGAGTGTGTTCCCCTGATGGTTTAAAATACACGGGACATGTCACCAGATGAACAGTATAAGAGAGGAGAGTGTGTTCCCCTGATTGTTTAATACACACGGGACAAGTCACCAAATGAACTGTATGAGTGAGGAGATTGTGTTCCCCTGATGATTTAATATACACGGTACATGTTACCAGGTGAACAGTATAAGTGAGGAGAGTGTGTTCCCCTGATGGTTTAATATACACGGGACATGTTACCTGGTGAACAGTATAAGTGAGGAGAGTGTATTCCCCGGATGGTTTAATATACACGGTACATGTTACCAGATGAAAAGTATAAGTGAGGAGAGTGTGTTCCCCTGATGGTTTAATATACACGGGACATGTCACCAGGTGAACAGTATAAGTGAGGAGAGTGTGTTCCCCTGATGGTTTTATATACACGGACATGTCACCAGGTGAACAGTATAAGTGACGAGAGTGTGTTCCCCTGATGGTTTAATATACACGGGAAATGTTACCAGATGAACAGTATAAGTGAGGAGAGTGTGTTCCCCTGATGGTTGAATATACACGGGACATGTTACCAGGTGAACAGTATAAGTGAGGAGAGTGTGTTCCCCTGCTTGTTTAATATACATGGGAAATGTTACCAGATGAACAGTATAAGTGAGGAGAGTGTGTTCCCCTGATTGTTAAATACGCACGGGACATGTTACCAGATGAACTCTCTCAGTGAGGAGAGTGTGTTCCCCTGATGGTTTAATATACGTGGGACATGTTACCAGGTGAAAAGTTTAAGTGAGGAGAGTGTGTTCCCCTGATGGTTTAATACACACGGGACATGTTACCAGATGAACTCTCTCAGTGAGGAGAGTGTGTTCCCCTGATGGTTTAATATACGTTGGACATGTTACCAGGTGAAAAGTTTAAGTGAGGAGAGTGTGTTCCCCTGATGGTTTAATATACCCGAGACATGTCACCAGGTGAACAGTATAAGTGAGGAGAGATTGTTCCCCTGATGGTTTAATACACACGGGACATGTTACCAGATGAACTCTCTCAGTGAGGAGAGTGTATTCCCCTGATGGTTTAATATACACAGGACATGTTACCAGATGAACAGTATATGTGATGAGAGTGTGTTCCCCTGATGGTTTAATATGCATGGGACATGTTACCAGGTGAACAGTATAAGTGAGGAGAGTGTGTTCCCCTGATGGTTTAATATACACGGTACATGTTACCAGGTGAACAGTATAAGTGAGGAGAGTGTGTTCCCCTGATGGTTTAATATACACGGGACATGATGCCAGGTGAACATTATAAGTGAGGAGAGTGTGTTCCCCTCATGGTTTAATATACACGGGACATGTTACCAGATGAACAGTATAAGTGAGGAGCTTGTGTTCCCCTGATGGTTTAATACTGCCGGGACATGTTACCAGATGAACAGTATAATTGAGGAGAGTGTGTTCACCTGATGGTTTAATATACACGGCACATGTTACCAGGTGAACAGTATAAGTGAGGAGAGTGTGTTCCCCTGATGGTTTAATATACACGGGACATGTTACCAGGTGAAGAGTGTAAGTGAGGAGAATGTGTTCCCCTGATGGTTTAATATACACAGGTCATGATGCCAGGTGAACAGTATAAGTGAGGAGAGTGTGTTCCCCTGATTGTTTAATATACACGGGACATGTCACCAGGTGAACAGTATAAGTGAGGAGAATGTGTTCCCCAGATTGTTTAATATACATGGGACATGTTACCAGGTGAACAGTGTAAGTGAGGAGAGTGTGTTCCCCTGATGGTTTAATATACACAGGACATGTCACCAGATGAACAGTATAAGAGAGGAGAGTGTGTTCCCCTGATTGTTTAATACACACGGGACAAGTCACCAAATGAACTGTATGAGTGAGGAGAGTGTGTTCCCCTGATGATTTAATATACACGGTACATGTTTCCAGGTGAACAGTATAAGTGAGGAGAGTGTGTTCCCCTGATGGTTTAATATACACGGGACATGTTACCTGGTGAACAGTATAAGTGAGGAGAGTGTATTCCCCGGATGGTTTAATATACACGGTGCATGTTACCAGATGAAAAGTATAAGTGAGGAGAGTGTGTTCCCCTGATGGTTTAATATACACGGGACATGTCACCAGGTGAACAGTATAAGTGAGGAGAGTGTGTTCCCCTGATTGTTTAATATACACGGGACATGTCACCAGGTGAACAGTATAAGTGAGGAGAATGTGTTCCCCAGATTGTTTAATATACATGGGACATGTTACCAGGTGAACAGTGTAAGTGAGGAGAGTGTGTTCCCCTGATGGTTTAATATACACAGGACATGTCACCAGATGAACAGTATAAGAGAGGAGAGTGTGTTCCCCTGATTGTTTAATACACACGGGACATGTCACCAGGTGAACAGTATAAGTGAGGAGAATGTGTTCCCCAGATTGTTTAATATACATGGGACATGTTACCAGGTGAACAGTGTAAGTGAGGAGAGTGTGTTCCCCTGATGGTTTAATATACACAGGACATGTCACCAGATGAACAGTATAAGAGAGGAGAGTGTGTTCCCCTGATTGTTTAATACACACGGGACAAGTCACCAAATGAACTGTATGAGTGAGGAGAGTGTGTTCCCCTGATGATTTAATATACACGGTACATGTTTCCAGGTGAACAGTATAAGTGAGGAGAGTGTGTTCCCCTGATGGTTTAATATACACGGGACATGTTACCTGGTGAACAGTATAAGTGAGGAGAGTGTATTCCCCGGATGGTTTAATATACACGGTGCATGTTACCAGATGAAAAGTATAAGTGAGGAGCTTGTGTTCCCCTGATGGTTTAATATACACGGGACATGTCACCAGGTGAACAGTATAAGTGAGGAGAGTGTGTTCCCCTGATTGTTTAATATACACGGGACATGTCACCAGGTGAACAGTATAAGTGAGGAGAATGTGTTCCCCAGATTGTTTAATATACATGGGACATGTTACCAGGTGAACAGTGTAAGTGAGGAGAGTGTGTTCCCCTGATGGTTTAATATACACAGGACATGTCACCAGATGAACAGTATAAGAGAGGAGAGTGTGTTCCCCTGATTGTTTAATACACACGGGACAAGTCACCAAATGAACTGTATGAGTGAGGAGAGTGTGTTCCCCTGATGATTTAATATACACGGTACATGTTACCAGGTGAACAGTATAAGTGAGGAGAGTGTGTTCCCCTGATGGTTTAATATACACGGGACATGTTACCTGGTGAACAGTATAAGTGAGGAGAGTGTATTCCCCGGATGGTTTAATATACACGGTACATGTTACCAGATGAAAAGTATAAGTGAGGAGAGTGTGTTCCCCTGATGGTTTAATATACACGGGACATGTCACCAGGTGAACAGTATAAGTGAGGAGAGTGTGTTCCCCTGATGGTTTTATATACACGGACATGTCACCAGGTGAACAGTATAAGTGAGGAGAGTGTGTTCCCCTGATGGTTTAATACACACGGGACATGTTACCAGATGAACAGTATAAGTGAGGAGAGTGTGTTCCCCTGATGGTTCAATATACACGGGAAATGTTCCCAGATGAACAGTATAAGTGAGGAGAGTGTGTTCCCCTGATGGTTGAATATACACGGGACATGTCACCAGATGAACAGTATAAGGGAGGAGAGTGTGTTCCCCTGATTGTTTAATACACATGGGACATGTCACCAGGTGAACAGTATAATTGAGGAGAATGTGTTCCCCAGATTGTTTAATATACATGGGACATGTTACCAGGTGAACAGTATAAGTGAGGAGAGTGTGTTCCCCTGATGGTTTAATATACACGGGACATGTCACCAGGTGAACAGTATAAGTCAGGAGAGTGTGTTCCCCTGATTGTTTAATATACATGGGACATGTTACCAGATGAACAGTATAAGTGAGGAGAGTGTGTTCCCCTGATGATTTAATATACACGGGACATGTTACCAGGTGAACAGTATAAGTGAGGAGAGTGTGTTCCCCTGATGGTTTAATATACTTGGGACATGTTACCAGGTGAAAAGTTTAAGTGAGGAGAGTGTGTTCCCCTGATGGTTTAATATACACAGGACATGTCACCAGGTGAACAGTATAAGTGAGGAGAGATTGTTCCCCTGATGGTTTAATACACACGGGACATGTTACCAGATGAACTCTCTCAGTGAGGAGAGTGTGTTCCCCTGATGGTTTAATATACACAGGACATGTTACCAGGTGAACAGGATAAGTGAGGAGAGTGTGTTCCCCTGATGGTTTAATATACACGGGAAATGTTACCAGATGAACAGTATAAGTGAGGAGAATGTGTTCCCCTGATTGTTTAATATACACGGGAAATGTTAGCAGGAGAACAGTATAAGTGAGGAGAGTGTGTTCCCCTGATGGTTTAATACACACGGGACATGTTACCAGGTGAACAGTATAAGTGAGGAGAGTGTGTTCCCCTGATGGTTTAATACTGACGGAACATGTTACCAGATGAACAGTATAAGTGAGGAGAGTGTGTTCCCCTGATGGTTTAATATACACGGGACATGTCACCAGGTGAAAAGTTTAAGTGAGGAGAGTGTGTTCCCCTGATGGTTTAATATACACGGGACATGTTACCAGATGAACAGTATAAGTGGGGAGCTTGTGTTCCCCTGATGGTTTAATACTGACGGGACATGTTACCAGATGAACAGTACAAGTGAGGAGAGTGTGTTCCCCTGATGGTTTAATGCACACAGGACATGTCACCAACTGAACTGTATAAGTGAGGAGAGTGTGTTCCCCTGATGGTTTAATGCACACAGGACATGTTACCAGGTGAACAGTATAATTGAGGAGAGATTGTTCCACCTATGGTTTAATACTGAGGGGACATGTTACCAGGTGAGCAGTATAAGTGAGGAGAGTGTGTTCCCCTGATGTTTTAATATACATGGGACATGTTACCAGGTGAACAGTGTAAGTGAGGAGAGTGTGTTCCCCAGTTTGTTTAATATACACGGGACATGATGCCAGGTGAACAGTATAAGTGAGGAGAGTGTGTTCCCCTGATGGTTTAATATACACCGGACATGTCACCAAATGAACTGCATAAGTGAGGAGAGTCTGTTCCCCTGATGATTTAATACACACGGGTCATGTTACCAGATGAACAGTATAAGTGAGGAGAATGTGTTCCCCTGATGTTTTAATATTCACAGGACATGTTACCAGGTGAACAGTATAAGTGAGGAGAATGTGTTCCCCTTATGGTTTAACATACACAGGACATGTTACCAGGTGAACAGTATAAGTGAGGAGAGGGCGTTCCCCTTATGGTTTAACATACACAGGACATGTTACCAGGTGAACAGTATAAGTGAGGAGAATGTGTTCCCCTTATGGTTTAACATACACGGGACATGTTACCAGGTGAACAGTGTAAGTGAGGAGAATGTGTTCACCTGATTGTTAAATAAGCACGGGATTTGTCACCAAGTGAACTGTATAAGTGAGGAGAATGTGTTCCCCAGATTGTTTATTATACACGGGACATGATGCCAGGTGAACAGTATAAGTGAGGAGAGTGTGTTCCCCTGATGGTTTAATATACATGGGACATGTTACCAGGTGAAAAGTTTAAGTGAGGAGAGTGTGATCCCCTGATGGTTTAATATACCCGGGACATGTCACCAGGTGAACAGTATAAGTGAGGAGAGATTGTTCCCCTGATGGTTTAATACACACAGGACATGTTACCAGATGAACTCTCTCAGTGAGGAGAGTGTGTTCCCCTGATGGTTTAATATACACAGGACATGTTACCAGGTGAACAGTATAAGCGAGGAGAGTGTGTTCCCCTGATGGTTTAATATACACGGGAAATGTTACCAGATGAACTGTATAAGTGAGGAGAATGTGTTCCCCTGATGGTTTAATATACACGGGAAATGTTACCAGGAGAACAGTATGAGTGAGGAGAGTGTGTTCCCCTGATGGTTTAATACACACGGGACATGTTACCAGGTGAACAGTATAAGTGAGGAGAGTGTGTTCCCCTGATGGTATAATACTGACGGAACATGTTACCAGATGAACAGTATAAGTGAGGAGAGTGTGTTCCCCTGATGGTTTAATATGCATGGGACATGTTACCAGGTGAACAGTATAAGTGAGGAGAGTGTGTTCCCCTGATGGTTTAATATACACGGTACATGTTACCAGGTGAACAGTATATGTGAGGAGAGTGTGTTCCCCTCATGGTTTAATATACACGGTACATGTTACCATGTGAACAGTATATGTGAGGAGAGTGTGTTCCCCTCATGGTTTAATACAGCCGGGACATGTTACCAGATGAACAGTATAAGTGAGGAGAGTGTGTTCCCCTGATTGTTTAATACACACGGGACATGTTACCAGGTGAACAGTATAATTGAGGAGATTGTGTTCCACTGATGGTTTAATACTGAGGGGACATGTTACCAGGTGAACAGTATAAGTGAGGAGAGTGTGTTCCCCTGATGGTTTAATATACACGGGACATGTTACCAGGTGAACAGTGTAAGTGAGGAGAATGTGTTCCCCTGATGGTTTAATATACACAGGACATGATGCCAGGTGAACAGTATAAGTCAGGAGAGTGTGTTCCCCTGATTGTTTAATATACACGGGACATGTCACCAGGTGAACAGTATAAGTGAGGAGAATGTGTTCCCCAGATTGTTTAATATACATGGGACATGTTACCAGGCGAACAGTGTAAGTGAGGAGAGTGTGTTCCCCTGATGGTTTAATATACACGGGACATGTCACCAGGTGAAAAGTTTAAGTGAGGAGAGTGTGTTCCCCTGATGGTTTAAAATACACGGGACATGTCACCAGATGAACAGTATAAGTGAGGAGAGTGTGTTCCCCTGATTGATTAATACACACGGGACATGTCACCAGATGAACAGTATAAGTCAGGAGAGTGTGTTCCCCTGATTGTTTAATATACATGGGACATGTTACCAGATGAACAGTATAAGTGAGGAGAGTGTGTTCCCCTGATGATTTAATATACACGGGACATGTTACCAGGTGAACAGTATAAGTGAGGAGAGTGTGTTCCCCTGATGGTTTAATATACGTGGGACATGTTACCAGGTGAAAAGTTTAAGTGAGGAGAGTGTGTTCCCCTGATGGTTTAATATACCCGGGACATGTCACCAGGTGAACAGTATAAGTGAGGAGAGATTGTTCCCCTGATGGTTTAATACACACGGGACATGTTACCAGATGAACTCTCTCAGTGAGGAGAGTGTGTTCCCCTGATGGTTTAATATACACAGGACATGTTACCAGGTGAACAGGATAATTGAGGAGAGTGTGTTCCCCTGATGGTTTAATATACACGGGAAATGTTACCAGATGAACAGTATAAGTGAGGAGAATGTGTTCCCCTGATTGTTTAATATACACGGGAAATGTTAGCAGGAGAACAGTATAAGTGAGGAGAGTGTGTTCCCCTGATGGTTTAATACACACGGGACATGTTACCAGGTGAACAGTATAAGTGAGGAGAGTGTGTTCCCCTGATGGTTTAATACTGACGGAACATGTTACCAGATGAACAGTATAAGTGAGGAGAGTGTGTTCCCCTGATGGTTTAATATACACGGGACATGTCACCAGGTGAAAAGTTTAAGTGAGGAGAGTGTGTTCCCCTGATGGTTTAATATACACGGGACATGTTACCAGGTGAACAGTATAAGTGAGGAGAGTGTGTTCCCCTGATGGTTTAATATACATGGGACATGTTACCAGGTGAACAGTGTAAGTGAGGAGAGTGTGTTCCCCTGATGGTTTAATATACACGGGACATGTCACCAGGTGAAAAGTTTAAGTGAGGAGAGTGTGTTCCCCTGATGGTTTAAAATACACGGGACATGTCACCAGATGAACAGTATAAGAGAGGAGAGTGTGTTCCCCTGATTGTTTAATACACACGGGACAAGTCACCAAATGAACTGTATGAGTGAGGAGATTGTGTTCCCCTGATGATTTAATATACACGGTACATGTTACCAGGTGAACAGTATAAGTGAGGAGAGTGTGTTCCCCTGATGGTTTAATATACACGGGACATGTTACCTGGTGAACAGTATAAGTGAGGAGAGTGTATTCCCCGGATGGTTTAATATACACGGTACATGTTACCAGATGAAAAGTATAAGTGAGGAGAGTGTGTTCCCCTGATGGTTTAATATACACGGGACATGTCACCAGGTGAACAGTATAAGTGAGGAGAGTGTGTTCCCCTGATGGTTTTATATACACGGACATGTCACCAGGTGAACAGTATAAGTGAGGAGAGTGTGTTCCCCTGATGGTTTAATATACACGGGAAATGTTACCAGATGAACAGTATAAGTGAGGAGAGTGTGTTCCCCTGATGGTTGAATATACACGGGACATGTTACCAGGTGAACAGTATAAGTGAGGAGAGTGTGTTCCCCTGCTTGTTTAATATACATGGGAAATGTTACCAGATGAACAGTATAAGTGAGGAGAGTGTGTTCCCCTGATTGTTAAATACGCACGGGACATGTTACCAGATGAACTCTCTCAGTGAGGAGAGTGTGTTCCCCTGATGGTTTAATATACGTGGGACATGTTACCAGGTGAAAAGTTTAAGTGAGGAGAGTGTGTTCCCCTGATGGTTTAATACACACGGGACATGTTACCAGATGAACTCTCTCAGTGAGGAGAGTGTGTTCCCCTGATGGTTTAATATACGTTGGACATGTTACCAGGTGAAAAGTTTAAGTGAGGAGAGTGTGTTCCCCTGATGGTTTAATATACCCGAGACATGTCACCAGGTGAACAGTATAAGTGAGGAGAGATTGTTCCCCTGATGGTTTAATACACACGGGACATGTTACCAGATGAACTCTCTCAGTGAGGAGAGTGTATTCCCCTGATGGTTTAATATACACAGGACATGTTACCAGATGAACAGTATATGTGATGAGAGTGTGTTCCCCTGATGGTTTAATATGCATGGGACATGTTACCAGGTGAACAGTATAAGTGAGGAGAGTGTGTTCCCCTGATGGTTTAATATACACGGTACATGTTACCAGGTGAACAGTATAAGTGAGGAGAGTGTGTTCCCCTGATGGTTTAATATACACGGGACATGATGCCAGGTGAACATTATAAGTGAGGAGAGTGTGTTCCCCTCATGGTTTAATATACACGGGACATGTTACCAGATGAACAGTATAAGTGAGGAGCTTGTGTTCCCCTGATGGTTTAATACTGCCGGGACATGTTACCAGATGAACAGTATAATTGAGGAGAGTGTGTTCACCTGATGGTTTAATATACACGGCACATGTTACCAGGTGAACAGTATAAGTGAGGAGAGTGTGTTCCCCTGATGGTTTAATATACACGGGACATGTTACCAGGTGAAGAGTGTAAGTGAGGAGAATGTGTTCCCCTGATGGTTTAATATACACAGGTCATGATGCCAGGTGAACAGTATAAGTGAGGAGAGTGTGTTCCCCTGATTGTTTAATATACACGGGACATGTCACCAGGTGAACAGTATAAGTGAGGAGAATGTGTTCCCCAGATTGTTTAATATACATGGGACATGTTACCAGGTGAACAGTGTAAGTGAGGAGAGTGTGTTCCCCTGATGGTTTAATATACACAGGACATGTCACCAGATGAACAGTATAAGAGAGGAGAGTGTGTTCCCCTGATTGTTTAATACACACGGGACAAGTCACCAAATGAACTGTATGAGTGAGGAGAGTGTGTTCCCCTGATGATTTAATATACACGGTACATGTTTCCAGGTGAACAGTATAAGTGAGGAGAGTGTGTTCCCCTGATGGTTTAATATACACGGGACATGTTACCTGGTGAACAGTATAAGTGAGGAGAGTGTATTCCCCGGATGGTTTAATATACACGGTGCATGTTACCAGATGAAAAGTATAAGTGAGGAGAGTGTGTTCCCCTGATGGTTTAATATACACGGGACATGTCACCAGGTGAACAGTATAAGTGAGGAGAGTGTGTTCCCCTGATGGTTTTATATACACGGACATGTCACCAGGTGAACAGTATAAGTGAGGAGAGTGTGTTCCCCTGATTGTTTAATATACACGGGACATGTCACCAGGTGAACAGTATAAGTGAGGAGAATGTGTTCCCCAGATTGTTTAATATACATGGGACATGTTACCAGGTGAACAGTGTAAGTGAGGAGAGTGTGTTCCCCTGATGGTTTAATATACACAGGACATGTCACCAGATGAACAGTATAAGAGAGGAGAGTGTGTTCCCCTGATTGTTTAATACACACGGGACAAGTCACCAAATGAACTGTATGAGTGAGGAGAGTGTGTTCCCCTGATGATTTAATATACACGGTACATGTTACCAGGTGAACAGTATAAGTGAGGAGAGTGTGTTCCCCTGATGGTTTAATATACACGGGACATGTTACCTGGTGAACAGTATAAGTGAGGAGAGTGTATTCCCCGGATGGTTTAATATACACGGTACATGTTACCAGATGAAAAGTATAAGTGAGGAGAGTGTGTTCCCCTGATGGTTTAATATACACGGGACATGTCACCAGGTGAACAGTATAAGTGAGGAGAGTGTGTTCCCCTGATGGTTTTATATACACGGACATGTCACCAGGTGAACAGTATAAGTGAGGAGAGTGTGTTCCCCTGATGGTTTAATACACACGGGACATGTTACCAGATGAACAGTATAAGTGAGGAGAGTGTGTTCCCCTGATGGTTCAATATACACGGGAAATGTTCCCAGATGAACAGTATAAGTGAGGAGAGTGTGTTCCCCTGATGGTTGAATATACACGGGACATGTCACCAGATGAACAGTATAAGGGAGGAGAGTGTGTTCCCCTGATTGTTTAATACACATGGGACATGTCACCAGGTGAACAGTATAATTGAGGAGAATGTGTTCCCCAGATTGTTTAATATACATGGGACATGTTACCAGGTGAACAGTATAAGTGAGGAGAGTGTGTTCCCCTGATGGTTTAATATACACGGGACATGTCACCAGGTGAACAGTATAAGTCAGGAGAGTGTGTTCCCCTGATTGTTTAATATACATGGGACATGTTACCAGATGAACAGTATAAGTGAGGAGAGTGTGTTCCCCTGATGATTTAATATACACGGGACATGTTACCAGGTGAACAGTATAAGTGAGGAGAGTGTGTTCCCCTGATGGTTTAATATACTTGGGACATGTTACCAGGTGAAAAGTTTAAGTGAGGAGAGTGTGTTCCCCTGATGGTTTAATATACCCGGGACATGTCACCAGGTGAACAGTATAAGTGAGGAGAGATTGTTCCCCTGATGGTTTAATACACACGGGACATGTTACCAGATGAACTCTCTCAGTGAGGAGAGTGTGTTCCCCTGATGGTTTAATATACACAGGACATGTTACCAGGTGAACAGGATAAGTGAGGAGAGTGTGTTCCCCTGATGGTTTAATATACACGGGAAATGTTACCAGATGAACAGTATAAGTGAGGAGAATGTGTTCCCCTGATTGTTTAATATACACGGGAAATGTTAGCAGGAGAACAGTATAAGTGAGGAGAGTGTGTTCCCCTGATGGTTTAATACACACGGGACATGTTACCAGGTGAACAGTATAAGTGAGGAGAGTGTGTTCCCCTGATGGTTTAATACTGACGGAACATGTTACCAGATGAACAGTATAAGTGAGGAGAGTGTGTTCCCCTGATGGTTTAATATACACGGGACATGTCACCAGGTGAAAAGTTTAAGTGAGGAGAGTGTGTTCCCCTGATGGTTTAATATACACGGGACATGTTACCAGGTGAACAGTATAAGTGAGGAGAGTGTGTTCCCCTGATGGTTTAATATACATGGGACATGTTACCAGGTGAACAGTGTAAGTGAGGAGAGTGTGTTCCCCTGATGGTTTAATATACACGGGACATGACACCAGGTGAAAAGTTTAAGTGAGGAGAGTGTGTTCCCCTGATGGTTTAAAATACACGGGACATGTCACCAGATGAACAGTATAAGAGAGGAGAGTGTGTTCCCCTGATTGTTTAATACACACGGGACAAGTCACCAAATGAACTGTATGAGTGAGGAGATTGTGTTCCCCTGATGATTTAATATACACGGTACATGTTACCAGGTGAACAGTATAAGTGAGGAGAGTGTGTTCCCCTGATGGTTTAATATACACGGGACATGTTACCTGGTGAACAGTATAAGTGAGGAGAGTGTATTCCCCGGATGGTTTAATATACACGGTACATGTTACCAGATGAAAAGTATAAGTGAGGAGAGTGTGTTCCCCTGATGGTTTAATATACACGGGACATGTCACCAGGTGAACAGTATAAGTGAGGAGAGTGTGTTCCCCTGATGGTTTTATATACACGGACATGTCACCAGGTGAACAGTATAAGTGAGGAGAGTGTGTTCCCCTGATGGTTTAATATACACGGGAAATGTTACCAGATGAACAGTATAAGTGAGGAGAGTGTGTTCCCCTGATGGTTGAATATACACGGGACATGTTACCAGGTGAACAGTATAAGTGAGGAGAGTGTGTTCCCCTGCTTGTTTAATATACATGGGAAATGTTACCAGATGAACAGTATAAGTGAGGAGAGTGTGTTCCCCTGATGGTTGAATATACACGGGACATGTTACCAGGTGAACAGTATAAGTGAGGAGAGTGTGTTCCCCTGCTTGTTTAATATACATGGGAAATGTTACCAGATGAACAGTATAAGTGAGGAGAGTGTGTTCCCCTGATTGTTAAATATGCACGGGACATGTTACCAGATGAACTCTCTCAGTGAGGAGAGTGTGTTCCCCTGATGGTTTAATATACGTGGGACATGTTACCAGGTGAAAAGTTTAAGTGAGGAGATTGTGTTCCCCTGATGGTTTAATACACACGGGACATGTTACCAGATGAACTCTCTCAGTGAGGAGAGTGTGTTCCCCTGATGGTTTAATATACGTTGGACATGTTACCAGGTGAAAAGTTTAAGTGAGGAGAGTGTGTTCCCCTGATGGTTTAATATACCCGGGACATGTCACCAGGTGAACAGTATAAGTGAGGAGAGATTGTTTCCCTGATGGTTTAATACACACGGGACATGTTACCAGATGAACTCTCTCAGTGAGGAGAGTGTATTCCCCTGATGGTTTAATATACACAGGACATGTTACCAGATGAACAGTATATGTGATGAGAGTGTGTTCCCCTGATGGTTTAATATGCATGGGACATGTTACCAGGTGAACAGTATAAGTGAGGAGTGTGTGTTCCCCTGATGGTTTAATATACACAGTACATGTTACCAGGTGAACAGTATATGTGAGGAGAGTGTGTTCCCCTCATGGTTTAATATACACGGGACATGTTACCAGATGAACAGTATAAGTGAGGAGCTTGTGTTCCCCTGATGGTTTAATACTACCGGGACATGTTACCAGATGAACAGTATAAGTGAGGAGGGTGTGTTCCCCTGATTGTTTAATACACATGGGACATGTCACCAACTGAACTGTATAAGTGAGGAGAGTGTGTTCCCCTGATGGTTTAATGCACACAGGACATGTTACCAGGTGAACAGTATAATTGAGGAGAGTGTGTTCACCTGATGGTTTAATATACACGGCACATGTTACCAGGTGAACAGTATAAGTGAGGAGAGTGTGTTCCCCTGATGGTTTAATATACACGGGACATGTTACCAGGTGAAGAGTGTGAGTGAGGAGAATGTGTTCCCCTGATGGTTTAATATACACAGGACATGTTACCAGGTGAACAGTATAAGTGAGGAGAGTGTGTTCCCCTGATGGTTTAATATACACGGGACATGTTACCAGGTGAAGAGTGTAAGTGAGGAGAATGTGTTCCCCTGATGGTTTAATATACACAGGTCATGATGCCAGGTGAACAGTATAAGTGAGGAGAGTGTGTTCCCCTGATTGTTTAATATACACGGGACATGTCACCAGGTGAACAGTATAAGTGAGGAGAATGTGTTCCCCAGATTGTTTAATATACATGGGACATGTTACCAGGTGAACAGTGTAAGTGAGGAGAGTGTGTTCCCCTGATGGTTTAATATACACAGGACATGTCACCAGATGAACAGTATAAGAGAGGAGAGTGTGTTCCCCTGATTGTTTAATACACACGGGACAAGTCACCAAATGAACTGTATGAGTGAGGAGAGTGTGTTCCCCTGATGATTTAATATACACGGTACATGTTACCAGGTGAACAGTATAAGTGAGGAGAGTGTGTTCCCCTGATGGTTTAATATACACGGGACATGTTGCCTGGTGAACAGTATAAGTGAGGAGAGTGTATTCCCCGGATGGTTTAATATACACGGTACATGTTACCAGATGAAAAGTATAAGTGAGGAGAGTGTGTTCCCCTGATGGTTTAATATACACGGGACATGTCACCAGGTGAACAGTATAAGTGAGGAGAGTGTGTTCCCCTGATGGTTTTATATACACGGACATGTCACCAGGTGAACAGTATAAGTGAGGAGAGTGTGTTCCCCTGATTGTTTAATATACACGGGACATGTCACCAGGTGAACAGTATAAGTGAGGAGAATGTGTTCCCCAGATTGTTTAATATACATGGGACATGTTACCAGGTGAACAGTGTAAGTGAGGAGAGTGTGTTCCCCTGATGGTTTAATATACACAGGACATGTCACCAGATGAACAGTATAAGAGAGGAGAGTGTGTTCCCCTGATTGTTTAATACACACGGGACAAGTCACCAAATGAACTGTATGAGTGAGGAGAGTGTGTTCCCCTGATGATTTAATATACACGGTACATGTTACCAGGTGAACAGTATAAGTGAGGAGAGTGTGTTCCCCTGATGGTTTAATATACACGGGACATGTTACCTGGTGAACAGTATAAGTGAGGAGAGTGTATTCCCCGGATGGTTTAATATACACGGTACATGTTACCAGATGAAAAGTATAAGTGAGGAGAGTGTGTTCCCCTGATGGTTTAATATACACGGGACATGTCACCAGGTGAACAGTATAAGTGAGGAGATTGTGTTCCCCTGATGGTTTTATATACACGGACATGTCACCAGGTGAACAGTTTCAGTGCGGAGAGTGTGTTCCCCTGATGGTTTAATACACACGGGATATGTTACCAGATGAACAGTATAAGTGAGGAGAGTGTGTTCCCCTGATGGTTCAATATACACGGGAAATGTTCCCAGATGAACAGTATAAGTGAGGAGAGTGTGTTCCCCTGATGGTTGAATATACACGGGACATGTTACCAGGTGAACAGTATAAGTGAGGAGAGATTGTTCCCCTGATGGTTTAATACACACGGGACATGTTACCAGATGAACTCTCTCAGTGAGGAGAGTTTGTTCCCCTGATGGTTTAATATACACAGGACATGTTACCAGGTGAACAGTATAAGTGAGGAGAGTGTGTTCCCCTGATGGTTTAATATACACGGAAATGTTACCAGATGAACTGTATAAGTGAGGAGAATGTGTTCCCCTGATGGTTTAATATACACGGGAAATGTTACCAGGAGAACAGTATAAGTGAGGAGAGTGTGTTCCCCTGTTGGTTTAATACACACGGGACATGTTACCAGGTGAACAGTATAAGTGAGGAGAGTGTGTTCCCCTGATGGTTTAATACTGACGGAACATGTTACCAGATGAACAGTATAAGTGAGGAGAGTGTGTTCCCCTGATGGTTTAATATGCATGGGACATGTTACCAGGTGAACAGTATAAGTGAGGACAGTGTGTTCCCCTGATGGTTTAATATGCACGGTACATGTTACCAGGTGAACAGTATATGTGAGGAGAGTGTGTTCCCCTCATGGTTTAATATACACAGGACATGTTACCAGATGAACAGTATAAGTGAGGAGCTTGTGTTCCCCTGATGGTTTAATACTGCCGGGACATGTTACCAGATGAACAGAATAAGTGAGGAGAGTGTGTTCCCCTGATTGTTTAATACACACGGGACATGTTACCAGGTGAACAGTATAAGTGAGGAGAGTGTGTTCCCCTGATGGTTTAATATACACGGTACATGTTACCAGGTGAACAGTATATGTGAGGAGAGTGTGTTCCCCTCATGGTTTAATATACACAGGACATGTTACCAGATGAACAGTATAAGTGAGGAGCTTGTGTTCCCCTGATGGTTTAATACTGCCGGGACATGTTACCAGATGAACAGTATAAGTGAGGAGAGTGTGTTCCCCTGATTGTTTAATACACACGGGACATGTTACCAGATGAACAGTATAAGTGAGGAGAGTGTGTTCCCCTGATGGTTTAATATACACGGTACATGTTACCAGGTGAACAGTATATGTGAGGAGAGTGTGTTCCCCTCATGGTTTAATATACACAGGACATGTTACCAGATGAACAGTATAAGTGAGGAGCTTGTGTTCCCCTGATGGTTTAATACTGCCGGGACATGTTACCAGGTGAACAGTATAATTGAGGAGAGTGTGTTCCACTGATGGTTTAATACTGAGGGGACATGTTACCAGGTGAACAGTATAAGTGAAGAGAGTGTGTTCCCCTGATGGTTTAATATCCACGGGACATGTTACCAGGTGAACAGTGTAAGTGAGGAGAATGTGTTCCCCTGATGGTTTAATATACAAAGGACATGATGCCAGGTGAACAGTATAAGTCAGGAGAGTGTGTTCCCCTGATTGTTTAATATACACGGGACATGTTACCAGGCGAACAGTGTAAGTGAGGATAGTGTGTTCCCCTGATGGTTTAATATACACGGGACATGTCACCAGGTGAAAAGTTTAAGTGAGGAGAGTGTGTTCCCCTGATGGTTTAAAATACACGGGACATGTCACCAGATGAACAGTATAAGAGAGGAGAGTGTTTTCCCCTGATTGTTTAATACACACGGGACATGTTACCAGGTGAACAGTATAAGTGAGGAGAGTGTGTTCCCCTGATGATTTAATATACACGGGACATGTTACCAGGTGAACAGCATAAGTGAGGAGAGTGTGTTCCCCTGATGGTTTAATATACACGGTACATGTTACCAGGTGAACAGTATAAGTGAGGAGAGTGTGTTCCCATGATGGTTTAATATACACGGGACATGATGCCAGGTGAACATTATAAGTGAGGAGAGTGTGTTCCCCTGATGGTTTAATATACACGGGACATGTCACCAGGTGAACAGTTTAAGTGAGGAGAGTGTGTTCCCCTGATGGTTTAATATACACGGGACATGTTACCAGGTGAACAGTAGAAGTGAGGAGAGTGTGTTCCCCTGATGGTTTAATATACATGGGACATGTTACCAGGTGAACAATATAAGTGAGGAGAGTGTGTTCCCCTGATTGTTTAATATACACGGGACATGTTACCAGGTGAACAGTAGAAGTGAGTAGAGTGTGTTCCCCTGATGGTTTAATATACACGGGACATGTTACCAGGTGAACAATATAAGTGAGGAGAGTGTGTTCCCCTGATGGTTTAATATACACGGGACATGTCACCAGGTGAAAAGTTTAAGTGAGGAGAGTGTGTTCCCCTGATGGTTTAAAATACACGGGACAAGTCACCAAATGAACTGTATGAGTGAGGAGATTGTGTTCCCCTGATGATTTAATATACACGGTACATGTTACCAGGTGAACAGTATAAGTGAGGAGAGTGTGTTCCCCTGATGGTTTAATATACACGGGACATGTTACCTGGTGAACAGTATAAGTGAGGAGAGTGTATTCCCCGGATGGTTTAATATATACGGTACATGTTACCAGATGAAAAGTATAAGTGAGGAGAGTGTGTTCCCCTGATGGTTTAATATACACGGGACATGTCACCAGATGAACAGTATAAGTGAGGAGAGTGTGCTCCCCTGATGGTTTAATACACACGGGACAAGTCACCAAATGAACTGTATGAGTGAGGAGATTGTGTTCCCCTGATGATTTAATATACACGGTACATGTTACCAGGTGAACAGTATAAGTGAGGAGAGTGTGTTCCCCTGATGGTTTTATATACACGGACATGTCACCAGGTGAACAGTATAAGTGAGGAGAGTGTGTTCCCCTGATGGTTTAATATACACGGGAAATGTTACCAGATGAACAGTATAAGTGAGGAGAGTGTGTTCCCCTGATGGTTGAATATACACGGGACATGTTACCAGGTGAACAGTATAAGTGAGGAGAGTGTGTTCCCCTGATTGTTTAATATACATGGGAAATGTTACCAGATGAACAGTATAAGTGAGGAGAGTGTGTTCCCCTGATTGTTAAATACGCACGGGACATGTTACCAGATGAACTCTCTCAGTGAGGAGAGTGTGTTCCCCTGATGGTTTAATATACGTGGGACATGTTACCAGGTGAAAAGTTTAAGTGAGGAGAGTGTGTTCCCCTGATGGTTTAATACACACGGGACATGTTACCAGATGAACTCTCTCAGTGAGGAGTGTGTGTTCCCCTGATGGTTTAATATACGTGGGACATGTTACCAGGTGAAAAGTTTAAGTGAGGAGAGTGTGTTCCCCTGTTGGTTTAATATACCCGGGACATGTCACCAGGTGAACAGTATAAGTGAGGAGAGATTGTTCCCCTGATGGTTTAATACACACGGGACATGTTACCAGATGAACTCTCTCAGTGAGGAGAGTGTGTTCCCCTGATGGTTTAATATACACAGGACATGTTACCAGGTGAACAGGATAAGTGAGGAGAGTGTGTTCCCCTGATGGTTTAATATACACGGGAAATGTTACCAGATGAACAGTATAAGTGAGGAGAATGTGTTCCCCTGATGGTTTAATACTGACGGAACATGTTACCAGATGAACAGTATAAGTGAGGAGAGTGTGTTCCCCTGATTGTTTAATATACACGGGAAATGTTAGCAGGAGAACAGTATATGTGAGGAGAGTGTGTTCCCCTGATGGTTTAATACACACGGGACATGTTACCAGGTGAACAGTATAAGTGAGGAGAGTGTGTTCCCCTGATGGTTTAATACTGACGGAACATGTTACCAGGTGAACAGTATAAGTGAGGAGAGTGTGTTCCCCTGATGGTTTAATATGCATGGGACATGTTACCAGGTGAACAGTGTAAGTGAGGAGAGTGTGTTCCCCTGATGGTTTAATATACACAGGACATGTTGCCAGGTGAACAGTATAAGTGAGGAGAGTGTGTTCCCCTGATGGTTTAATACACACGGGACATGTTGCCAGGTGAACAGTATAAGTGAGGAGAGTGTGTTCCCCTGATGGTTTAATATACACGGTACATGTTACCAGGTGAACAGTATATGTGAGGAGAGTGTGTTCCCCTCATGGTTTAATATACACGGGACATGTTACCAGATGAACAGTATAAGTGAGGAGCTTGTGTTCCCCTGATGGTTTAATACTGCCGGGACATGTTACCAGATGAACAGTATAAGTGAGGAGAGTGTGTTCCCCTGATTGTTTAATACACACGGGACATGTCACCAACTGAACTGTATAAGTGAGGAGAGTGTGTTCCCCTGATGGTTTATTGCACACAGGACATGTTACCAGGTGAACAGTATAATTGAGGAGAGTGTGTTCACCTGATGGTTTAATATACATGGCACATGTTACCAGGTGAACAGTATAAGTGAGGAGAGTGTGTTCCCCTGATGGTTTAATATACACGGGACATGTTACCAGGTGAAGAGTGTAAGTGAGGAGAATGTGTTCCCCTGATGGTTTAATATACACAGGACATGATGCCAGGTGAACAGTCTCAGTGAGGAGAGTGTGTTCCCCTGATTGTTTAATACACACGGGACATGTTACCAGGTGAACAGTATAAGTGAGGAGAGTGTGTTCCCCTGATGGTTTAATATACACGGGACATGTCACCAGGTGAACAGTATAAGTGAGGAGAATGTGTTCCAGAGATTGTTTAATATACATGGGACATGTTACCAGGTGAACAGTGTAAGTGAGGAGAGTGTGTTCCCCTGATGGTTTAATATACACGGGACATGTCACCAGGTGAAAAGTTTAAGTGAGGAGAGTGTGCTCCCCTGATGGTTTAAAATACACGGGACATGTCACCAGATGAACAGTATAAGAGAGGAGAGTGTGTTATCCTGATTGTTTAATACACACGGGACAAGTCACCAAATGAATTGTATGAGTGAGGAGAGTGTGTTCCCCTGATGATTTAATATACACGGTACATGTTACCAGGTGAACAGTATAAGTGAGGAGAGTGTGTTCCCCTGATGGTTTAATATACACGGGACATGTTACCAGGTGAACAGTATAAGTGAGGAGAGTGTGTTCCCCTGATGGTTTAATATACACGGGACATGATGCCAGGTGAACATTATAAGTGAGGAGAGTGTGTTCCCCTGATGGTTTAATATACACGGGACATGTCACCAGGTGAAAAGTTTAAGTGAGGAGAGTGTGTTCCGCTGATGGTTTAATATACACGGGACATGTTACCAGGTGAACAGTAGAAGTGAGGAGAGTGTGTTCCCCTGATGGTTTAATATACACGGGACATGTTACCAGGTGAACAGTATAAGTGAGGAGAGTGTGTTCCCCTGATGGTTTAATATACACGGGACATGTTACCAGGTGAACAATATAAGTGAGGAGAGTGTGTTCCCCTGATGGTTTAATATACATGGGACATGTTACCAGGTGAACAGTAGAAGTGAGGAGAGTGTGTTCCCCTGATTGTTTAATATACACGGGACATGTTACCAGGTGAACAGTAGAAGTGAGGAGAGTGTGTTCCCCTGATGGTTTAATATACATGGGACATGTTACCAGGTGAACAATATAAGTGAGGAGAGTGTGTTCCCCTGATGGTTTAATATACACGGGACATGTCACCAGGTGAAAAGTTTAAGTGAGGAGAGTGTGTTCCCCTGATGGTTTAATATACACGGGACATGTTACCAGGTGAACAGTAGAAGTGAGGAGAGTGTGTTCCCCTGATGGTTTAATATACACAGGACATGTTACCAGATGAACAGTATAAGTGAATAGAGTGTGCTCCCCTGATGGTTTAATACACACGGGACAAGTCACCAAATGAACTGTATGAGTGAGGAGATTGTGTTCCCCTGATGATTTAATATACACGGTACATGTTACCAGGTGAACAGTATAAGTGAGGAGAGTGTGTTCCCCTGATGGTTTAATATACACGGGACATGTTACCTGGTGAACAGTATAAGTGAGGAGAGTGTATTCCCCGGATGGTTTAATATACACGGTACATGTTACCAGATGAAAGGTATAAGTGAGGAGAGTGTGTTCCCCTGATGGTTTAATATACACGGGACATGTCACCAGGTGAACAGTTTAAGTGAGGAGAGTGTGTTCCCCTGATGGTTTAAAATACACGGGACATGTCACCAGATGAACAGTATAAGTGAGGAGAGTGTGCTCCCCTGATGGTTTAATACACACGGGACAAGTCACCAAATGAACTGTATGAGTGAGGAGATTGTGTTCCCCTGATGATTTAATATACACGGTACATGTTACCAGGTGAACAGTATAAGTGAGGAGAGTGTGTTCCCCTGATGGTTTAATATACACGGGACATGTTACCTGGTGAACAGTATAAGTGAGGAGAGTGTATTCCCCGGATGGTTTAATATACACGGTACATGTTACCAGATGAAAAGTATAAGTGAGGAGAGTGTGTTCCCCTGATGGTTTAATATACACGGGACATGTCTCCAGGTGAACAGTATAAGTGAGGAGAGTGTGTTCCCCTGATGGTTTAATATACACGGGAAATGTTACCAGATGAACAGTATAAGTGAGGAGAGTGTGTTCCCCTGATGGTTGAATATACACGGGACATGTTACCAGGTGAACAGTATAAGTGAGGAGAGTGTGTTCCCCTGATTGTTTAATATACATGGGAAATGTTACCAGATGAACAGTATAAGTGAGGAGAGTGTGTTCCCCTGATTGTTAAATACGCACGGGACATGTTACCAGATGAACTCTCTCAGTGAGGAGAGTGTGTTCCCCTGATGGTTTAATATACGTGGGACATGTTACCAGGTGAAAAGTTTAAGTGAGGAGAGTGTGTTCCCCTGATGGTTTAATACACACGGGACATGTTACCAGATGAACTCTCTCAGTGAGGAGAGTGTGTTCCCCTGATGGTTTAATATACGTGGGATATGTTACCAGGTGAAAAGTTTAAGTGAGGAGAGTGTGTTCCCCTGTTGGTTTAATATACCCGGGACATGTCACCAGGTGAACAGTATAAGTGAGGAGAGATTGTTCCCCTGATGGTTTAATACACACGGGACATGTTACCAGATGAACTCTCTCAGTGAGGAGAGTGTGTTCCCCTGATGGTTTAATATAAACAGGACATGTTACCAGGTGAACAGGATAAGTGAGGAGAGTGTGTTCCCCTGATGGTTTAATATACACGGGAAATGTTACCAGATGAACAGTATAAGTGAGGAGAATGTGTTCCCCTGATGGTTTAATACTGACGGAACATGTTACCAGATGAACAGTAGAAGTGAGGAGAGTGTGTTCCCCTGATTGTTTAATATACACGGGAAATGTTAGCAGGAGAACAGTATAAGTGAGGAGAGTGTGTTCCCCTGATGGTTTAATACACACGGGACATGTTACCAGGTGAACAGTATAAGTGAGGAGAGTGTGTTCCCCTGATGGTTTAATACTGACGGAACATGTTACCAGATGAACAGTATAAGTGAGGAGAGTGTGTTCCCCTGATGGTTTAATATGCATGGGACATGTTACCAGGTGAACAGTGTAAGTGAGGAGAGTGTGTTCCCCTGATTGTTTAATACACACGGTACATGTTACCAGGTGAACAGTATATGTGAGGAGAGTGTGTTCCCCTCATGGTTTAATATACACGGGACATGTTACCAGATGAACAGTATAAGTGAGGAGCTTGTGTTCCCCTGATGGTTTAATACTGCCGGGACATGTTACCAGGTGAACAGTATAAGTGAGGAGAGTGTGTTCCCCTGATTGTTTAATACACACGGGACATGTCACCAACTGAACTGTATAAGTGAGGAGAGTGTGTTCACCTGATGGTTTAATATACATGGCACATGTTACCAGGTGAACAGTATAAGTGAGGAGAGTGTGTTCCCCTGATGGTTTAATATACACGGGACATGTTACCAGGTGAAGAGTGTAAGTGAGGAGAATGTGTTCCCCTGATGGTTTAATATACACAGGACATGATGCCAGGTGAACAGTATAAGTGAGGAGAGTGTGTTCCCCTGATTGTTTAATACACACGGGACATGTTACCAGGTGAACAGTATAAGTGAGGAGAGTGTGTTCCCCTGATTGTTTAATACACACGGGACATGTTACCAGGTGAACAGTATAAGTGAGGAGAGTGTGTTCCCCTGATTGTTTAATACACACGGGACATGTTACCAGGTGAACAGTATAAGTGAGGAGAGTGTGTTCCCCTGATTGTTTAATATACACGGGACATGTCACCAGGTGAACAGTATAAGTGAGGAGAATGTGTTCCCCAGATTGTTTAATATACATGGGACATGTTACCAGGTGAACAGTGTAAGTGAGGAGAGTGTGTTCCCCTGATGGTTTAATATACACGGGACATGTCACCAGGTGAAAAGTTTAAGTGAGGAGAGTGTGCTCCCCTGATGGTTTAAAATACACGGGACATGTCACCAGATGAACAGTATAAGAGAGGAGAGTGTGTTCTCCTGATTGTTTAATACACACGGGACAAGTCACCAAATGAACTGTATGAGTGAGGAGAGTGTGTTCCCCTGATGATTTAATATACACGGTACATGTTACCAGGTGAACAGTATAAGTGAGGAGAGTGTGTTCCCCTGATGGTTTAATATACACGGGACATGTTACCTGGTGAACAGTATAAGTGAGGAGAGTGTATTCCCCTGATGGTTTAATATACACGGTACATGTTACCAGGTGAACAGTATAAGTGAGGAGAGTGTGTTCCCCTGATGGTTTTATATACACGGACATGTCACCAGGTGAACAGTATAAGTGAGGAGAGTGTGTTCCCCTGATTGTTTAATACACACGGGACATGTTACCAGGTGAACAGTATAAGTGAGGAGAGTGTGTTCCCCTGATTGTTTAATACACACGGGACATGTTACCAGGTGAACAGTATAAGTGAGGAGAGTGTGTTCCCCTGATTGTTTAATACACACGGGACATGTTACCAGGTGAACAGTATAAGTGAGGAGAGTGTGTTCCCCTGATTGTTTAATATACACGGGACATGTCACCAGGTGAACAGTATAAGTGAGGAGAATGTGTTCCCCAGATTGTTTAATATACATGGGACATGTTACCAGGTGAACAGTGTAAGTGAGGAGAGTGTGTTCCCCTGATGGTTTAATATACACGGGACATGTCACCAGGTGAAAAGTTTAAGTGAGGAGAGTGTGCTCCCCTGATGGTTTAAAATACACGGGACATGTCACCAGATGAACAGTATAAGAGAGGAGAGTGTGTTCTCCTGATTGTTTAATACACACGGGACAAGTCACCAAATGAACTGTATGAGTGAGGAGAGTGTGTTCCCCTGATGATTTAATATACACGGTACATGTTACCAGGTGAACAGTATAAGTGAGGAGAGTGTGTTCCCCTGATGGTTTAATATACACGGGACATGTTACCTGGTGAACAGTATAAGTGAGGAGAGTGTATTCCCCTGATGGTTTAATATACACGGTACATGTTACCAGGTGAACAGTATAAGTGAGGAGAGTGTGTTCCCCTGATGGTTTTATATACACGGACATGTCACCAGGTGAACAGTATAAGTGAGGAGAGTGTGTTCCCCTGATTGTTTAATACACACGGGACAAGTCACCAAATGAACTGTATGAGTGAGGAGAGTGTGTTCCCCTGATGATTTAATACACACGGGACATGTTACCAGGTGAACAGTATAAGTGAGGAGAGTGTGTTCCCCTGATGGTTTAATATACCCGGTACATGTTACCAGGTGAACAGTATAAGTGAGGAGAGTGTGTTCCCCTGATGGTTTAATATACACGGGACATGATGCCAGGTGAAGAGTATAAGTGAGGAGAGTGTGTTCCCATGATGGTTTAATATACACGGGACATGTCACCAGGTCAAAAGTTTAAGTGAGGAGAGAGTGTTCCCCTGATGGTTTAATATACACGGGACATGATGCCAGGTGAACATTATAAGTGAGGAGAGTGTGTTCCCCTGATGGTTTAATATACACGGGACATGTCACCAGGTGAACAGTATAAGTCTGGAGAGTGTGTTCCCCTGATGGTTTAATATACCCGGGACATGTCACCAGGTGAGCGGTATAAGTGACGAGAGTGTGTTCCCCTGATGTTTTAATATACACGGGACATGTCACCAAATGAACTGTATAAGTGAGGAGACTGTATTCCCCAGATTGTTTAATACACACGGGACATATTACCAGATGAACACTCTCAGTGAGGAGAGTGTGTTCCCCTGATGGTTTAATATAGACAGGACATGTTACCAGGTGAACAGTATAAGTGAGGAGAGTGTGTTCCCCTGATGGTTTAATATACATGGGACATGTTACCAGGTGAACAGTGTAAGTGAGGAGAGTGTGTTCCCCTGATTGTTTAATACACACGGGACATTTTACCAGATGAACAGTATAAGTGAGGAGAGTGTGTTCCCCTGATGGTTTAATATACACGGGTCATGTTACCAGATGAACAGTATAAGTGAGGAGAGTGTGTTCCCCTGATGGTTTAATAAACACGGGACATGTTACCAGATGAACAGTATAAGTGAGGAGAGTGTGTTCCCCTGATGGTTGAATTTCCACGGGACATGTTACCAGATGAACAGTATAAGTGAGGAGAGTGTGTTCCCCAGATTGTTTAATATACATGGGACATGTTACCAGGTGAACAGTGTAAGTGAGGAGAGTGTGTTCCCCTGATGGTTTAATATACACGGGACATGTCACCAGGTGAAAAGTTTAAGTGAGGAGAGTGTGTTCCCCTGATGGTTTAAAATACACGGGACATGTTACCAGGTGAACAGTATAAGAGAGGAGAGTGTGTTCCCCTGATTGTTTAATACACACGGGACAAGTCACCAAATGAACTGTATGAGTGAGGAGAGTGTATTCCCCTGATGATTTAATACACACGGGACATGTTACCAGATGAACACTCTCAGTGAGGAGAGTGTGTTCCCCTGATGATTTAATATACACATGACATGTTACCAGGTGAACAGTATAAGTGAGGAGAGTGTGTTCCCCTGATGGTTTAATATACCCGGTACATGTTACCAGGTGAACAGTATAAGTGAGGAGAGTGTGTTCCCCTGATGGTTTAATATACACGGGACATGATGCCAGGTGAACAGCATAAGTGAGGAGAGTGTGTTCCCCTGATGGTTTAATACACACGGGACATGTTACCAGATGAACAGTATAAGTGAGGAGAGTGTGTTCCCCTGATGGTTTAATATACACGGGAAATGTTACCAGATGAACAGTATAAGTGAGGAGAGTGTGTTCCCCTGATGGTTGAATATACACGGGACATGTTACCAGGTGAAAAGTATAAGTGAGGAGAGTGTGTTCCCCTGATTGTGTAATATACATGGGAAATGTTACCAGATGAACAGTATAAGTGAGGAGAGTGTGTTCCCCTGATTGTTAAATACGCACGGGACATGTTACCAGATGAACTCTCTCAGTGAGGAGAGTGTGTTCCCCTGATGGTTTAATATACGTGGGACATGTTACCAGGTGAAAAGTTTAAGTGAGGAGAGTGTGTTCCCCTGACGGTTTAATACACACGGGACATGTTACCAGATGAACTCTCTCAGTGAGGAGAGTGTGTTCCCCTGATGGTTTAATATACGTGGGACATGTTACCAGGTGAAAAGTTTAAGTGAGGAGAGTGTGTTCCCCTGATGGTTTAATATACCCGGGACATGTCACCAGGTGAACAGTATAAGTGAGGAGAGATTGTTCCCCTGATGGTTTAATACACACGGGACATGTTACCAGATGAACTCTCTCAGTGAGGAGAGTGTGTTCCCCTGATGGTTTAATATACACAGGACATGTTACCAGGTGAACAGGATAAGTGAGGAGAGTGTGTTCCCCTGATGGTTTAATATACACGGGAAATGTTACCAGATGAACAGTATAAGTGAGGAGAATGTGTTCCCCTGATTGTTTAATATACACGGGAAATGTTAGCAGGAGAACAGTATAAGTGAGGAGAGTGTGTTCCCCTGATGGTTTAATACACACGGGACATGTTACCAGGTGAACAGTATAAGTGAGGAGAGTGTGTTCCCCTGATGGTTTAATACTGACGGAACATGTTACCAGATGAACAGTATAAGTGAGGAGAGTGTGTTCCCCTGATGGTTTAATATGCATGGGACATGTTACCAGGTGAACAGTGTAAGTGAGGAGACTGTGTTCCCCTCATGGTTTAATATACACGGGACATGTTACCAGATGAACAGTATAAGTGAGGAGCTTGTGTTCCCCTGATGGTTTAATACTGCCGGGACATGTTACCAGATGAACAGTATAAGTGAGGAGAGTGTGTTCCCCTGATTGTTTAATGCACACAGGACATGTTACCAGGTGAACAGTATAAGTGAGGAGAGTGTGTTCCCCTGATGGTTTAATATACACGGGACATGTTACCAGGTGAACAGTGTAAGTGAGGAGAATGTGTTCCCCTGATGGTTTAATATACACAGGACATGATGCCAGGTGAACAGTATAAGTGAGGAGAGTGTGTTCCCCTGATGATTTAATACACACGGGACATGTTACCAGATGAACACTCTCAGTGAGGAGAGTGTGTTCCCCTGATGATTTAATATACACATGACATGTTACCAGGTGAACAGTATAAGTGAGGAGAGTGTGTTCCCCTGATGGTTTAATATACCCGGTACATGTTACCAGGTGAACAGTATAAGTGAGGAGAGTGTGTTCCCCTGATGGTTTAATATACACGGGACATGATGCCAGGTGAACAGCATAAGTGAGGAGAGTGTGTTCCCCTGATGGTTTAATACACACGGGACATGTTACCAGATGAACAGTATAAGTGAGGAGAGTGTGTTCCCCTGATGGTTTAATATACACGGGAAATGTTACCAGATGAACAGTATAATTGAGGAGAGTGTGTTCCCCTGATGGTTGAATATACACGGGACATGTTACCAGCTGAACAGTATAAGTGAGGAGAGTGTGTTCCCCTGATTGTGTAATATACATGGGAAATGTTACCAGATGAACAGTATAAGTGAGGAGAGTGTGTTCCCCTGATTGTTAAATACGCACGGGACATGTTACCAGATGAACTCTCTCAGTGAGGAGAGTGTGTTCCCCTGATGGTTTAATATACCCGGGACATGTCACCAGGTGAACAGTATAAGTGAGGAGAGATTGTTCCCCTGATGGTTTAATACACACGGGACATGTTACCAGATGAACTCTCTCAGTGAGGAGAGTGTGTTCCCCTGATGGTTTAATATACACAGGACATGTTACCAGGTGAACAGGATAAGTGAGGAGAGTGTGTTCCCCTGATGGTTTAATATACACGGGAAATGTTACCAGATGAACAGTATAAGTGAGGAGAATGTGTTCCCCTGATTGTTTAATATACACGGGAAATGTTAGCAGGAGAACAGTATAAGTGAGGAGAGAGTGTTCCCCTGATGGTTTAATACACACGGGACATGTTACCAGGTGAACAGTATAAGTGAGGAGAGTGTGTTCCCCTGATGGTTTAATACTGACGGAACATGTTACCAGATGAACAGTATAAGTGAGGAGAGTGTGTTCCCCTGATGGTTTAATATGCATGGGACATGTTACCAGGTGAACAGTGTAAGTGAGGAGAGTGTGTTCCCCTGATTGTTTAATACACAAGGGACATGTTGCCAGGTGAACAGTATAAGTGAGGAGAGTGTGTTCCCCTGATGGTTTAATATACACGGTACATGTTACCAGGTGAACAGTATATGTGAGGAGAGTGTGTTCCCCTCATGGTTTAATATACACGGGACATGTTACCAGATGAACAGTATCAGTGAGGAGCTTGTGTTCCCCTGATGGTTTAATACTGCCGGGACATGTTACCAGATGAACAGTATAAGTGAGGAGAGTGTGTTCCCCTGATTGTTTAATGCACACAGGACATGTTACCAGGTGAACAGTATAAGTGAGGAGAGTGTGTTCCCCTGATGGTTTAATATACATGGGACATGTTACCAGGTGAAAAGTTTAAGTGAGGAGAGTGTGTTCCCCTGATGGTTTAATACACACGGGACATGTTACCAGATGAACTCTCTCAGTGATGAGAGTGTGTTCCCCTGATGGTTTAATACACACGGGACATGTTACCAGGTGAACAGTATCAGTGAGGAGAGTGTGTTCCCCTGATTGTTTAATAAACACGGGACATGTTACCAGGTGAACAGTATAAGTGAGGAGAGTGTGTTCCCATGATGGTTTAATATACACGGGACATGTTACCAGGTGAACAGTATCAGTGATGAGAGTGTGTTCCCCTGATGGTTTAATACACACGGGACATGTTACCAGGTGAACAGTATCAGTGAGGAGAGTGTGTTCCCCTGATTGTTTAATAAACACGGGACATGTTACCAGGTGAACAGTATAAGTGAGGAGAGTGTGTTCCCATGATGGTTTAATACACACGGGACATGTTACCAGGTGAACAGTATAAGTGAGGAGAGTGTGTTCCCCTGATGGTTTAATATACACGGGACATGTTACCAGGTGAACAGTATAAGTGAGGAGAGTGTGTTCCCATGATGGTTTAACAGGCAGGGGACATGTCACCAGGTGAACAGTAGAAGTGGGGAGAGTGTGTTCCCCTGATTGTTTAATAAACACGGGACATGTTACCAGGTGAACAGTATAAGTGAGGAGAGTGTGTTCCCATGATGGTTTAACAGGCAGGGGACATGTCACCAGGTGAACAGTATAAGTGAGGAGAGTGTGTTCCCCTGATTGTTTAATAAACACGGGACATGTTACCAGGTGAACAGTATAAGTGAGGAGAGTGTGTTCCCCTGATGGTTTAATATACACGGGACATGTTACTAGGTGAACAGTATAAGTGAGGAGGGTGTGTTCCTCTGATTGCTTAATATACATGGGAAATGTTACCAGATGAACAGTATATGTGAGGAGAGTGTGTTCCCCTGATGGTTTAATACACACGGGACATGATTCCGGTCGAACAGTTTAAGTGAGGAGAGTGTGTTCCCCTGATGGTTTCATATACACGGGACATGTTACCAGGTGAACAGTATAAGTGAGGAGAGTGCGTTCCCCTGATGGTTTAATGCACATGGGACATGTTACCAGGTGAACAGTATAAGTGAGGAGAGTGTGATCCCCTGATTGTTTAATAAACACGGGACATGTTACCAGGTGAACTGTATAAGTGAGGAGAGTGTGTTCCCCTGATGGTTTTATATACACGGACATGTCACCAGGTGAACAGTATAAGTGTGGAGAGTGTTTTCCCCTGATGGTTTAATACACATGGGACATGTTACCAGGTGAACAGTATATGTGAGGAGAGTGTGTTCCCCTGATGGTTTAATATACACGGGACATGTTTCCAGGCGAACAGTATAAGTGAGGAGAGTGTGTTCCCCTGAGTGTTTAATATACACGGGACATGTTACCAGGTGAACAGTATAAGTGAGGAGAGTGTGTCCCCTTGATAGTTTAATATACACAGGACATGTTACCAGATGAACAGTATAAGTGAGGAGAGTGTGTTCCCCTGATGGTTTTTTACGCAAGGGACGTGTTACCAGCTGAACAGCATAAGTGAGGAGAGTGTGTTCCCCTGATTGTTTAATATACACGGGACATGTTACTAGGTGAACAATATAAGTGAGGAGAGTGTGTTCCCCTGATGGTTTAATATACACGGGACATGTTACCAGATGAACAGTATATGTGAGGAGAGTGTGTTCCCCTGATGGTTTAATACACACGGGGCATGATTCCGGTCGAACAGTTTAAGTGAGGAGAGTGTGTTCCCCTGATGGTTTAATATACACGGGACATGTTACCAGTTGAACAGTATAAGTGAGGAGAGTGTGTTCCCCTGATGGTTTAATATACACGGGACATGTTACCAGTTGAACAGTATAAGTGAGGAGAGTGTGTTCCCTTGATAGTTTAATATACATGGGAAATGTTACCAGATGAACAGTATATGTGAGGAGAGTGTGTTCCCCTGATGGTTTAATACACACGGGACATGATTCCGGTCGAACAGTTTAAGTGAGGAGAGTGTGTTCCCCTGATGGTTTAATATACACGGGACATGTTACCAGTTGAACAGTATAAGTGAGGAGAGTGTGTTCCCCTGATGGTTTAATACTGACGGGACATTTTACCAGATGAACAGTATAAGTGAGGAGAGTGTGTTCCCCTGATGGTTTAATACACACGGGACATGTTACCAGGTGAACAGTATAAGTGAGGAGAGTGTGTTCCCCTGATTGTTTAATACACACGGGACATGTTAGCAGTTGAAAAGTTTAAGTGAGGAGACTTTGTTCCCCTGATGGTTTAATATACATGGGACATGTTACCAGGTGAAAAGTGTAAGTGAGGAGAGTGTGTTCCCCTGATGGTTTAATACACACGGGAAACGTTACCAGATGAACAGTATAAGTGAGGAGAGTGTGTTCCCCTGATGGTTTAATATACACGGGACATGTTACCAGATGAACAGTATAAGTGAGGAGAGTGTGTTCCCCTGATTGTTTAATATACACGGGATATGTAACCAGGTGAACAGTATAAGTGAGGAGAGTGTGTTCCCCTGATGGTTTAATACTGACGGGATATGTTACCAGATGAACAGTATAAGTGAGGAGAGTGTGTTCCCCTGATGGTTTAATACACACGGGACATGTTACCAGGTGAACAGTATAAGTGAGGAGAGTGTGTTCCCCTGATTGTTTAATACACACGGGACATGTTAGCAGGTGAAAAGTTTAAGTGAGGAGACTTTGTTCCCCTGATGGTTTAATATACATGGGACATCTTACCAGGTGAAAAGTGTAAGTGAGGAGAGGGTGTTCCCCTGATTGTTAAATATACATGGGACATGTTACCAGATGAACAGTATAAGTGAGGAGAGTGTGTTCCCCTGATGGTTGAATATAAACGGGACATGTTACCAGATGAAGAGTATAAGTGAGGAGAGTGTGTTCCCCTGATGGTTTAATACACACGGGACATATTACCAGATGAACAGTTTTAGTGAGGAGAGTTGTTCCCCTGATGGTTTAATACACACGGGACATGTCACCAGATGATCAGTATTAGTGAGGAGAGTGTGTTCCCCTGATGGTTGAATATACACGGGACATGTCACCAAGTGTGCAGTATAAGTGAGGAGAGTGTGTTCCCCTGATGGTTTAATACGCACGGGACATGTTACCAGGTGAACAGTATAAGTGAGGACAATGTTTTCCCCTGTTAGTTTCATGCACACGTGACATGTTACCAGGTGAACAGGATAAGTGAGGAGAGTGTGTTCCCCTGATGGTTTAATACGCACGGGACATGTTACCAGGTGAACAGTATAAGTGAGGACAATGTTTTCCCCTGTTAGTTTCATGCACACGTGACATGTTACCAGGTGAACAGTATAAGTGAGGAGAGTGTGTTCCCCTGATGGTTTAATATACACAGGACATGTCACCAGGTGAACTGTAATAGTGAGGAGAGTATGTTCCCCTGATTGTTTAATACACACGGAACATGTCACCAGGTGAACAGTATAAGTGAGGAGAGCGTGTTCCCCTGATGGTTTAATACTGACGTGATATGTTACCAGATGAACAGTATAAGTGAGGAGAGTGTGTTCCCCTGATGGTTTAATACGCACGGGACATGTCACCAAGTGAACTGTATAAGTGATGAGAGCGTGTTCCCCTGATTGTTTAATACACACGGGACATGTTACCAGGTGAACAGTATAATGGAGGAGAGTGTGTTCCCCTGATGGTTTTTTACGCAAGGGACATGTTACCAGGTGAACAGCATAAGTGAGGAGACTGTGGTCCCCTGATGGTTTAATATACACGGGACATGTTACCAGTTGAACAGTATAAGTGAGGAGAGTGTGTTCCCCTGATGGTTTAATACTGACGGGACATGTTACCAGATGAACAGTATAAGGGAGGAGAGTGTGTTCCCCTGATGGTTTAATACACACGGGACATGTTACCAGGTGAACAGTAAAAGTGAGGAGAGTGTGTTCCCCTGATTGTTTAATATACACGGGACATGTTACCAGGTGAACAGTATAAGTGAGGAGCGTGTGTTCCCCTGATTGTTTAATACACACGGGAAATGTTACCAGATGAACAGTATAAGTGAGGAGAGTGTGTTCCCCTGATTGTTTAATATACACGGGACATGTTACCAGGTGAACAGTATAAGTGAGGAGAGTGTGTTCCCCTGATGGTTTAATATACGCGGGACATGTTACCAGATGAACAGTATAAGTGAGGAGAGTGTGTTCCCGTGATGGTTTAATACACACGGGACATGTTACCAGGTGAACAGTATAAGTGAGGAGCGTGTGTTCCCCTGATTGTTTAATATACACGGGACATGTAAACAGGTGAACAGTATAAGTGAGGAGAGTGTGTTCCCCTGATGGTTTAATATACACGGGACATGTTACCAGATGAACAGTATAAGTGAGGAGAGTGTGTTCCCGTGATGGTTTAATACACACGGGACATGTTACCAGGTGAACAGTATAAGTGAGGAGCGTGTGTTCCCCTGATTGTTTAATATACACGGGACATGTTACCAGGTGAACAGTATAAGTGAGGAGAGTGTGTTCCCCTGATGGTTTAATACACACGGGATATGTAAACAGGTGAACAGTATAAGTGAGGAGAGTGTGTTCCCCTGATGGTTTAATATACACGGGACATGTTACCAGATGAACAGTATAAGTGAGGAGAGTATGTTCCCCTGATTGTTTAATATACACGGGACATGTTACCAGGTGAACAGTATAAGTGAGGAGAGTGTGTTCCCCTGATGGTTTAATACACACGGGATATGGAAACAGGTGAACAGTATAAGTGAGGAGAGTGTGTTCCCCTGATGGTTTAATAGACACGGTACATGTTACCAGATGAACAGTATAAGTGAGGACAATGTTTTCCCCTGTTAGTTTCATGCACACGTGACATGTTACCAGGTGAACAGGATAGGTGAGGAGAGTGTGTTCCCCTGATGGTTTAATACGCACGGGACATGTTACCAGGTGAACAGTATAAGTGAGGACAATGTTTTCCCCTGTTAGTTTCATGCACACGTGACATGTTACCAGGTGAACAGTATAAGTGAGGAGAGTGTGTTCCCCCGATGGTTTAATATACACAGGACATGTCACCAGGTGAACTGTAATAGTGAGGAGAGTATGTTCCCCTGATTGTTTAATACACACGGAACATGTCACCAGGTGAACAGTATAACTGAGGAGAGCGTGTTCCCCTGATGGTTTAATACTGACGTGATATGTTACCAGATGAACAGTATAAGTGAGGAGAGTGTGTTCCCCTGATGGTTTAATACGCACGGGACATGTCACCAAGTGAACTGTATAAGTGATGAGAGCGTGTTCCCCTGATTGTTTAATACACACGGGACATGTTACCAGGTGAACAGTATAATGGAGGAGAGTGTGTTCCCCTGATGGTTTTTTACGCAAGGGACATGTTACCAGGTGAACAGCATATGTGAGGAGACTGTGGTCCCCTGATGGTTTAATATACACGGGACATGTTACCAGTTGAACAGTATAAGTGAGGAGAGTGTGTTCCCCTGATGGTTTAATACTGACGGGACATGTTACCAGATGAACAGTATAAGTGAGGAGAGTGTGTTCCCCCGATGGTTTAATACACACGGGACATGTTACCAGGTGAACAGTAAAAGTGAGGAGAGTGTGTTCCCCTGATTGTTTAATATACACGGGACATGTTACCAGGTGAACAGTATAAGTGAGGAGCGTGTGTTCCCCTGATTGTTTAATACACACGGGAAATGTTACCAGATGAACAGTATAAGTGAGGAGAGTGTGTTCCCCTGAAGGTTTAATATACGCGGGACATGTTACCAGATGAACAGTATAAGTGAGGAGAGTGTGTTCCCCTGATTGTTTAATATACACGGGACATGTTACCAGGTGAACAGTATAAGTGAGGAGAGTGTGTTCCCCTGATGGTTTAATATACGCGGGACATGTTACCAGTTGAACAGTATAAGTGAGGAGAGTGTGTTCCCGTGATGGTTTAATACACACGGGACATGTTACCAGGTGAACAGTATAAGTGAGGAGCGTGTGTTCCCCTGATTGTTTAATATACACGGGACATGTTACCAGGTGAACAGTATAAGTGAGGAGAGTGTGTTCCCCTGATGGTTTAATACACACGGGATATGTAAACAGGTGAACAGTATAAGTGAGGAGAGTGTGTTCCCCTGATGGTTTAATATACACGGGACATGTTACCAGATGAACAGTATAGGTGAGGAGAGTGTGTTCCCGTGATGGTTTAATACACACGGGACATGTTACCAGGTGAACAGTATAAGTGAGGAGCGTGTGTTCCCCTGATTGTTTAATATACACGGGACATGTTACCAGGTGAACAGTATAAGTGAGGAGAGTGTGTTCCCCTGATGGTTTAATACACACGGGATATGTAAACAGGTGAACAGTATAAGTGAGGAGAGTGTGTTCCCCTGATGGTTTAATATACACGGGACATGTTACCAGATCAACAGTATAAGTGAGGAGAGTATGTTCCCCTGATTGTTTAATATACACGGGACATGTTACCAGGTGAACAGTATAAGTGAGGAGAGTGTGTTCCCCTGATGGTTTAATACACACGGGATATGTAAACAGGTGAACAGTATAAGTGAGGAGAGTGTGTTCCCCTGATGGTTTAATATACACGGGACATGTTACCAGATGAACAGTATAAGTGAGGAGAGTGTGTTCCCCTGATTGTTTAATATACACGGGACATGTTACCAGGTGAACAGTATAAGTGAGGAGAGTGTGTTCCCCTGATGGTTTAATACACACGGGATATGTAAACAGGTGAACAGTATAAGTGAGGAGAGTGTGTTCCCCTGATGGTTTAATAGACACGGTACAAGTTACCAGATGAACAGTATAAGTGAGGAGAGTGTGTTCCCCTGATTGTTTAATACACACGGGATATGTAACCAGGTGAATAGTATAAGTGAGGAGAGTGTGTTCCCCTGATTGTTTAATACACACGGGATATGTAACCAGGTGAACAGTATATGTGAGGAGAGTGTGTTCCCCTGATGGTTTAATATACACGGGACATGTTACCAGATGAACAGTATAAGTGAGGAGAGTGTGTTCCCCAGATTGTTTAATATACACGGGACATGTTACCAGGTGAACAGTAGAAGTGAGGAGAGTGTGTTCCCCTGATGGTTTAATATACACGGGACATGTTACCAGATGAACAGTATAAGTGAGGAGAGTGTGTTCCCCTGATTGTTTAATACACACGGGATATGTAACCAGGTGAACAGTATAAGTGAGGAGAGTGTGTTCCCCTGATTGTTTAATACACACGGGATATGTAACCAGGTGAACAGTATATGTGAGGAGAGTGTGTTCCCCTGATGGTTTAATATACACGGGACATGTTACCAGATGAACAGTATAAGTGAGGAGAGTGTGTTCCCCTGATTGTTTAATATACACGGGACATGTTACCAGGTGAACAGTATAAGTGAGGAGAGTGTGTTCACCTGATGGTTTAATAGACACGGTACATGTTACCAGATGAACAGTATAAGTGAGGAGAGTGTGTTCCCCTGATTGTTTAATACACACGGGATATGTAACCAGGTGAACAGTATAAGTGAGGAGAGTGTGTTCCCCTGATTGTTTAATACACACGGGATATGTAACCAGGTGAACAGTATAAGTGAGGAGAGTGTGTTCCCCTGATTGTTTAATACACACGGGATATGTTACCAGGTGAACAGTATAAGTGAGGAGATTGTGTTCCCCTGATGGTTTAATATACACGGGAAATGTTACCAGATGAACAGTATAAGTGAGGAGAGTGTGTTCCCCTGATTGTTTAATACACACGGGATATGTAACCAGGTGAACAGTATATGTGAGGAGAGTGTGTTCCCCTGATGGTTTAATATACACGGGACATGTTACCAGATGAACAGTATAAGTGAGGAGAGTGTGTTCCCCTGATTGTTTAATATACACGGGACATGTTACCAGGTGAACAGTATAAGTGAGGAGAGTGTGTTCCCCTGATGGTTTAATATACACGGGACATGTTACCAGATGAACAGTATAAGTGAGGAGAGTGTGTTCCCCTGATTGTTTAATACACACGGGATATTTAACCAGGTGAACAGTATATGTGAGGAGAGTGTGTTCCCCTGATGGTTTAATATACACGGGACATGTTACCAGGTGAACAGTATAAGTGAGGAGAGTGTGTTCCCCTGATTGTTTAATACACACGGGATATGTAACCACGTGAACAGTATAAGTGAGGAGAGTGTGTTCCCCTGATGGTTTAATGTACACGGGACATGTCACCAGGTGAACAGTATAAGTGAGGAGAGTGTGTTCCCCTGATTGTTTAATACACACGGGAAATGTTACCAGATGAACAGTATAAGTGAGGAGAGTGTGTTCCCCTGATGGTTTAATATACACGGGACATGTTACCAGATGAACAGTGTAAGTGAGGATAGTGTGTTCCCCTGATTGTTTAATACTGACGGGATATGTTACAAGATGAACAGTATAAGTGAGGAGAGTGTGTTCCCCTGATGGTTTAATACGCACGGGACATGTCACCAAGTGAACTGTATAAGTGAGGAGAGTGTGTTCCCCTGATTGTTTAATGCACACGGGACATGTTACCAGATGAACAGTATAAGTGAGGAGAGTGTGTTCCCCTGATTGTTTAATAAACACGGACATGTCACCAGGTGAACGGTATAAGTGAGGAGAGTGTGTTCCCCTGATGGTTTAATACACACGGGAAATGTTACGAGATGAACACTATAAGTGAGGAGAGTGTGTTCCCCTGATGGTTTAATATACACGGGACATGTTTCCAGGCGAACAGTATAAGTGAGGAGAGTGTGTTCCCCTGAGTGTTTAATATACACGGGACATGTTACCAGGTGAACAGTATAAGTGAGGAGAGTGTGTTCCCTTGATTGTTTAATACACACGGGACATGTTACCAGATGAACAGTATAAGTGAGGAGAGTGTGTTCCCCTGATGGTTTAATACTGACGGGACATGTTACCAGATGAACAGATTAAGTGAGGAGAGTGTGTTCCCCTGATGGTTTAATACACACGAGACATGTTAGCAGGTGAAAAGTTTAAGTGAGGAGACTTTGTTCCCCTGATGGTTTAATATACATGGGACATGTTACCAGATGAACAGTATAAGTGAGGAGAGTGTGTTCCCCTGATGGTTTAATACACACGGGACATGTTACCAGATGAACAGTTTTAGTGAGGAGAGTTTCTTCCCCTGATGGTTTAATACACACGGGACATGTTACCAGATGATCAGTATAAGTGAGGAGAGTGTGTTCCCCTGATGGTTGAATATACACGGGACATGTTACCAGGTGAACAGTATAAGTGAGGACAATGTTTTCCCCTGTTAGTTTCATGCACACGTGACATGTTACCAGGTGAACAGTATAAGTGAGGAGAGTGTGTTCCCCTGATGGTTTTATATAAACAGGACATGTCACCAGGTGAACTGTAATAGTGAGGAGAGTATGTTCCCCTGATTGTTTAATACGCACGGGGCATGTTACCAGGTGAAGAGTATAAGTGAGGAGAATGTGTTCCTCTGATTGTTTAATACACACGGGACATGTCACTTGGTGAACAGTATAAGTGAGGAGAGCGTGTTCCCCTGATGGTTTAAGACGCACGGGACATGTCAACAAGTGAACTGTATAAGTGAGGAGAGTGTGTTCCCCTGATTGTTTAATACACACGGGACATGTTACCAGATGATCAGTATAAGTGAGGAGAGTGTGTTCCCCTGATTGTTTAATACACACGGGACATGTTACCAGGTGAACAGTATAATGGAGGAGAGTGTGTTCCCCTGATGGTTTAATACTGACGGGACATGTTACCAGGTGAACAGTATAAGTGAGGAGAGTGTGTTCATCTGATGGTTTAATATACATGGGACATGTTACCAGGTGAAAAGTGTAAGTGAGGAGAGGGTTTTCCCCTGATTGTTTAATACACACGGGACATGTCACCAGGTGAAGAGTATAAGTGAGGAGAGTGTTTTCCCCTGATTGTTTAATACACACGGGACATGTCAACAGGTGAAAAGTTTAAGTGAGGAGGGTGTGTTCCCCTGATGGTTTAATAAACATGGGACATGTTACCAGGTGAACAGTTTACGAGAGAAAAGAGTGTTGCCCTGATGGTTTCATATACATGGGACATGTCACCAGGTGAGCAGAATAAGTGAGGAGAGTGTGTTCCCCTGATGGTTTAATACTGACGTGATATGTTACCAGATGAACAGTATAAGTGAGGAGAGTGTGTTCCCCTGATGGTTTAATACGCACGGGACATGTCACCAAGTGAACTGGATAAGTGAGGAGAGTGTGTTCCCCTGATTGTTTAATACACACGGGACATGTTACCAGATGAACAGTATAAGTGAGGAGAGTGTGTTCCCCTGATTGTTTAATACACATAGGACATGTTACCAGATGAACAGTATAAGTGAGGAGAGTGTGTTCCCCTGATTGTTTAATATACACGGAACATGTTACCAGGTGAACAGTATAAGTGAGGAGAGTGTGTTCCCCTGATTGTTTAATATACACGGAACATGTTACCAGGTGAACAGTATAAGTGAGGAGAGTGTGTTCCCCTGATTGTTTAATACACATAGGACATGTTACCAGGTGAACAGTATAAGTGAGGAGAGTGTGTTCCCCTGATTGTTTAATACACACGGAACAAGTTACCAGGTGAACAGTATAAGTGAGGAGAGTGTGTTCCCCTGATTGTTTAATACACATAGGACATGTTACCAGATGAACAGTATAAGTGAGGAGAGTGTGTTCCCCTGATTGTTTAATACACACGGAACATGTTACCAGATGAACAGTGTAAGTGAGGAGAGTGTGTTCCCCTGATTGTTTAATACACACGGAACATGTTACCAGGTGAACAGTATAAGTGAGGAGAGTGTGTTCCCCTGATTGTTTAATACACATAGGACATGTTACCAGATGAACAGTATAAGTGAGGAGAGTGTGTTCCTCTGATGGTTTAATACACACGGAACATGTTACCAGATGAACAGTACAAGTGAAGAGAGTGTGTTCCCCTGATTGTTTAATACACATGGGACATGTTACCAGATGAACAGTATAAGTGAGGAGAGTGTGTTCCCCTGATTGTTTAATACACATAGGACATGTTACCAGATGAACAGTATAAGTGAGGAGAGTGTGTTCCCCTGATTGTTTAATACACACGGAACATGTTACCAGGTGAACAGTATAAGTGAGGAGAGTGTGTTCCCCTGATTGTTTAATACACACGGGACATTTTACCAGATGAACAGTATAAGTGAGGAGAGTGTGTTCCCCTGATGGTTTAATACACACAGGACATGTTACCAGGTGAACAGTATAAGTGAGGAGATTGTGTTCCCCTGATTGTTTAATACACACGGGACATGTTACCAGGTGAACAGTATAAGTGAGGAGAGTGTGTTCCCCTGATGGTTTAATATGCATGGGACATGTTACCAGGTGAACAGTAGAAGTGAGGAGAGTGTCTTCCCCTGATGGCTTAATATACACGGGGCATGTTACCAGGTGAACAGTATAAGTGAGGAGAGTGTGTTCCCCTGATTGTTTAATACACACAGGACATGTTACCAGATGAACAGTATAAGTGAGGCGAGTGTGTTCCCCTGATTGTTTAATGCACACGGGACATGTTACCAGGTGAACAGTATAAGTGAGGACAATGTTTTCCCCTGTTAAATTCATGCACAGGTGACATGTTACCAGGTGAACAGTATAAGTGAGGAGAGTGAGTTCCCCTGATGGTTTAATATACACAGGACATGTCACCAGGTGAACTGTAATAGTGAGGAGAGTATGTTCCCCTGATTGTTTGATACGCACGGGGCATGTTACCAGGTGAAGAGTATAATTGAGGAGAATGTGTTCCCATGATTGTTTAATACACACGGGACATGTCACCAAGTGAACTGTATAAGTGAGGAGAGTGTGTTCCCCTGATTGTTTAATACACACGGGACATGTTACCAGATGATCAGTATAAGTGATGAGAGCGTGTTCCCCTGATTGTTTAATACACACGGGACATGTTACCAGATGAACAGTATAATTGAGGAGAGTGTGTTCCCCTGATGGTTTTTTACGCAAGGGACGTGTTACCAGGTGAACAGCATAAGTGAGGAGACTGTGTTCCCCTGATGGTTTAATATACACTGGACATGTTACCAGTTGAACAGTATAAGTGAGGAGAGTGTGTTCCACTGATGGTTTAATACTGACGGGCATGTTACCAGATGAACAGTATAAGTGAGGAGAGTGTGTTCCCCTGATGGTTTAATACTGACGTGATATGTTACCAGATGAACAGTATAAGTGAGGAGAGTGTGTTCCCCTGATGGTTTAATACGCAAGGGACATGTCACCAAGTGAACTGTATAAGTGAGGAGAGTGTGTTCCCCTGATTGTTTAATACTGACGTGATATGTTACCAGATGAACAGTATAAGTGAGGAGAGTGTGTTCCCCTGATGGTTTAATACGCACGGGACATGTCACCAAGTGAACTGTATAAGTGAGGAGAGTGTGTTCCCCTGATTGTTTAATACACACGGGACATGTTACCAGATGATCAGTATAAGTGATGAGAGCGTGTTCCCCTGATTGTTTAATACACACGGGACGTGTTACCAGGTGAACAGTATAAGTGAGGAGAGTGTGTTCCCCTGATGGTTTAATACTGACGGGCATGTTACCAGATGAACAGTATAAGTGAGGAGAGTGTGTTCCCCTGATGGTTTAATACACACGGGACATGTTACCAGGTGAACAGTAAAAGTGAGGAGAGTGTGTTCCCCTGATTGTTTAATACACACGGGACATGTTACCAGGTGAACAGTATAAGTGAGGAGAGTGTGTTCCCCTGATTGATTAATAAACACAGGAAATGTTGCCAGATGAACAGTATAAGTAAGGAGAGTGTGTTCCCCTGATTGTTTAATATACACGGGATATGTAACCAGGTGAACAGTATAAGTGAGGAGAGTGTGTTCCCCTGATGGTTTAATATACACGGGACATGTTACCAGATGAACAGTATAAGTGAGGAGAGTGTGTTCCCCTGATTGTTTAATATACACGGGACATGTTACCAGGTGAACAGTATAAGTGAGGAGAGTGTGTTCCCCTGATGGTTTAATATACACGGGAAATGTTACCAGATGAACAGTATAATTGAGGAGAGTGTGTTCCCCTGATGGTTTAATACACACGGGAAATGTTACCGGATGAACAGTATAATTGAGGAGAGTGTGTTCCCCTGATGGTTTAATATACACGGGACATGTTACCAGATGAACAGTATAAGTGAGGAGGGTGTGTTCCCCTGATTGTTTAATATATACGGGATATGTAACCAGGTGAACAGTATAAGTGAGGATAGTGTGTTCCCCTGATTGTTTAATACTGACGGGATATGTTACAAGATGAACAGTATAAGTGAGGAGAGTGTGTTCCCCTGATGGTTTTTTACGCAAGGGACGTGTTACCAGGTGAACAGTATAAGTGAGGAGAGTGTGTTCCCTTGATTGTTTAATATACACGGGACATGTTACCAGATGAACAGTATAAGTGAGGAGACTGTGTTCCCCTGATTGTTTAATACGCACGGGACATGTTAGCAGGTGAAAAGTTTAAGTGAGGAGACTTTGTTCCCCTGATGGTTTAATATACACGGGACATGTTACCAGATGATCAGTATAAGTGAGGAGAGTGTGTTCCCCTGATGGTTTAATACACACAGGACATGTTACCAGATGAACAGTATAAGTGAGGAGATTGTGTTCCCCTGATTGTTTAATATACACGGGATATGTCACCAGATGAACAGTATAAGTGAGGAGAGTGTGTTCCCCTGATTGTTTAATATACACGGAACATGTTACCAGGTGAACAGTATAAGTGAGGAGAGTGTGTTCCCCTGATTGTTTAATATACACGGAACATGTTACCAGGTGAACAGTATAAGTGAGGAGAGTGTGTTCCCCTGATTGTTTAATACACATAGGACATGTTACCAGGTGAACAGTATAAGTGAGGAGAGTGTGTTCCCCTGATTGTTTAATACACACGGAACAAGTTACCAGGTGAACAGTATAAGTGAGGAGAGTGTGTTCCCCTGATTGTTTAATACACATAGGACATGTTACCAGATGAACAGTATAAGTGAGGAGAGTGTGTTCCCCTGATTGTTTAATACACACGGAACATGTTACCAGATGAACAGTGTAAGTGAGGAGAGTGTGTTCCCCTGATTGTTTAATACACACGGAACATGTTACCAGGTGAACAGTATAAGTGAGGAGAGTGTGTTCCCCTGATTGTTTAATACACATAGGACATGTTACCAGATGAACAGTATAAGTGAGGAGAGTGTGTTCCTCTGATGGTTTAATACACACGGAACATGTTACCAGATGAACAGTACAAGTGAAGAGAGTGTGTTCCCCTGATTGTTTAATACACATGGGACATGTTACCAGATGAACAGTATAAGTGAGGAGAGTGTGTTCCCCTGATTGTTTAATACACATAGGACATGTTACCAGATGAACAGTATAAGTGAGGAGAGTGTGTTCCCCTGATTGTTTAATACACACGGAACATGTTACCAGGTGAACAGTATAAGTGAGGAGAGTGTGTTCCCCTGATTGTTTAATACACACGGGACATTTTACCAGATGAACAGTATAAGTGAGGAGAGTGTGTTCCCCTGATGGTTTAATACACACAGGACATGTTACCAGGTGAACAGTATAAGTGAGGAGATTGTGTTCCCCTGATTGTTTAATACACACGGGACATGTTACCAGGTGAACAGTATAAGTGAGGAGAGTGTGTTCCCCTGATGGTTTAATATGCATGGGACATGTTACCAGGTGAACAGTAGAAGTGAGGAGAGTGTCTTCCCCTGATGGCTTAATATACACGGGGCATGTTACCAGGTGAACAGTATAAGTGAGGAGAGTGTGTTCCCCTGATTGTTTAATACACACAGGACATGTTACCAGATGAACAGTATAAGTGAGGCGAGTGTGTTCCCCTGATTGTTTAATGCACACGGGACATGTTACCAGGTGAACAGTATAAGTGAGGACAATGTTTTCCCCTGTTAAATTCATGCACAGGTGACATGTTACCAGGTGAACAGTATAAGTGAGGAGAGTGAGTTCCCCTGATGGTTTAATATACACAGGACATGTCACCAGGTGAACTGTAATAGTGAGGAGAGTATGTTCCCCTGATTGTTTGATACGCACGGGGCATGTTACCAGGTGAAGAGTATAATTGAGGAGAATGTGTTCCCATGATGTTTAATACACACGGGACATGTCACCAAGTGAACTGTATAAGTGAGGAGAGTGTGTTCCCCTGATTGTTTAATACACACGGGACATGTTACCAGATGATCAGTATAAGTGATGAGAGCGTGTTCCCCTGATTGTTTAATACACACGGGACATGTTACCAGATGAACAGTATAATTGAGGAGAGTGTGTTCCCCTGATGGTTTTTTACGCAAGGGACGTGTTACCAGGTGAACAGCATAAGTGAGGAGACTGTGTTCCCCTGATGGTTTAATATACACTGGACATGTTACCAGTTGAACAGTATAAGTGAGGAGAGTGTGTTCCACTGATGGTTTAATACTGACGGGCATGTTACCAGATGAACAGTATAAGTGAGGAGAGTGTGTTCCCCTGATGGTTTAATACTGACGTGATATGTTACCAGATGAACAGTATAAGTGAGGAGAGTGTGTTCCCCTGATGGTTTAATACGCAAGGGACATGTCACCAAGTGAACTGTATAAGTGAGGAGAGTGTGTTCCCCTGATTGTTTAATACTGACGTGATATGTTACCAGATGAACAGTATAAGTGAGGAGAGTGTGTTCCCCTGATGGTTTAATACGCACGGGACATGTCACCAAGTGAACTGTATAAGTGAGGAGAGTGTGTTCCCCTGATTGTTTAATACACACGGGACATGTTACCAGATGATCAGTATAAGTGATGAGAGCGTGTTCCCCTGATTGTTTAATACACACGGGACGTGTTACCAGGTGAACAGTATAAGTGAGGAGAGTGTGTTCCCCTGATGGTTTAATACTGACGGGCATGTTACCAGATGAACAGTATAAGTGAGGAGAGTGTGTTCCCCTGATGGTTTAATACACACGGGACATGTTACCAGGTGAACAGTAAAAGTGAGGAGAGTGTGTTCCCCTGATTGTTTAATACACACGGGACATGTTACCAGGTGAACAGTATAAGTGAGGAGAGTGTGTTCCCCTGATTGATTAATAAACACAGGAAATGTTGCCAGATGAACAGTATAAGTAAGGAGAGTGTGTTCCCCTGATTGTTTAATATACACGGGATATGTAACCAGGTGAACAGTATAAGTGAGGAGAGTGTGTTCCCCTGATGGTTTAATATACACGGGACATGTTACCAGATGAACAGTATAAGTGAGGAGAGTGTGTTCCCCTGATTGTTTAATATACACGGGACATGTTACCAGGTGAACAGTATAAGTGAGGAGAGTGTGTTCCCCTGATGGTTTAATATACACGGGAAATGTTACCAGATGAACAGTATAATTGAGGAGAGTGTGTTCCCCTGATGGTTTAATACACACGGGAAATGTTACCGGATGAACAGTATAATTGAGGAGAGTGTGTTCCCCTGATGGTTTAATATACACGGGACATGTTACCAGATGAACAGTATAAGTGAGGAGGGTGTGTTCCCCTGATTGTTTAATATATACGGGATATGTAACCAGGTGAACAGTATAAGTGAGGATAGTGTGTTCCCCTGATTGTTTAATACTGACGGGATATGTTACAAGATGAACAGTATAAGTGAGGAGAGTGTGTTCCCCTGATGGTTTTTTACGCAAGGGACGTGTTACCAGGTGAACAGTATAAGTGAGGAGAGTGTGTTCCCTTGATTGTTTAATATACACGGGACATGTTACCAGATGAACAGTATAAGTGAGGAGACTGTGTTCCCCTGATTGTTTAATACGCACGGGACATGTTAGCAGGTGAAAAGTTTAAGTGAGGAGACTTTGTTCCCCTGATGGTTTAATATACACGGGACATGTTACCAGATGATCAGTATAAGTGAGGAGAGTGTGTTCCCCTGATGGTTTAATACACACAGGACATGTTACCAGATGAACAGTATAAGTGAGGAGATTGTGTTCCCCTGATTGTTTAATATACACGGGATATGTCACCAGGTGAACAGTATAAGTGAGGAGAGTGTGTTCCCCTGATGGTTTAATACACACGGGACATGTTAACAGATGAACAGTTTTAGTGAGGAGAGTTTGTTCCCCTGATGGTTTAATACACACGGGACATGTTACCAGATGATCAGTATAAGTGAGGAGAGTGTGTTCCCCTGATGGTTGAATATACACGGGACATGTTACCAGGTGAACAGTATAAGTGAGGACAATGTTTTCCCCTGTTAGTTTCATGCACACGTGACATGTTACCAGGTGAACAGTATAAGTGAGGAGAGTGTGTTCCCCTGATGGTTTAATATACACAGGACATGTCACCAGGTGAACTGTAATAGTGTGGAGAGTATGTTCCCCTGATTGTTTAATACGCACGGGACATGTCACCAGGTGAACAGTATAAGTGAGGAGAGCGTGTTCCCCTGATGGTTTAATACGCACGGGACATGTCACCAAGTGAACAGTATAAGTGAGGAGAGCGTGTTCCCCTGATGGTTTAATACGCACGGGACATGTCACCAAGTGAACTGTATAAGTGAGGAGAGTGTGTTCCCCTGATTGTTTAATACACACAGGACATGTTACCAGGTGAAGAGTATAAGTTTGGAGAATGTGTTCCCCTGATTGTTTAATACACACGGGACATGTCACCAGGTGAACAGTATAAGTGAGGAGAGCGTGTTCCCCTGATGGTTTAATACGCACGGGACATGTCACCAAGTGAACTGTATAAGTGAGGAGAGTGTGTTCCCCTGATTGTTTAATACTCACGGGACATGTTACCAGATGATCAGTATAAGTGAGGAGAGTGTGTTCCCCTGATTGTTTAATACACACGGGACATGTTACCAGGTGAACATTATAAGTGAGGAGAGTGTGTTCATCTGATGGTTTAATACTGACGGGACATGTTACCAGGTGAACATTATAAGTGAGGAGAGTGTGTTCATCTGATGGTTTAATATACATGGGACATGTTACCAGGTGAAAAGTGTAAGTGAGGAGAGGGTTTTCCCCTGATTGTTTAATACACACGGGACATGTCACCAGGTGAAGAGTATAAGTGAGGAGAGTGTTTTCCCCTGATTGTTTAATACACACGGGACATGTCAACAGGTGAAAAGTTTAAGTGAGGAGGGTGTGTTCCCCTGATGGTTTAATAAACATGGGACATGTTACCAGGTGAACAGTTTAAGAGAGAAAAGAGTGTTGCCCTGATGGTTTCATATACATGGGACATGTCGACAGGTGAACAGTATAAGTGAGGAGAATGTGTTCCCCTGATTGTTTAATATACACGGGACATGTCACCAGGTGAGCAGAATAAGTGAGGAGAGTGTGTTCCCCTGATGGTTTAATACTGACGTGATATGTTACCAGATGAACAGTATAAGTGAGGAGAGTGTGTTCCCCTGATGGTTTAATACGCACGGGACATGTCACCAAGTGAACTGGATAAGTGAGGAGAGTGTGTTCCCCTGATTGTTTAATACACATAGGACATGTTACCAGATGAACAGTATAAGTGAGGAGAGTGTGTTCCCCTGATTGTTTAATACACACGGAACATGTTACCAGGTGAACAGTATAAGTGAGGAGAGTGTCTTCCCCTGATGTTTTAATGTACACGGGAAATTTTACCAGGTGAACTGTATAAGTGAGGAGAGTGTGTTCCCCTGATTGTTTAATACACACGGGACATGTTACCAGATGAACAGTATAAGTGAGGACGGTGTGTTCCCCTGATTGTTTAATACACATAGGACATGTTACCAGATGAACAGTATAAGTGAGGAGAGTGTGTTCCCCTGATTGTTTAATACACACGGAACATGTTACCAGGTGAACAGTAGAAGTGAGGAGAGTGTGTTCCCCTGATGGTTTAATACTGACGGGACATGTTACCAGTTGAACAGTATAAGTGAGGAGAGTGTGTTCCCCTGATGGCTTAATATACACGGGACATGTTACCAGGTGAACAGTATAAGTGAGGAGAGTGTGTTCCCTGGATGGTTTAATACTGACGGGACATGTTACCAGATGAACTGTATAAGTGAGGAGAGTGTGTTCCCCTGATTGTTTAATACACACGGGAAATGTTACCAGATGAACAGTATATGTGAGGAGAGTGTGTTCCCCTGATTGTTTACTACTGACGTGATATGTTACCAGATGAACAGTATAAATGAGGAGCGTGTGTTCCCCTGATGGTTTAATACACACAGGACATGTTAAAGGTGAACAGTATAAGTGAGGAGAGTGTGTTCCCCTGATTGTTTAATACACCACGGGACATGTTACCAGATGAACAGTATAAGTGAGGAGATTGTGTCCCCTGATGGTTTAATACACACAGGACATGTTACCAGGTGAACAGTATAAGTGAGGAGAGTGTGTTCCCCTGATTGTTTAATACACCACGGGACATGTTACAAGATGAACAGTATAAGTGAGGAGAGTGTGTTCCCCTGATGGTTTAATACACACAGGACATGTTACCAGGTGAACCGTATAAGTGAGGAGAGTGTGTTCCCCTGATTGTTTAATACACCACGGGACATGTTACCAGATGAACAGTATACGTGAGGAGAGTGTGTTCCCCTGATGGTTTAATACACACAGGACATGTTACCAGGTGAACAGTATAAGTGAGGAGAGTGTGTTCCCCTGATTGTTTAATATACACGGGACATGTTACCAGATGAACAGTATACGTGAGGAGAGTGTGTTCCCCTGATGGTTTAATACACACAGGACATGTTACCAGGTGAACAGTATAATTGAGGAGAGTGTGTTCCCCTGATGGTTTAATATACACGGGACATGTTACCAGATGAACAGTATAAGTGAGGAGGGTGTGTTCCCCTGATTGTTTAATATATACGGGATATGTAACCAGGTGAACAGTATAAGTGAGGATAGTGTGTTCCCCTGATTGTTTAATACTGACGGGATATGTTACAAGATGAACAGTATAAGTGAGGAGAGTGTGTTCCCCTGATGGTTTTTTACGCAAGGGACGTGTTACCAGGTGAACAGTATAAGTGAGGAGAGTGTGTTCCCTTGATTGTTTAATATACACGGGACATGTTACCAGATGAACAGTATAAGTGAGGAGACTGTGTTCCCCTGATTGTTTAATACGCACGGGACATGTTAGCAGGTGAAAAGTTTAAGTGAGGAGACTTTGTTCCCCTGATGGTTTAATATACACGGGACATGTTACCAGATGATCAGTATAAGTGAGGAGAGTGTGTTCCCCTGATGGTTTAATACACACAGGACATGTTACCAGATGAACAGTATAAGTGAGGAGATTGTGTTCCCCTGATTGTTTAATATACACGGGATATGTCACCAGGTGAACAGTATAAGTGAGGAGAGTGTGTTCCCCTGATGGTTTAATACACACGGGACATGTTAACAGATGAACAGTTTTAGTGAGGAGAGTTTGTTCCCCTGATGGTTTAATACACACGGGACATGTTACCAGATGATCAGTATAAGTGAGGAGAGTGTGTTCCCCTGATGGTTGAATATACACGGGACATGGTACCAGGTGAACAGTATAAGTGAGGACTATGTTTTCCCCTGTTAGTTTCATGCACACGTGACATGTTACCAGGTGAACAGTATAAGTGAGGAGAGTGTGTTCCCCTGATGGTTTAATATACACAGGACATGTCACCAGGTGAACTGTAATAGTGTGGAGAGTATGTTCCCCTGATTGTTTAATACGCACGGGACATGTCACCAGGTGAACAGTATAAGTGAGGAGAGCGTGTTCCCCTGATGGTTTAATACGCACGGGACATGTCACCAAGTGAACAGTATAAGTGAGGAGAGCGTGTTCCCCTGATGGTTTAATACGCACGGGACATGTCACCAAGTGAACTGTATAAGTGAGGAGAGTGTGTTCCCCTGATTGTTTAATACACACAGGACATGTTACCAGGTGAAGAGTATAAGTGAGGAGAATGTGTTCCCCTGATTGTTTAATACACACGGGACATGTCACCAGGTGAACAGTATAAGTGAGGAGAGCGTGTTCCCCTGATGGTTTAATACGCACGGGACATGTCACCAAGTGAACTGTATAAGTGAGGAGAGTGTGTTCCCCTGATTGTTTAATACTCACGGGACATGTTACCAGATGATCAGTATAAGTGAGGAGAGTGTGTTCCCCTGATTGTTTAATACACACGGGACATGTTACCAGGTGAACATTATAAGTGAGGAGAGTGTGTTCATCTGATGGTTTAATACTGACGGGACATGTTACCAGGTGAACATTATAAGTGAGGAGAGTGTGTTCATCTGATGGTTTAATATACATGGGACATGTTACCAGGTGAAAAGTGTAAGTGAGGAGAGGGTTTTCCCCTGATTGTTTAATACACACGGGACATGTCACCAGGTGAAGAGTATAAGTGAGGAGAGTGTTTTCCCCTGATTGTTTAATACACACGGGACATGTCAACAGGTGAAAAGTTTAAGTGAGGAGGGTGTGTTCCCCTGATGGTTTAATAAACATGGGACATGTTACCAGGTGAACAGTTTAAGAGAGAAAAGAGTGTTGCCCTGATGGTTTCATATACATGGGACATGTCGACAGGTGAACAGTATAAGTGAGGAGAATGTGTTCCCCTGATTGTTTAATATACACGGGACATGTCACCAGGTGAGCAGAATAAGTGAGGAGAGTGTGTTCCCCTGATGGTTTAATACTGACGTGATATGTTACCAGATGAACAGTATAAGTGAGGAGAGTGTGTTCCCCTGATGGTTTAATACGCACGGGACATGTCACCAAGTGAACTGGATAAGTGAGGAGAGTGTGTTCCCCTGATTGTTTAATACACATAGGACATGTTACCAGATGAACAGTATAAGTGAGGAGAGTGTGTTCCCCTGATTGTTTAATACACACGGAACATGTTACCAGGTGAACAGTATAAGTGAGGAGAGTGTCTTCCCCTGATGTTTTAATGTACACGGGAAATTTTACCAGGTGAACTGTATAAGTGAGGAGAGTGTGTTCCCCTGATTGTTTAATACACACGGGACATGTTACCAGATGAACAGTATAAGTGAGGACGGTGTGTTCCCCTGATTGTTTAATACACATAGGACATGTTACCAGATGAACAGTATAAGTGAGGAGAGTGTGTTCCCCTGATTGTTTAATACACACGGAACATGTTACCAGGTGAACAGTAGAAGTGAGGAGAGTGTGTTCCCCTGATGGTTTAATACTGACGGGACATGTTACCAGTTGAACAGTATAAGTGAGGAGAGTGTGTTCCCCTGATGGCTTAATATACACGGGACATGTTACCAGGTGAACAGTATAAGTGAGGAGAGTGTGTTCCCTGGATGGTTTAATACTGACGGGACATGTTACCAGATGAACTGTATAAGTGAGGAGAGTGTGTTCCCCTGATTGTTTAATACACACGGGACATGTTACCAGATGAACAGTATATGTGAGGAGAGTGTGTTCCCCCGATTGTTTACTACTGACGTGATATGTTACCAGATGAACAGTATAAATGAGGAGCGTGTGTTCCCCTGATGGTTTAATACACACAGGACATGTTAAAGGTGAACAGTATAAGTGAGGAGAGTGTGTTCCCCTGATTGTTTAATACACCACGGGACATGTTACCAGATGAACAGTATAAGTGAGGAGATTGTGTCCCCTGATGGTTTAATACACACAGGACATGTTACCAGGTGAACAGTATAAGTGAGGAGAGTGTGTTCCCCTGATTGTTTAATACACCACGGGACATGTTACAAGATGAACAGTATAAGTGAGGAGAGTGTGTTCCCCTGATGGTTTAATACACACAGGACATGTTACCAGGTGAACCGTATAAGTGAGGAGAGTGTGTTCCCCTGATTGTTTAATACACCACGGGACATGTTACCAGATGAACAGTATACGTGAGGAGAGTGTGTTCCCCTGATGGTTTAATACACACAGGACATGTTACCAGGTGAACAGTATAAGTGAGGAGAGTGTGTTCCCCTGATTGTTTACTACTGACGTGATATGTTACCAGATGAACAGTATAAATGAGGAGCGTGTGTTCCCCTGATGGTTTAATACACACAGGACATGTTACCAGGAGAACAGTATAAGTGAGGAGAGTGTGTTCCCCTGATTGTTTAATACACCACGGGACATGTTACCAGATGAACAGTATAAGTGAGGAGACTGTGTTCCCCTGATTGTTTAATACACACGGGACATGTTACCAGATGAACAGTTTAAGTGAGGCGAGTGTGTTCCCCTGATTGTTTAATACACACGGGACATGTTACCAGGTGAACAGTATAAGTGAGGAGAGTGTGTTCCCTGGATGGTTTAATACTGACGGGACATGTTACCAGTTGAACAGTAGAAGTGAGGAGAGTGTGTTCCCCTGATGGTTTAATGCGCACAGGACATGTTACCAGGTGAACAGTATAAGTGAGGAGAGTGTGTTCCCTGGATGGTTTAATACTGACGGGACATGTTACCAGTTGAACAGTATAAGTGAGGAGAGTGTGTTCCCCTGATGGCTTAATATACACGGGACATGTTACCAGGTGAACAGTAGAAGTGAGGAGAGTGTGTTCCCTGGATGGTTTAATACTGACGGGACATGTTACCAGAAGATCAGTATAAGTGAGGAGAGTGTGTTCCCCTGATTGTTTAATACACACGGGACATGTTACCAGGTGAACAGTATAATGGAGGAGAGTGTGTTCCCCTGATGGTTTAATACTGACGGGACATGTTACCAGATGATCAGTATAAGTGAGGAGAGTGTGTTCCCCTGATTGTTTAATACACACGGGACATGTTACCAGGTGAACAGTATAATGGAGGAGAGTGTGTTCCCCTGATGGTTTAATACTGACGGGACATGTTACCAGGTGAAAAGTGTAATTGAGGAGAGGGTTTTCCCCTGATTGTTTAATGCACACGGGACATGTCAACAGGTGAAAAGCTTAAGTGAGGAGGGTGTGTTCCCCTGATGGTTTAATATACACGGGACATGTTACCAGGTGAACAGTATAAGTGAGGAGAATGTGTTACCCTGATTGTTTAATATACACGGGACATGTTACCAGGTGAACAGTATAAGTGAGGAGAATGTGTTACCCTGATTGTTTAATATACACGGGACATGTCACCAGGTGAGCAGAATAAGTGAGGAGAGTGTGTTCCCCTGATGGTTTAATACGCACGGGACATGTTACCAGGTGAACAGTATAAGTGAGGAGAGTGTGTTCCCCTGATGGTTTAATATACACAGGACATGTCACCAGGTGAACTGTAAAAGTGAGGAGAGTGTGTTCCCCAGATTGTTTACTACTGACGTGATATGTTACCAGATGAACAGTCTCAGTGAGGAGAGTGTGTTCCCCTGATTGTTTAATACACACGGGACATGTTACCAGATGAACAGTATAAGTGAGGAGAGTGTGTTCCACTGATTGTTTAATACACACGGGACATGTTACCAGATGAGCAGTATAAGTGAGGAGAGTGTGTTCCCCTGATTGTTTAATACACACGGGACATGTTACCAGGTGAACAGTATAAGTGAGGAGAGTGTCTTCCCCTGATGTTTTAATGTACACGGGAAATGTTACCAAGTGAACTGTATAAGTGAGGAGAGTGTGTTCCCCTGATTGTTTAATACACACGGGACATGTTACCAGGTGAACAGCATAAGTGAGGAGAGTGTGTTCCCCTGATTGTTTAATACACACGGGACATGTTACCAGGTGAACAGTATAAGTGAGGAGAGTGTGTTCCCCTGATGTTTTAATACTGACGGGACATGTTACCAGTTGAACAGTATAAGTGAGGAGAGTGTGTTCCCCTGATGGCTTAATATACACGGGACATGTTACCAGGTGAACAGTATAAGTGAGGAGAGTGTGTTCCCCTGATGGTTTAATGCGCACAGGACATGTTACCAGGTGAACAGTATAAGTGAGGAGAGTGTGTTCCCCTGATGTTTTAATACTGACGGGACATGTTACCAGTTGAACAGTATAAGTGAGGAGAGTGTGTTCCCCTGATGGCTTAATATACACGGGACATGTTACCAGGTGAACAGTATAAGTGAGGAGAGTGTGTTCCCTGGATGGTTTAATACTGACGGGACATGTTACCAGATGAACTGCATAAGTGAGGAGAGTGTGTTCCCCTGATTGTTTAATACACACGGGACATGTTACCAGATGAGCAGTATAAGTGAGGAGAGTGTGTTCCCCTGATTGTTTACTACTGACGTGATATGTTACCAGATGAACAGTATAAGTGAGGAGAGTGTGTTCCCCTGATGGTTTAATATGCACGGGACATGTTACCAGGTGAACAGTATAAGTGAGGAGAGCGTGTTCCCCTGATGGTTTTATATACACGGGACATGTTACCAGGTGAACAGTATAAGTGAGGAGAGTGTGTTCCCCTGATGGTTTAATATGCATGGGACATGTTACCAGGTGAACAATATAAGTGAGGAGACTGTGTTCCCCTGCTGGTTTAATATACACGGGACATGTTACCAGGTGAACAGTATAAGTGAGGAGAGTGTGTTCCCCTGATGGCTTAATATACACGGGACATGTTACCAGGTGAACAGTATTAGTGAGGAGAGTTTGTTCCCCTGATTGTTTAATACACACAGGGCATGTTACCAGGTGAAAAGTATAAGTGAGGAGAGTGTGTTCCCCTGATGGTTTAAGAGACACGGGACATGTTACCAGGTGAACAGTATAAGTGAGGAGAGCGTTTTCCCCTGATGGTTTAAAAGACACGGGACATATTGCCAGGTGAACAGTATAATTGAAGAGAGTGTGTTCCCTGATGGTTTAATATACACGGGACATGTTACCAGGTGAACAGTATAAGTGAGGAGAGTGTGTTCCCCTGATGGTTTAATATGCACGGGACATGTTACCAGGTGAACAGTATAAGTGAGGAGAGTGTTTTCCCCTGATGGTTTAATATACATGGGACATGTTACCAGGTGAACAGCATAAGTGAGGAGAGTGTGTTCCCCTGATGGTTTAATATACACGGGACATGTTTCCAGGTGAACAGTATAAGTGAGGAGAGTTTGTTCCCCTGATTGTTTAATACTGACGGGACATGTCACCAGGTGAACAGTATATGTGAGGAGAGTGTGTTCCCCTGATTGTTTAATGCACACGGGACATGTTACCAGGTGAACAGTATAAGTGAGGAGAGTGTGTTCCCCTGATTCCTTAATATACACGGGACATGTTACCAGGTGAACACTATAAGTGAGGAGAGTGTGTTCCCCTGATGGTTTAATATACACGGGACATGTTAACAAGTGAACAGTATAAGTGAGGAGAGTGGGTTCCCCTGATGGTTTAATACACACGGGACATGTTACCAGATGAACAGTATAAGTGAGGAAAGTGTGTTCCCCTGATGGTTTAATATACACGGGACATGTTACCAGGTGAACAGCATAAGTGAGGAGAGTGTGTTCCCCTGATGGTTTAATATACACGGGACATGTTACCAGGTGAACAGCATAAGTGAGGAGAGTGTGTTCCCCTGATGGTTTAATATACACGGGACATGTCACCAGGTGAACAGTATAAGTGAGGAGAGTGTGTTCCCCTGATGGTTTAATACACATGGGACATGTTACCAGGTGAACAGTATAAGTGAGGAGAGTGTTTTCCCCTGATTGTTTAATACACACGGGTCATGTTACCAGGTGAACAGTATAAGTGAGGAGAGTGTGTTCCCCTGATTGTTTAATATACACGGGACATGTCACCAGGTGAACAGTATAAGTGAGGAGAGTGTGTTCCCCTGATGGTTTAATATACACGGGACATGTCACCAGGTGAACAGTATAAGTGAGGAGAGTGTTTTCCCCAGATTGTTTAATGCACACGGGACATGTTACCAGGTGAACAGGATAAGTGAGGAGAGTGTGTTCCCCTGATTGTTTAATACACACGGGACATGTTACCAGGTGAACAGTATAAGTGAGGAGAGTGTGTTCCCCTGATTGTTTAATATACACAGGACATGTCACCAGGTGAACAGTATAAGTGAGGAGAGTGTGTTCACCTGATTGTTTAATATACACAGGACATGTCACCAGGTGAACAGTATAAGTGAGGAGAGTGTGTTCCCCTGATTCTTTAATATACACAGGACATGTCACCAGGTGAACAGTATAAGTGAGGAGAGTGTGTTCCCCTGATTGTTTAATATACACGGGACATGTCAACAGGTGAACAGTGTAAGTGAGGAGAGTGTGTTCCCCTGATGTTTTAATATACACAGGACATGTTACCAGGTGAACAGTATAAGTGAGGAGAGTGTGTTCCCCTGATTGTTTAATATACATGGGACATGTTTCCAGGTGAACAGTATAAGTGAGGAGAGTGTGTTCCCCTGATTGTTTAATATACAAGGGACATGTTTCCAGGTGAACAGTATAAGTGAGGAGAGTGTGTTCCCCTGATTGTTTAATATACACGGGACATGTCAACAGGTGAACAGTGTAAGTGAGGAGAGTGTGTTCCCCTGATGGTTTAATATACACGGGACATGTTACCAGGTGAACAGTATAAGTGAGGAGAGTGTGTTCCTCTGATTGTTTAATATACAAGGGACATGTTTCCAGGTGAACAGTATAAGTGAGGAGAGTGTGTTCCCCTGATTGTTTAATATACACGGGACATGTTACCAGGTGAACAGTATAAGTGAGGAGAGTGTGTTCCCCTGATTGTTTAATATACACGGGACATGTTTCCAGGTGAACAGTATAAGTGAGGAGAGTGTGTTCCCCTGATTGTTTAATATACACGGGACAAGTCAACAGGTGAACAGTGTAAGTGAGGAGAGTGTGTACCCCTGATGGTTTAATATACACGGGACATGTTACCAGGTGAACAGTATAAGTGAGGAGAGTGTGTTCCCCTGATTGTTTAATATACACGGGACATGTTTCCAGGTGAACAGTATAAGTGAGGAGAGTGTGTTCCCCTGATTGTTTAATATACACGGGACATGTTACCAGGTGAACAGTATAAGTGAGGAGAGTGTGTTCCCCTGATGGTTTAACACGCACGGGACATGTTTCCAGGTGAACAGTATAAGTGAGGAGAGTGTGTTCCCCTGATTGTTTAATATACACGGGACATGTCAACAGGTGAACAGTGTAAGTGAGGAGAGTGTGTTCCCCTGATGGTTTAATATACACGGGACATGTTACCAGGTGAACAGTGTAAGTGAGGAGAGTGTGTTCCCCTGATGGTTTAATATACACGGGACATGTTTCCAGGTGAACAGTATAAGTGAGGCGAGTGTGTTCCCCTGATGGTTTAATATACACAGGACATGTCACCAGGTGAACAGTGTAAGTGAGGAGAGTGTGTTCCCCTGATGGTTTAATACACATGGGACATGACACCAGGTGAACAGTATAAGTGAGGAGAGTGTGTTCCCCTGATGGTTTAATATGCAAGGGACATGTTACCAGGTGAACAGTATAAATGAGGAGAGTGTGTTCCCCTGATTGTTTAATATACACGGGACATGTTGCCAGGTGAACAGTATAATTGAAGAGAGTGTGTTCCCCTGATGGTTTAATGCACACAGGACATGTTACCAGGTGAACAGTATAAGTGAGGAGAGCGTGTTCCCCTGATGGTTTTATATACATGGGACATGTTACCAGGTGAACAGTATAAGTGAGGGGAATGTGTTCCCCTGATTGTTTAATATACATGGGACATATTACCAGGAGAACAGTATAAGTGAGGAGACTGTGTTCCCCTGATGGTTTAATATACACGGGACATATTGCCAGGTGAACAGTATAATTGAAGAGAGTGTGTTCCCCTGATGGTTTAATGCACACAGGACATGTTACCAGGTGAACAGTATAAGTGAGGAGAGCGTGTTCCCCTGATGGTTTTATATACACGGGACATGTTACCAGGTGAACAGTATAAGTGAGGAGAGTGTGTTCCCCTGATGGTTTAATATGCATGGGACATGTTACCAGGTGAACAATATAAGTGAGGAGACTGTGTTCCCCTGCTGGTTTAATATACACGGGACATGTTACCAGGTGAACAGTATAAGTGAGGAGAGTGTGTTCCCCTGATGGCTTAATATACACGGGACATGTTACCAGGTGAACAGTATAAGTGAGGAGAGTTTGTTCCCCTGATTGTTTAATACACACAGGGCACGTTACCAGGTGAAAAGTATAAGTGAGGAGAGTGTTTTCCCCTGATTGTTTAATACACACGGGACATGTTACCAGGTGAACAGTATAAGTGAGGAGAGTGTGTTCCCCTGATGGTTTAAGAGACACGGGACATGTTACCAGGTGAACAGTATAAGTGAGGAGAGCGTTTTCCCCTGATGGTTTAAAAGACACGGGACATATTGCCAGGTGAACAGTATAATTGAAGAGAGTGTGTTCCCCTGATGGTTTAATGCACACAGGACATGTTACCAGGTGAACAGTATAAGTGAGGAGAGTGTGTTCCCCTGATGGTTTAATATACACGGGACATGTTACCAGGTGAACAGTATAAGTGAGGAGATTGTGTTCTCCTGATTGTTTAATATACACGGGACATGTCACCAGGTGAACAGTGTAAGTGAGGAGAGTGTGTTCCCCTGATGGTTTAATACACATGGGACATGACACCAGGTGAACAGTATAAGTGAGGAGAGTGTGTTCCCCTGATGGTTTAATATACATGGGACATGTTACCAGGTGAACAGCATAAGTGAGGAGATTGTGTTCCCCTGATGGTTTAATATACACGGGACATGTTTCCAGGTGAACAGTATAAGTGAGGAGAGTGTGTTCCCCTGATTGTTTAATACACACGGGACATGTTACCAGGTGAACAGTATAAGTGAGGAGAGTGTGTTCCCCTGATTCCTTAATATACACGGGACATGTTACCAGGTGAACAGTATAAGTGAGGAGAGTGTGTTCCCCTGATGGTTTAATATACACGGGACATGTTAACAAGTGAACAGTATAAGTGAGGAGAGTTGGTTCCCCTGATGGTTTAATACACACGGGACATGTTACCAGATGAACAGTATAAGTGAGGAGAGTGTGTTCCCCTGATGGTTTAATACACACGGGACATTTTACCAGATGAACAGTATAAGTGAGGAGATTGTCTTCCCCTGATGGTTTAATATACACAGGACATGTTACCAGGTGAACAGTATAAGTGAGGAGATTGTGTTCCCCTGATGGTTTATAACACACGGGACATGTTACCAGATGAACAGTATAAGTGAGGAGAGTGTGTTCCCCTGATGGTTTAATACACACGGGACATTTTACCAGATGAACAGTATAAGTGAGGAGATTGTGTTCCCCTGATGGTTTAATATAAACGGGACATGTTACCACATGAACAGTATAAGTGAGGAGAGTGTGTTCCCCTGATGGTTTAATACACACGGGACATGTTACCACATGAACAGTATAAGTGAGGAGAGTGTGTTCCCCTGATGGTTTAATACAAACGGGACATGTTACCAGATGAACAGCATTAGTGAGGAGATTGTGTACTCCTGATTGTTTAATATACATGGGACATGTCACCAGGTGAACAGTATAAGTGAGGAGAGTGTGTTCCCCTGATGGTTTAATACACATGGGACATGTTACCAGGTGAACAGTATAAGTGAGGAGAGTGTGTTCCGCTGATGGTTTAACATGCCCGTGTCATGTTACCAGGTGAACAGAATATGTGAGGAGAGTGTGTTCCCCTGATGGTTTAATAGACACAGGACATGTTACCAGGCGAACTGCATAAGTGAGGAGAGTATGTTCCCCTGATTGTTTAATATACACGGGACATGTCACCAGGTGAACAGTGTAAGTGAGGAGAGTGTGTTCCACTGATGGTTTAATACACATGGGACATGACACCAGGTGAACAGTATAAGTGAGGAGAGTGTGTTCCCCTGATTGTTTAATGCACACGGGACATGTTACCAGGTGAACAGTATAAGTGATGAGAGTGTGTTCCCCTGATGGTTTAATATAAACGGGACATGTTACCAGGTGAACAGTATATGTGATGAGAGTGTGTTCCCCTGATGGTTTAATATACACAGCACATGTCACCAGGTGAACAGTGTAAGTGAGGAGAGTGTGTTCCCCTGATGGTTTAATACACATGGGACATGACACCAGGTGAACAGTATAAGTGAGGAGAGTGTGTTCCCCTGATGGTTTAATATGCAAGGGACATGCTACCAGGTGAACAGTATAAGTGAGGGGAATGTGTTCCCCTGATTGTTTAATATACATGGGACATGTTACCAGGAGAACAGTATAAGTGAGGAGACTGTGTTCCCCTGATGGTTTAATATACACGGGACATATTGCCAGGTGAACAGTATAATTGAAGAGAGTGTGTTCCCCTGATGGTTTAATGCACAGAGGACATGTTACCAGGTGAACAGTATAAGTGAGGAGAGTGTGTTCCCCTGATGGTTTAATATACACGGGACAGGTTTCCAGGTGAACAGTATAAGTGAGGAGAGTGTGTTCCCCTGATGGTTGAATACACATGGGACATGTTACCAGGTGAACAGTATAAGTGAGGAGTGTGTGTTCCCCTGATGGTTTAATATACACGGGACATGTTACCAGGTGAACGGGATAAGTGAGGAGAGTGTGTTCCCCTGATGGTTTAATATACATGGGACATGTTACCAGGTGAACAGTATAAGTGAGGAGAGTGTGTTCCCCTGATGGTTTAATATACACGGGACATGTTTCCAGGTGAACAGTATAAGTGAGGAGAGTTTGTTCCCCTGATTGTTTAATACTGACGGGACATGTCACCAGGTGAACAGTATAAGTGAGGAGAGTGTGTTCCCCTGATGGTTTAATATACACGGGACATGTTACCAGGTGAACAGTATAAGTGAGGAGAATGTGTTCCCCCGATGGTTTAATACGCACGGGACATGTTACCAGGTGAACAGTATAAGTGAGGAGAGTGTGTTCCCCTGATGGTTTAATATAAACGGGACATGTTACCAGGTGAACAGTATATGTGATGAGAGTGTGTTCCCCTGATGGTTTAATATACACAGCACATGTCACCAGGTGAACAGTGTAAGTGAGGAGAGTTTGTTCCCCTGATGGTTTAATACACATGGGACATGACACCAGGTGAACAGTATAAGTGAAGAGAGTGTGTTCCCCTGATGGTTTAATATGCAAGGGACATGTTACCAGGTGAACAGTATAAGTGAGGGGAATGTGTTCCCCTGATTGTTTAATATACATGGGACATGTTACCAGGAGAACAGTATAAGTGAGGAGACTGTGTTCCCCTGATGGTTTAATATACACGGGACATATTGCCAGGTGAACAGTATAATTGAAGAGAGTGTGTTCCCCTGATGGTTTAATGCACACAGGACATGTTACCATGTGAACAGTATAAGTGAGGAGAGTGTGTTCCCCTGATGGTTTAATATACACGGGACAGGTTTCCAGGTGAACAGTATAAGTGAGGAGAGTGTGTTCCCCTGATGGTTGAATACACATGGGACATGTTACCAGGTGAACAGTATAAGTGAGGAGAGTGTGTTCCCCTGATGGTTTAATATACACGGGACATGTTACCAGGTGAACGGGATAAGTGAGGAGAGTGTGTTCCCCTGATGGTTTAATATACATGGGACATGATACCAGGTGAACAGTATAAGTGAGGAGAGTGTGTTCCCCTGATGGTTTAATATACACGGGACATGTCACCAGGTGAACAGTATAAGTGAGGAGAGTGTGTTCCCCTGATGGTTTAATACACACGGGACATGTCACCAGGTGAACAGTATAAGTGAGGAGAGTGTGTTCCCCTGATGGTTTAATACACATGGGACATGTTACCACATGAACAGTATAAGTGAGCAGATTGTGTTCCCCTGATGGTTTAATACACACGGGACATGTTACCAGGTGAACTGTATAAGTGAGGAGAGTGTGTTCCCCTGATGGTTTAATACACATGGGACATGTTACCACATGAACAGTATAAGTGAGCAGATTGTGTTCCCCTGATGGTTTAATATACACGGGACATGTCACCAGGTGAACAGTATAAGTGAGGAGAGTGTGTTCCCCTGATGGTTTAATACACATGGGACATGTTACCAGGTGAACAGTATAAGTGAGGAGAGTGTGTTCCCCTGATGGTTTAATATACACAGGACATGTCACCAGGTGAACAGTGTAAGTGAGGAGAGTGTGTTCCCCTGATGGTTTAATGCACATGGGACATGACACCAGGTGAACAGTATAAGTGATTAGAGTGTGTTCCCCTGATGGTTTAATATGCAAGGGACATGTTACCAGGTTAACAGTATAAGTGAGGGGAATGTGTTCCCCTGATTGTTTAATATACATGGGACATGTCACCAGGAGAACAGTATAAGTGAGGAGACTGTGTTCCCCTGATGGTTTAATATACACGGGACATGTTACCAGATGAACAGTATAAGTGAGGAGAGTGTGTTCCCCTGATTGTTTAATATACACAGGACATGTCACCAGGAGAACAGTATAAGTGAGGAGACTGTGTTCCCCTGATGGTTTAATATACACGGGACATGTTACCAGATGAACAGTATAAGTGATGAGAGTGTGTTCCCCTGATGGTTTAATATGCAAGGGACATGCTACCAGGTGAACAGTATAAGTGAGGAGACTGTGTTCCCCTGATTGTTTAATACTCACGGGACATGTTACCAGGTGAACAGTAAAAGTGAGGAGATGTGTTCCCCTGATGGTTTAATATACACGGGACATGTTACCAGGTGAACAGTATAAGTGAGGAGAGTTTGTTCCCCTGATTGTTTAATAACTGACGGGACATGTTACCAGGTGAACAGTATAAGTGAGGAGAGTGTGTTCCCCTGATGGCTTAATATACACGGGACATGTTACCAGGTGAACAGTATAAGTGAGGAGAGTGTGTTCCCCTGATTGTTCAATGCACACAGGACATGTTTGCAGGTGAACAGTATAAGTGAGGAGAGTGTGTTCCCCTGATGGCTTAATATACACGGGACATGTTACCAGGTGAACAGTATAAGTGAGGAGAGTGTGTTCCCCTGATTGTTTAATACACACAGGGCATGTTACCAGGTGAAAAGTATAAGTGAGGAGAGTGTTTTCCCCTGACGGTTTAATATACACGGGACATATTGCCAGGTGAACAGTATAATTGAAGAGAGTGTGTTCCCCTGATGGTTTAATATACACGGGACAGGTTTCCAGGTGAACAGTATGAGTGAGGAGAGTGTGTTCCCCTGATGGTTTAATACACACGGGACATGTTACCAGGTGAACAGTATAAGTGAGGAGAGTGTGTTCCCTGATGGTTTAATATACACTGGACATGTTACCAGGTGAACGGGAGAAGTGAGGAGAGTGTGTTCCCCTGATGGTTTAATATCCACGGGACATGTTACCAGGTGAACAGTATAAGTGAGGAGAGTGTGTTCCCCTGATTGTTTAATGCACACGGGACATGTTACGAGGTGAACAGTATAAGTGAGGAGAGAGTTTTCCCCTGATGGCTTAATATACACGGGACATGTTACCAGCTGAACAGTATAAGTGAGGAGAGTGTGTTCCCCTCATGGTTTAATATACACGGGACATGTTACCAGGTGAACAGTAGAAGTGAGGAGAGTGTGTTCCATTGTTGGTTTAATATAGACAGGACTTGTTAACAGGTGAACAGTATAAGTGAGGAGAGTGTGTTCCCCTGATTGTTTAATATACACGGGACATGTTACCAGGTTAACAGTGTAAGTGAGGAGACTGTGTTCCCCTGATTGTTTAATACACACGGGACATGTCAGCAGGTGAAAAGTTTAAGTGAGGAGAGTGTGTTCCCCTGATGGTTTAATATACATGGGACATGTTACCAGGTGATGAGTTTAAGAGAGCAGAGTGTGTTCCCCTGATGGTTTAATGTACATGGGACATGTCAACAGGTGAATAGTATAAGTGAGGAGAATGTGTTCCCCTGATGGTTTAATACACACGGGACATGTTACCACATGAACAGTATAAGTGAGGAGAGTGTGTTCCCCTGATGGTTTAATACACACGGGACATTGTACCAGATGAACAGTATAAGTGAGGAGATTGTGTTCCCCTGATGGTTTAATATACACGGGACAGGTTTCCAGGTGAACAGTATAAGTGATGAGAGTGTGTTCCCCTGATGGTTTAATACACACGGGACATGTTACCACATGAACAGTATAAGTGAGGAGAGTGTGTTCCCCTGATGGTTTAATACACACGGGACATGTTACCAGATGAACAGCATTAGTGAGGAGAGTGTGTTCCCCTGATGGTTTAGTACACACGGGACATGTTACCAGATGAACAGTATAAGTGAGGAGATTGTGTTCTCCTGATTGTTTAATATACACGGGACATGTCACCAGGTTAACAGTGTAAGTGAGGAGACTGTGTTCCCCTGATTGTTTAATACACACGGGACATGTCAGCAGGTGAAAAGTTTAAGTGAGGAGAGTGTGTTCCCCTGATGGTTTAATATACATGGGACATGTTACCAGGTGAACAGTTTAAGAGAGCAGAGTGTGTTCCCCTGATGGTTTAATGTACATGGGACATGTCAACAGGTGAATAGTATAAGTGAGGAGAATGTGTTCCCCTGATGGTTTAATACACACGGGACATGTTACCACATGAACAGTATAAGTGAGGAGAGTGTGTTCCCCTGATGGTTTAATACACACGGGACATTGTACCAGATGAACAGTATAAGTGAGGAGATTGTGTTCCCCTGATGGTTTAATATACACGGGACAGGTTTCCAGGTGAACAGTATAAGTGATGAGAGTGTGTTCCCCTGATGGTTTAATACACACGGGACATGTTACCACATGAACAGTATAAGTGAGGAGAGTGTGTTCCCCTGATGGTTTAATACACACGGGACATGTTACCAGATGAACAGCATTAGTGAGGAGAGTGTGTTCCCCTGATGGTTTAGTACACACGGGACATGTTACCAGATGAACAGTATAAGTGAGGAGATTGTGTTCTCCTGATTGTTTAATATACACGGGACATGTCACCAGGTGAACAGTATAAGTGAGGAGAGTGTGTTCCCCTGATGGTTTAATACATATGGGACATGTTACCAGGTGAACAGTATAAGTGAGGAGAATGTGTTCCCCAGATGATTTAATACGCACGGGACATGTTACCAGGTGAACAGTATAAGTGAGGAGATTGTGTTCCCCTGATGGTTTAATATACACGGGACATGTCACCAGGTGAACAGTATAAGTGAGGAGAGTGTGTTCCCCTGATGGTTTAATACACATGGGACATGTTACCACATGAACAGTATAAGTGAGGAGAGTGTGTTCCCCTGATGGTTTAATACACACGGGACATGTTACCAGGTGAACAGTATAAGTGAGGAGAGTGTGTTCCCCTGATGGTTTAATACACATGGGACATGTTACCACATGAACAGTATAAGTGAGCAGATTGTGTTCCCCTGATGGTTTAATATACACGGGACATGTCACCAGGTGAACAGTATAAGTGAGGAGAGTGTGTTCCCCTGATTGTTCAATGCACACAGGACATGTTTGCAGGTGAACAGTATAAGTGAGGAGAGTGTGTTCCCCTGATGGCTTAATATACACGGGACATGTTACCAGGTGAACAGCATAAGTGAGGAGAGTGTGTTCCCCTGATTGTTTAATACACACAGGGCATGTTACCTGGTGAAAAGTATAAGTGAGGAGAGTGTTTTCCCCTGACGGTTTAATATACACGGGACATATTGCCAGGTGAACAGTATAATTGAAGAGAGTGTGTTCCCCTGATGGTTTAATATACACGGGACAGGTTTCCAGGTGAACAGTATAAGTGAGGAGAGTGTGTTCCCCTGATGGTTTAATACACACGGGACATGTTACCAGGTGAACAGTATAAGTGAGGAGAGTGTGTTCCCCTGATGGTTTAATATACACGGGACATGTTACCAGGTGAACGGTATAAGTGAGGAGAGTGTGTTCCCCTGATGGTTTAATATACATGGGACATGTTACCAGGTGAACAGTATAAGTGAGGAGAGTGTGTTCCCCTGATGGTTTAATATACACGGGACATGTTACCAGGTGAACAGTATAAGTGAGGAGAATGTGTTCCCCAGATGGTTTAATACGCACGGGACATGTTACCAGGTGAACAGTATAAGTGAGGAGATTGTGTTCCCCTGATGGTTTAATATACACAGGACATGTCACCAGGTGAACAGTATAAGTGAGGAGAGTGTGTTCCCCTGATGGTTTAATACACATGGGACATGTTACCACATGAACAGTATAAGTGAGGAGAGTGTGTTTCCCTGATGGTTTAATACACACGGGACATGTTACCAGGTGAACAGTATAAGTGAGGAGAGTGTGTTCCCCTGATGGTTTAATATACACGGGACATGTCACCAGGTGAACAGTATAAGTGAGGAGAGTGTGTTCCCCTGATGGTTTAATACACATGGGACATGTTACCACATGAACAGTATAAGTGAGCAGATTGTGTTCCCCTGATGGTTTAATATACACGGGACATGTCACCAGGTGAACAGTATAAGTGAGGAGAGTGTGTTCCCCTGATGGTTTAATACACATGGGACATGTTACCACATGAACAGTATAAGTGAGCAGATTGTGTTCCCCTGATTGTTTATTATACACGGGACATGTTACCAGGTGAACAGTATAAGTGAGGAGAGTGTGTTCCCCTGATGGTTTAATACACATGGGACATGTTACCAGATGAAAAGTATAAGTGAAGAGAGTGTGTTCCCCTGATTGTTTAATATACACAGGACATGTCACCAGGTGAACAGTGTAAGCGAGGAGAGTGTGTTCCGCTGATGGTTTATTACACATGGGACATGACACCAGGTGAACAGTATAAGTGAGGAGAGTGTGTTCCCCTGATGGTTTAATACACACGGGACATGTTACCAGGTGAACAGTATAAGTGATGAGAGTGTGTTCCCCTGATGGTTTAATGTACACGGGACATGTTACCAGGTGAACAGTATAAGTGATGAGAGTGTGTTCCCCTGATGGTTTAATATACACGGGACATGTTGCCAGGTGAACAGTATAAGTGATGAGAGTGTGTTCCCCTGATGGTTTAATATACACGGGACATGTTACCAGGTGAACAGTATAAGTGAGGAGAGTGTGTTCCCCTGATGGTTTAATACACATGGGACATGACACCAGGTGAACAGTATAAGTGAGGAGAGTGTGTTCCCCTGATGGTTTAATATGCAAGGGACATGTTACCAGGTTAACAGTATAAGTGAGGAGAGTGTGTTCCCCTGATGGTTTAATATGCAAGGGACATGTTACCAGGTTAACAGTATAAGTGAGGGGAATGTGTTCCCCTGATTGTTTAATATACATGGGACATGTTACCAGGAGAAAAGTATAAGTGAGGAGACTGTGTTCCCCTGATGGTTTAATATACACGGGACATGTTACCAGATGAACAGTATAAGTGATGAGAGTGTGTTCCCCTGATGGTTTAATATGCAAGGGACATGTTACCAGGTGAACAGTATAAGTGAGGGGAATGTGTTCCCCTGATTGTTTAATACTCACGGGACATGTTACCAGGTGAACAGTATAAGTGAGGAGATGTGTTCCCCTGATGGTTTAATATACACGGGACATGTTACCAGGTGAACAGTATAAGTGAGGAGAGTGTGTTCCCCTGATTGTTTAATACACACAGGGCATGTTACCAGGTGAAAAGTATAAGTGAGGAGAGTGTTTTCCCCTGACGGTTTAATATGCACGGGACATATTGCCAGGTGAACAGTATAAGTGAGGAGAGTGTGTTCCCCTGATGGTTTAATACACACGGGACATGTTACCACATGAACAGTATAAGTGAGGAGAGTGTGTTCCCCTGATGGTTTAATACACACGGGACATGTTACCAGATGAACAGCATTAGTGAGGAGAGTGTGTTCCCCTGATGGTTTAGTACACACGGGACATGTTACCAGATGAACAGTATAAGTGAGGAGATTGTGTTCTCCTGATTGTTTAATATACACGGGACATGTCACCAGGTGAACAGTATAAGTGAGGAGAGTGTGTTCCCCTGATGGTTTAATACATATGGGACATGTTACCAGATGAACAGTATAAGTGAGGAGAGTGTGTTCCCCTGATTGTTTTATATACACGGACATGTCAACAGGTGAAAAGTATAAGTGAGGAGAGTGTGTTCCACTGATTGTTTTATATACACGGACATGTCAACAGGTGAACAGTATAAGTGAGGAGAGTGTGTTCCCCTGATGGTTTAATACGCATGGGACATGTTACCCGGTGAACAGTATAAGTGAGGAGAGTGTGTTCCCCTGATTGTTTGATATACATGGGACATGTCACCAGGTGAACAGTATAAGTGATGAGAGTGTGTTCCCCTGATGGTTTAATATACACGGGACATGTTACCAGGTGAACAGTATAAGTGAGGGGAATGTGTTCCCCTGATGGTTTAATATGCAAGGGACATGTTACCAGGTGAACATTATAAGTGAGCAGACTGTGTTCCCCTGATGGTTTAATATACACGGGACATTTTACCAGGTGAACAGGATAAGTGAGGAGAGTTTGTTCCCCTGATTGTTTAATAACTGACGGGACATGTCACCATGTGAACAGTATAAGTGAGGAGAGTGTGTTCCCCTGATGGTTTAATACACATGGGACATGTTACCCGGTGAACAGTATAAGTGAGGAGAGTGTGTTCCCCTGATTGTTTAATATACACAGGACATGTCACCAGGTGAACAGTGTAAGTGAGGAGAGTGTGTTCCCCTGATGGTTTAATATACACAGGACATGTCACCAGATGAAAAGTATAAGTGAGGAGAGTGTGTTCCCCTGATGGTTTAATACGCACGGGACATGTTACCCGGTGAACAGTATAAGTGAGGAGAGTGTGTTCCCCTGATTGTTTAATATACACAGGACATGTCACCAGGTGAACAGTGTAAGTGAGGAGAGTGTGTTCCCCTGATGGTTTAATACACATGGGACATGTCACCAGGTGAACAGTATAAGTGAGGAGAGTTTGTTCCCCTGATGGTTTAATGCACACGGGACATGTTACCAGGTGAACAGTATAAGTGAGGAGAGTGTTTTCCCCTGACGGTTTAATATACACGGGACATATTGCCAGGTGAACAGTATAATTGAAGAGAGTGTGTTCCCCTGATGGTTTAATGCACACGGGACATGTTTCCAGGTGAACAGTAGAAGTGAGGAGAGTTTGTTCCCCTGATTGTTTAATACTGACGGGACATGTCACCAGGTGAACAGTATAAGTGAGGAGAGTGTGTTCCCCTGATTGTTTAATGCACACGGGACATGTTACCAGGTGAACAGTATAAGTGAGGAGAGTGTGTTCTCCTGATTGTTTAATATACACGGACATGTCAACAGGTGAATAGTATAAGTGAGGAGAATGTGTTCCCCTGATGGCTTAATACACACGGGACATGTTACCAGGTGAACAGTATAAGTGAGGAGAGTGTGTTCCCCTGATGGTTTAATACACACGGGACATTGTACCAGATGAACAGTATAAGTGAGGAGATTGTGTTCCCCTGATGGTTTAATATACACGGGACAGGTTTCCAGGTGAACAGTATAAGTGAGGAGAGTGTGTTCCCCTGATGGTTTAATACACACGGGACATGTTACCACATGAACAGTATAAGTGAGGAGAGTGTGTTCCCCTGATGGTTTAATACACACGGGACATGTGACCAGATGAACAGCATTAGTGAGGAGAGTGTGTTCCCCTGATGGTTTAGTACACACGGGACATGTTACCAGATGAACAGTATAAGTGAGGAGATTGTGTTCCCCTGATGGTTTAATATACACGGGACATGTCACCAGGTGAACAGTATAAGTGAGGAGAGTGTGTTCCCCTGATGGTTTAATACACATGGGACATGTTACCACATGAACAGTATAAATGAGGAGAGTGTGTTCCCCTGATGGTTTAGTACACAGGGGACATGTTACCAGATGAACAGTATAAGTGAGGAGATTGTGTTCTCCTGATTGTTTAATATACACGGGACATGTCACCATGTGAACAGTATAAGTGAGGAGAGTGTGTTCCCCTGATGGTTTAATACACATGGGACATGTTACCAGATGAAAAGTATAAGTGAGGAGATTGTGTTCCCCTGATGGTTTAATAAGCACGGGACATGTTACCCGGTGAACAGTATAAGTGAGAAGAGAGAGTTTTCCCCTGATGGCTGAATATACACGGGACATGTCACCAGGTGAACAGTATAAGTGAGGAGAGTGTGTTCCCCTGATGGTTTAATAGACATGGGACATGTTACCAGATGAACAGCATTAGTGAGGAGAGTGTGTTCCCCTCATGGTTTAGTACACACGGGACATGTTACCAGATGAACAGTATAAGTGAGGAGATTGTTTTCTCCTGATTGTTTAATAAACATGGGACATGTCACCAGGTGAACAGTATAAGTGAGGAGAGTGTGTTCCCCTGATGGTTTAATACATATGGGACATGTTACCAGATGAACAGTATAAGTGAGGAGAGTGTGTTCCCCTGATTGTTTTATATACACGGACATGTCAACAGATGAACAGTATAAGTGAGGAGAGTGTGTTCCCCTGATGGTTTAATATACACAGGTCATGTTACCAGGTGATCTGTATAAGTGAGGAGAGTGTGTTCCCCTGATTGTTTAATACTCACGGGACATGTTACCAGGTGAACAGTATAAGTGAGGAGAGTGTGTTCCCCTGATGGTTTAATATACACGGGACATGTCACCAGGTGAACAGTATAAGTGAGGAGAGTGTGTTCCCCTGATGGTTTAATAGACATGGGACATGTTACCACATGAACAGTATAAGTGAGGAGAGTGTGTTCCCCTGATGGTTTAGTACACACGGGACATGTTACCAGATGAACAGTATAAGTGAGGAGATTGTGTTCTCCTGATTGTTTAATATACACGGGACATGTTACCAAGTGAACAGTATAAGTGAGGAGAGTGTGTTCCCCTGATGGTTTAATATACACGGGACATGTCACCAGGTGAACAGTATAAGTGAGGAGAGAGTGTTCCACTGATGGTTTAATATACACAGGACATGTCACCAGGTGATCTGTATAAGTGAGGAGAGTGCGTTCCCCTGATTGTTTAATACTCACGGGACATGTTACCAGGTGAACAGTATAAGTGAGGAGAGTGTGTTCCCCTGATGGTTTAATACACATGGGACATGTTACCAGATGAAAAGTGTAAGTGAGGAGAGTGTGTTCCACTGATTGTTTTATATACACGGACATGTCAACAGGTGAACAGTATAAGTGAGGAGAGTGTGTTCCCCTGATGGTTTAATACGCACGGGACATGTTACCCGGTGAACAGTATAAGTGAGGAGAGTGTGTTCCCCTGATGGTTTAATATACACGGAACATGTTACCAGGTGAACAGTATAAGTGAGGAGAGTGTGTTCCCCTGATGGTTTAATACGCACGGGACATGTTACCCGGTGAACAGTATAAGTGAGGAGAGTGTGTTCCCCTGATTGTTTAATATACACAGGACATGTCACCAGGTGAACAGTATAAGTGAGGAGAGTGTTTTCCCCTGATGGTTTAATATACAAAGGACATGTTACCAGGTGAACAGGATAAGTGAGGAGAGTGTGTTCTCCTGATTGTTTAATATACATGGGACATGTCACCAGGCGAACAGTATAAGTGAGGAAAGGGTGTTCCCCTGATTGTTTAATATACATGGGACATGTCACCAGGCGAACAGTATAAGTGAGGAAAGGGTGTTCCCCTGATTGTTTAATGCACACAGGACATGTTACCAGGTGAACAGTATAAGTGAGGAGAGTGTTTTCCCCTGATTGTTTAATATAAACAGGACATGTCACCAGGTGAACAGTGTAAGTGAGGAGAGTGTGTTCCCCTGATGGTTTAATATACACGGAACATGTTACCAGGTGAACAGTATAAGTGAGGAGAGTGTGTTCCCCTGATTGTTTAATATAAACAGGACATGTCACCAGGTGAACAGTGTAAGTGAGGAGAGTGTGTTCCCCTGATTGTTTAATGCTCACGGGACATGTTACCAGGTGAAAAGAATATTTGAGGAGAGTGTGTTCCCCTGCTGGTTTAATACACACTCGACATGTTACCAGATGAACAGTATAAGTGAGGAGATTGTGTTCCCCTGATGGTTTAATACACACGGGACATGTTACCAGATGAACAGTATAAGTGAAGAGAGTGTTTTCCCCTAATTGTTTTATATACACGGACATGTCAACAGGTGAACAGTATAAGTGAGGAGACAGTGTTCCCCTGATGGTTAAATATAGACAGGACATGTTACCAGATGAACAGTATAAGTGAGGAGAGTGTGTTCCCTTGATAGTTTAATATACACAGGACATGTTACCAGATGAACAGTATAAGTGAGGAGAGTGTGTTCCATTGATTGTTTTATATACACGGACATGTCAACAGGTGAACAGCAGAAGTGAGGAGAGTGTGTTCCCCTGATGGTTTAATACACACGGGACATGTTACCACATGAACAGTATAAGTGAGGAGATTGTGTTCTCCTGATTGTTTAATATACATGGGACATGTTACCAGGTGAACAGTATAAGTGAGGAGAGTGTGTTCCCCTGATGGTTTAATACACACGGGGCATGTTACCAGATGAACAGTATAAGTGAGGAGAGTGTGTTCCCCTGATTGTTTAATATACACGGGACATGTTACCAGGTGAACAGAATATGTGAGGAGAGTGTGTTCCCCTGATGGTTTAATATACACAGGACATATTGCCAGGTGAACAGTATAATTGAAGAGAGTGTGTTCCCCTGATGGTTTAATATACACGGGACATGTTACCAGGAGAACAGTATAAGTGAGGAGAGTGTGTTCCCCTGAAGGTTTAATATACACCGGACATGTTACCATGTGAACAGTATTAGTGAGGAGAGAGTGTTCCCCGGATTGTTTAATACTGACGGGACATGTCACCAGGTGAACAGTATAAGTGAGGAGAGTGTGTTCCCCTGATGGTTTAATACACACGGGACATGTTACCAGATGAACAGTATAAGTGAGGAGATTTTGTTCCCCTGATGGTTTAATACACACGGGACATGTTACTAGGTGAACAGTATAAGTGAGGAGAGTGTGTTCCCCTGATTGTTTAATACACACGGGACATGTTACCAGATGAACAGTATAAGTGAGGAGAGTGTGTTCCCCGGATTGTTTAATACTGACGGGACATGTCACCAGGTGAACAGTATAAGTGAGGAGAGTGTGTTCCCCTGATGGTTTAATACACACGGGACATGTTACCAGGTGAACAGTATAAGTGAGGAGAGTGTGTTCCCCTGATGGTTTAATACACACGGGACATGTTACCAGGTGAACAGTATAAGTGAGGAGAGTGTGTTCCCCTGATGGTTTAATACACACGGGACATGTTACCAGGTGAACAGCATAAGTGAGGAGATTGTGTTCCCCTGATGGTTTAATACACACGGGACATGTTACTAGGTGAACAGTATAAGTGAGGAGAGTGTGTTCCCCTGATGGTTTAATACACACGGGACATGTTACTAGGTGAACAGTATAAGTGAGGAGATTGTGTTCCCCTGATGGTTTAATACACACGGGACATGTTACCAGGTGAACAGTATAAGTGAGGAGAGTGTGTTCCCCTGATGGTTTAATACACACGGGACATGTTACCAGGTGAACAGCATAAGTGAGGAGAGTGTGTTCCCCTGATTGTTTAATACACACAGGGCATGTTACCAGGTGAACAGCATAAGTGAGGAGAGTGTGTTCCCCTGATGGTTTAATACACACGGGACATGTTACTAGGTGAACCGTATAAGTGAGGAGAGTGTGTTCCCCTGATGGTTTAATACACACGGGACATGTTACTAGGTGAACTGTATAAGTGAGGAGAGTGTGTTCCCCTGATTGTTTAATACACACAGGGCATGTTACCAGGTGAACAGTATAAGTGAGGAGAGCGTGTTCCCCTGATGGTTTAATATACACGGGACCATGTTACCAGGTGAACAGTATAAGTGATGAGAGTGTGTTCCCCTGATGGTTTAATATGCATTGGACATGTTACCAGGTGAACAGTATAAGTGAGGAGACTGTGTTCCCCTGATGGTTTAATATACACGGGACATGTTACCAGGTGAACAGTATAAGTGAGGAGAGTTTGTTCCCCTGATTGTTTAATAACTGACGGGACATGTTTGCAGGTGAACAGTATAAGTGAGGAGAGTGTTTTCCCTTGATGGTTTAAGAGACACGGGACATGTTACCAGGTGAACAGTATAAGTGAGGAGAGTGTTTTCCCCTGATGGTTTAATATACACGGGACCATGTTACCAGGTGAACAGTATAAGTGATGAGAGTGTGTTCCCCTGATGGTTTAATATGCATGGGACATGTTACCAGGTGAACAGTATAAGTGAGGAGACTGTGTTCCCCTGATGGTTTAATATACACGGGACATGTTACCAGGTGAACAGTATAAGTGAGGAGAGCGTGTTCCCCTGATGGTTTAAAAACACGGGACCATGTTACCAGGTGAACAGTATAAGTGATGAGAGTGTGTTCCCCTGATGGTTTAATATGCATGGGACATGTTACAAGGAGAACAGTATAAGTGAGGAGACTGTGTTCCCCTGATGGTTTAATATACACTGGACATGTTACCAGGTGAACAGTATAAGTGAGGAGAGTTTGTTCCCCTGATTGTTTAATAACTGACGGGACATGTTTGCAGGTGAACAGTATAAGTGAGGAGAGTGTTTTCCCTTGATGGTTTAAGAGACACGGGACATGTTACCAGGTGAACAGTATAAGTGAGGAGAGTGTTTCCACTGACGGTTTAATATACACGGGACATATTGCCAGGTGAACAGTATAATTGAAGAGAGTGTGTTCCCCTGATGGATTAATGCACACAGGACATGTTACCAGGTGAACAGTATAAGTGAGGAGAGTGTGTTCCCCTGATGGTTTAATATAAACGGGACATGTTACCAGGTGAACATTATAAGTGAGGAGAGTGTGTTCCCCTGATGGTTTAATATACACGGGACATGTTACCAGGTGAACAGTATAAGTGAGGAGAGTGTGTTCCCCTGAAGGTTTAATATACACCGGACATGTTACCAGGTGAACAGTATAAGTGAGGAGAGTGCGTTCCCCTGATTCTTTAATATACACGTGACATGTTACCAGGTGACCAGTATAAGTGAGGAGAGTGTGTTCCCCTGATGGTTTAATATACAAGGGACATGTTACCAGGTGAACAGTATAAGTGAGGAGAGTGTGTTCCCCTGATGGTTTAATATAAACAGGACTTGTTAACAGGTGAACAGTATAAGTGAGGAGAGTGTCTTCCCCTGATTGTTTAATATACACGGGACATGTTAACAAGTGAACAGTATAAGTGAGGAGAGTGTGTGCCCCTGATGGTTTAATATAAACAGGACTTGTTAACAGGTGAACAGTATAAGTGAGGAGAGTGTGTTCCCCTGATTGTTTAATATACACGGGACATGTTAACAAGTGAACAGTATAAGTGAGGAGAGTGTGTTCCCCTGATTGTTTAATATACACGGGACATGTTAACAAGTGAACAGTATAAGTGAGGAGAGTGTGTTCCCCTGATTGTTTAATATACACGGGACATGTTAACAAGTGAACAGTATAAGTGAGGAGAGTGTGTTCCCCTGATTGTTTAATATACACGGGACATGTTACCAGGTGAACAGTATAAGTGAGGAGACTGCGTTCCCCTGATGGTTTAATATACACGGGACATGTTACCAGATGAATAGTATAAGTGAGGAGATTGTGTTCTCCTGATTGTTTAATATACACGGGACATGTCACCAGGTGAACAGTATAAGTGAGGAGAGTGTGTTCCCCAGATTGTTTAATACACACAGGCCATGTTACCAGGTGAACAGTATAAGTGAGGAGACTGCGTTCCCCTGATTGTTTAATATACACAGGCCATGTTACCAGGTGAACAGTATAAGTGAGGAGACTGCGTTCCCCCGATTGTTTAACATACACGGGACATGTCACCAGGTGAACAGTATAAGTGAGGAGAGTGTGTTCCAACGATGGCGTAATATACACAGGACATGTTACCAGGTGAACAGGATAAGTGAGGAGAGTGTGTTCCCCTGATTGTTTAATATACAGGGGACATGTCACCAGGTGAACAGTGTAAGTGAGGAGATTGTGTTCCCCTGATGGTTTAATACACACGGGACATGTTACCAGGTGAACAGTATAAGTGAGGAGAGTGTGTTCCCCTGATTGTTTAATATACACAGGACATGTTACAAGGTGAACAGGATAAGTGAGGAGAGTGTGTTCCCCTGATTGTTTAATATACATAGGACATGTCACCCGGTGAACAGTGTAAGTGAGGAGAATGTGTTCCCCTGATGGTTTAATACACATGGGACATGACACCAGGTGAACAGTATAAGTGAGGAGAGTGTGTTCCCCTGATTGTTTAATGCTCACGGGACATGTTACCAGGTGAACAGAATATTTGAGGAGAGTGTGTTCCCCTGATGGTTTATAATACACGGGACATGTTACCAGATGAACAGTATAAGTGAGTAGAGTGTGTTCCCCTGATGGTTTAATACACACGGGACATGTTACCAGGTGAACAGAATATGTGAGGAGAGTGTGTTCCCCTGATGGTTTAATATACACAGGACATATCATCATTTGAACAGAATAAGTGAGGAGAGAGTGTTCCCCTGATGGTTGAATATACACGGAAAATGTTACCAGGTGAACAGTATAAGTGAGGAGAGTGTGTTCCCCTGATTGTTTAATATACACTGGACATGTTACCAGGTGAAGAGTATAAGTGAGGAGAGTGTGTTCCCCTGATGGTTTAATATACACAAGGCATATTACCAGGTGAACAGTATAAGTGAGGAGAGTGTGTTCCCCTGATGGTTTAATACACACGGGACATGTTATCAGGTGAACAGTATAAGTGAGGAGAGTGTGTTCCCCTGATTGTTTAATACACACGGGACATGTTACCAGGTGAACAGTATAAGTGAGGAGAGTGTGTTCCCCTGATGGTTTAATACACACGGGACATGTTACCAGGTGAACAGTATAAGTGAGGAGAGTGTGTTCCCCTGATGGTTTCATATACACGGGACATGTTACCAGGAGAACAGTATAAGTGAGGGGAGTGCTTTCCCCTCATGGTTTAATATTCACGGGACATGTTACCAGGTGAACAGTATAATTGAGGAGAGTGTGTTCCCCTGATGGTTTAATATACACGGGACATGTTACCAGGTGAACAGTATAAGTGAGGAGAGTGTGTTCCCCTGATGGTTTAATACACACAGGACATATTACCAGGTGAACAGCATAAGTGAGGAGAGTGTGTTCCCCTGATGGTTTAATACTCACGGGACATGTTACCATCTGAACAGTTTAAGTTAGGAGATTGTGTTCCCCTGATGGTTTAACACGCACGGGACATGTTACCAGGTGAACAGTATAAGTGAGGCGAGTCTTTTCCCCTGATTGTTTAATATACCCGGGACATGGCACCAGGTGAACAGTATAAGTGAGGAGAGTGTGTTCCCCTGATTGTTTAAGACACACGGGACATGTCACCGGGTGAGCAGTATAAGTGAGGAGAGTGTGTTCCCCTGATGGTTTAATACACACGGGAGATGTCACCAGGTGAACAGTAGAAGTGAGCAGATTGTTTTCCCCTGATGGTTAAATATGCAAAGGACATGTTACCAGGTGAACAGCATAAGTGAGGAGAGTGTGTTCCCCTGATGGTTTAATACTGACGGGACATGTTACCAGTTGAACAGTTTAAGTTAGGAGAGTGTGTTCCCCTGTTTGTTTAATACGGACGGGACATGTTACCAGGTGATCTGTATAAGTGAGGAGAATGTGTTCCCCTGATTGTTTAATATACACGGGACATGTTACCAGGTGAACAGTATAAGTGAGGAGAATGTGTTCCCCTGTTTGTTTAATACGCACGGGACATGTTACCAGGTGAACAGTATAAGTGAGGAGAATGTGTTCCGCTGATGGTTTAATATACACGGGACATGTTACCAAGTGAACAGTATAAGTGAGGAGAATGTGTTCCCCTGATGGTTTAATATACACGGGACATGTTACCAAGTGAACAGTATAAGTGAGGAGAATGTGTTCCCCTTATTGTTTAATACGCACGGGACATGTTACCAGGTGAACAGGATAAGTGAGGAGAGTGTGTTCCCCTGATGGTTTAATATACACGGGACATGTTACCAGGTGAACAGTATAAGTGAGGAGACTGTGTTCCCCTGATGGTTTAATATACACGGGACATGTTACCAGGTGAACAGTATAAGTGAGGAGAGTTTGTTCCCCTGATTTTCTAATAACTGACGGGACATGTTTGCAGGTGAACAGTATAAGTGAGGAGAGTGTTTTCCCTTGATGGTTTAAGAGACACGGGACATGTTACCAGGTGAACAGTATAAGTGAGGAGAGTGTTTTCCACTGATGGTTTAATATACACGGGACCATGTTACCAGGTGAACAGTATAAGTGAGGAGAGTGTGTTCCCCTGATGGTTTAATATGCATGGGACATGTTACCAGGTGAACAGTAGAAGTGAGGAGACTGTGTTCCCCTGATGGTTTAATATACACGGGACATGTTACCAGGTGAACAGTATAAGTGAGGAGAGCGTGTTCCCCTGATGGTTTAATATACACGGGACCATGTTACCAGGTGAACAGTATAAGTGATGAGAGTGTGTTCCCCTGATGGTTTAATATGCATGGGACATGTTACCAGGTGAACAGTATAAGTGAGGAGACTGTGTTCCCCTGATGGTTTAATATACACGGGACATGTTACCAGGTAAACAGTATAAGTGAGGAGAGTTTGTTCCCCTGATTGTTTAATAACTGACGGGACATGTTTGCAGGTGAACAGTATAAGTGAGGAGAGCGTTTTCCCTTGATGGTTTAAGAGACACGGGACATGTTACCAGGTGAACAGTATAAGTGAGGAGAGTGTTTTCCCCTGATGGTTTAAGAGACACGGGACATGTTACCAGGTGAACAGTATAAGTGAGGAGAGTGTTTTCCACTGACGGTTTAATATACACGGGACATATTGCCAGGTGAACAGTATAATTGAAGAGAGTGTGTTCCCCTGATGGTTTAATGCACACAGGACATGTTACCAGGTGAACAGTATAAGTGAGGAGAGTGTGTTCCCCTGATGGTTTAATATAAACGGGACATGTTACCAGGTGAAAATTATAAGTGAGGAGAGTGTGTTCCCCTGATGGTTTAATATACACGGGACATGTTACCAGGTGAACAGTATAAGTTAGGAGAGTGTGTTCCCCTGAAGGTTTAATATACACCGGACATGTTACCAGGTGAACAGTATAAGTGAGGAGAGTGCGTTCCCCTGATTCTTTAATATACAAGGGACATGTTACCAGGTGAACAGTATAAGTGAGGAGAGTGTGTTCCCCTGATGGTTTAATAAAAACAGGACTTGTTAACAGGTGAACAGTATAAGTGAGGAGAGTGTGTTCCCCTGATTGTTTAATATACATGGGACATGTTAACAAGTGAACAGTATAAGTGAGGAGAGTGTGTTCCCCTGATTGTTTAATATACATGGGACATGTTAACAGGTGAACAGTATAAGTGAGGAGAGTGTGTTCCCCTGATTGTTTAATATACACGGGACATGTTAACAATTGAACAGTATAAGTGAGGAGAGTGTGTTCCCCTGATTGTTTAATATACACGGGACATGCTAACAAGTGAACAGTATAAGTGAGGAGAGTGTGTTCCCCTGATTGTTTAATATACACGGGACATGTTAACAAGTGAACAGTATAAGTGAGGAGAGTGTGTTCCCCTGATTGTTTAATATACACGGGACATGTTACCAGGTGAACAGTATAAGTGAGGAGACTGCGTTCCCCTGATGGTTTAATATACACGGGACATGTTACCAGATGAATAGTATAAGTGAGGAGATTGTGTTCTCCTGATTGTTTAATATACACGGGACATGTCACCAGGTGAACAGTATAAGTGAGGAGAGTGTGTTCCCCAGATTGTTTAATACACACAGGCCATGTTACCATGTGAACAGTATAAGTGAGGAGACTGCGTTCCCCTGATTGTTTAATATACACAGGCCATGTTACCAGGTGAACAGTATAAGTGAGGAGACTGCGTTCCCCTGATTGTTTAACATACACGGGACATGTTACCAGGTGAACAGTATAAGTGAGGAGAATGTGTTCCCCTGATGGTTTAATACACACGGGACATGTCACCAGGTGAACAGTATAAGTGAGGAGAGTGTGTTCCCCTGATGGCTTAATATACACAGGACATGTTACCAGGTGAACAGGATAAGTGAGGAGAGTGTGTTCCCCTGATTGTTTTATATACAGGGGACATGTCACCAGGTGAACAGTGTAAGTGAGGAGATTGTGTTCCCCTGATGGTTTAATACACAAGGGACATGTTACCAGGTGAACAGTATAAGTGAGGAGAGTGTGTTCCCCTGATTGTTTAATATACACAGGACATGTTACAAGGTGAACAGGATAAGTGAGGAGAGTGTGTTCCCCTGATTGTTTAATATACATGGGACATGTCACCCGGTGAACAGTGTAAGTGAGGAGAGTGTGTTCCCCTGATGGTTTAATACACATGGGACATGACACCAGGTTAACAGTATAGGTGAGGAGAGTGTGTTCCCCTGATGGTTTAATACACATGGGACATGACACCAGGTGAACAGTATAAGTGAGGAGAGTGTGTTCCCCTGATTGTTTAATGCACACGGGACATGTTACCAGGTGAACAGAATATTTGAGGAGAGTGTGTTCCCCTGATTGTTTAATATACACGGGACATGTTACCAGATGAACAGTATAAGTGAGTAGAGTGTGTTCCCCTGATGGTTTAATATACACAGGACATATCATCATTTGAACAGAATAAGTGAGGAGAGAGTGTTCCCCTGATGGTTGAATATACACGGAAAATGTTACCAGGTGAACAGTATAAGTGAGGAGAGTGTGTTCCCCTGATTGTTTAATATACACGGGACATGTTACCAGGTGAAGAGTATAAGTGAGGAGAGTGTGTTCCCCTGATGGTTTAATATACACAAGGCATATTACCAGGTGAACAGTATAAGTGAGGAGAGTGTGTTCCCCTGATGGTTTAATACACACGGGACATGTTATCAGGTGAACAGTATAAGTGAGGAGAGTGTGTTCCCCTGATTGTTTAATACACATGGGACATGTTACCAGGTGAACAGTATAAGTGAGGAGAGTGTGTTCCCCTGATGGTTTAATACACACGGGACATGTTACCAGGTGAACAGTATAAGTGAGGAGAGAGTGTTCCCCTGATGGTTTCATACACACGGGACATGTTACCTGGAGAACAGTATAAGTGAGGGGAGTGCTTTCCCCTCAGGGTTTAATATTCACGGGACATGTTACCAGGTGAACAGTATAATTGAGGAGAGTGTGTTCCCCTGATGGTTTAATATACACGGGACATGTTACCAGGTGAACAGTATAAGTGAGGAGAGTGTGTTCCCCTGATGGTTTAATACACACAGGACATATTACCAGGTGAACAGCATAAGTGAGGAGAGTGTGTTCCCCTGATGGTTTAATACTCACGGGACATGTTACCAGCTGAACAGTTTAAGTTAGGAGAGTGTGTTCCCCTGATGGTTTAACACGCACGGGACATGTTACCAGGTGAACAGTATAAGTGAGGCGAGTCTTTTCCCCTGATTGTTTAATATACCCGGGACATGGCACCAGGTGAACAGTATAAGTGAGGAGAGTGTGTTCCCCTGATTGTTTAATACACACGGGACATGTCACCGGGTGAGCAGTATAAGTGAGGAGAGTGTGTTCCCCTGATGGTTTAATACACACGGGACATGTCACCAGGTGAACAGTAGAAGTGAGCAGATTGTTTTCCCCTGATGGTTAAATATGCAAAGGACATGTTACCAGGTGAACAGTATAAGTGAGGAGAGTGTGTTCCCCTGATGGTTTAATACTGACGGGACATGTTACCAGCTGAACAGTTTAAGTTAGGAGAGTGTGTTCCCCTGTTTGTTTAATACGGACGGGACATGTTACCCGGTGAACTGTATAAGTGAGGAGAATGTGTTCCCCTGATTGTTTAATATACACGGGACATGTTACCAGGTGAACAGTATAAGTGAGGAGAATGTGTTCCCCTGTTTGTTTAATACGCACGGGACATGTTACCAGGTGAACAGTATAAGTGAGGAGAATGTGTTCCCCTGATGGTTTAATATACACGGGACATGTTACCAAGTGATCAGTATAAGTGAGGAGAATGTGTTCCCCTGATGGTTTAATATACACGGGACATGTTACCAAGTGAACAGTATAAGTGAGGAGAATGTGTTCCCCTTATTGTTTAATACGCACGGGACATGTTACCAGGTGAACAGTATAAGTGAGGAGAGTGTGTTCCCCTGATGGTTTAATATACACGGGACATGTTACCAGGTGAACAGTATAAGTGAGGAGACTGTGTTCCCCTGATGGTTTAATATACACGGGACATGTTACCAGGTGAACAGTATAAGTGAGGAGAGTTTGTTCCCCTGATTGTTTAATAACTGACGGGACATGTTTGCAGGTGAACAGTATAAGTGAGGAGAGTGTTTTCCCTTGATGGTTTAATATACACGGGACATGTTACCAGGTGAACAGTATAAGTGAGGAGAGTTTGTTCCCCTGATTGTTTAATAACTGACGGGACATGTTTGCAGGTGAACAGTATAAGTGAGGAGAGTGTTTTCCCCTGATGGTTTAAGAGACACGGGACATGTTACCAGGTGAACAGTATAAGTGAGGAGAGTGTTTTCCCCTGATGGTTTAATATACACGGGACCATGTTACCAGGTGAACAGTATAAGTGATGAGAGTGTGTTCCCCTGATGGTTTAATATGCATGGGACATGTTACCAGGTGAACAGTATAAGTGAGGAGACTGTGTTCCCCTGATGGTTTAATATACACGGGACATGTTACCAGGTGAACAGTATAAGTGAGGAGAGCGTGTTCCCCTGATGGTTTAATATACACGGGACCATGTTACCAGGTGAACAGTATAAGTGATGAGAGTGTGTTCCCCTGATGGTTTAATATGCATGGGACATGTTACCAGGTGAACAGTATAAGTGAGGAGACTGTGTTCCCCTGATGGTTTAATATACACGGGACATGTTACCAGGTGAACAGTATAAGTAAGGAGAGTTTGTTCCCCAAATTGTTTAATAACTGACGGGACATGTTTGCAGGTGAACAGTATAAGTGAGGAGAGTGTTTTCCCTTGATGGTTTAAGAGACACGGGACATGTTACCAGGTGAACAGTATAAGTGAGGAGAGTGTTTTCCCCTGATGGTTTAAGAGACACGGGACATGTTACCAGGTGAACAGTATAAGTGAGGAGAGTGTTTTCCACTGACGGTTTAATATACACGGGACATATTGCCAGGTGAACAGTATAATTGAAGAGAGTGTGTTCCCCTGATGGTTTAATGCACACAGGACATGTTACCAGGTGAACAGTATAAGTGAGGAGAGTGTGTTCCCCTGATGGTTTAATATAAACGGGACATGTTACCAGGTGAACATTATAAGTGAGGAGAGTGTGTTCCCCTGATGGTTTAATATACACGGGACATGTTACCAGGTGAACAGTATAAGTGAGGAGAGTGTGTTCCCCTGAAGGTTTAATATACACCGGACATGTTACCAGGTGAACAGTATAAGTGAGGAGAGTGCGTTCCCCTGATTCTTTAATATACACGGGACATGTTACCAGGTGAACAGTATAAGTGAGGAGAATGTGTTCCCCTGATGGTTTAATATACACGGGACATGTTACCAAGTGAACAGTATAAGTGAGGAGAATGTGTTCCCCTGATGGTTTAATATACACGGGACATGTTACCAAGTAACAGTATAAGTGAGGAGAATGTGTTCCCCTTATTGTTTAATACGCACGGGACATGTTACCAGGTGAACAGTATAAGTGAGGAGAGTGTGTTCCCCTGATGGTTTAATATACACGGGACATGTTACCAGGTGAACAGTATAAGTGAGGAGACTGTGTTCCCCTGATGGTTTAATATACACGGGACATGTTACCAGGTGAACAGTATAAGTGAGGAGAGTTTGTTCCCCTGATTGTTTAATAACTGACGGGACATGTTTGCAGGTGAACAGTATAAGTGAGGAGAGTGTTTTCCCTTGATGGTTTAATATACACGGGACATGTTACCAGGTGAACAGTATAAGTGAGGAGAGTTTGTTCCCCTGATTGTTTAATAACTGACGGGACATGTTTGCAGGTGAACAGTATAAGTGAGGAGAGTGTTTTCCCCTGATGGTTTAAGAGACACGGGACATGTTACCAGGTGAACAGTATAAGTGAGGGGAGTGTTTTCCCCTGATGGTTTAATATACACGGGACCATGTTACCAGGTGAACAGTATAAGTGATGAGAGTGTGTTCCCCTGATGGTTTAATATGCATGGGACATGTTACCAGGTGAACAGTATAAGTGAGGATACTGTGTTCCCCTGATGGTTTAATATACACGGGACATGTTACCAGGTGAACAGTATAAGTGAGGAGAGCGTGTTCCCCTGATGGTTTAATATACACGGGACCATGTTACCAGGTGAACAGTATAAGTGATGAGAGTGTGTTCCCCTGATGGTTTAATATGCATGGGACATGTTACCAGGTGAACAGTATAAGTGAGGAGACTGTGTTCCCCTGATGGTTTAATATACACGGGACATGTTACCAGGTGAACAGTATAAGTAAGGAGAGTTTGTTCCCCTGATTGTTTAATAACTGACGGGACATGTTTGCAGGTGAACAGTATAAGTGAGGAGAGTGTTTTCCCTTGATGGTTTAAGAGACACGGGACATGTTACCAGGTGAACAGTATAAGTGAGGAGAGTGTTTTCCCCTGATGGTTTAAGAGACACGGGACATGTTACCAGGTGAACAGTATAAGTGAGGAGAGTGTTTTCCACTGACGGTTTAATATACACGGGACATATTGCCAGGTGAACAGTATAATTGAAGAGAGTGTGTTCCCCTGATGGTTTAATGCACACAGGACATGTTACCAGGTGAACAGTATAAGTGAGGAGAGTGTGTTCCCCTGATGGTTTAATATAAACGGGACATGTTACCAGGTGAACATTATAAGTGAGGAGAGTGTGTTCCCCTGCTGGTTTAATATACACGGGACATGTTACCAGGTGAACAGTATAAGTGAGGAGAGTGTGTTCCCCTGAAGGTTTAATATACACCGGACATGTTACCAGGTGAACAGTATAAGTGAGGAGAGTGCGTTCCCCTGATTCTTTAATATACACGGGACATGTTACCAGGTGACCAGTATAAGTGAGGAGAGTGTGTTCCCCTGATGGTTTAATATACAAGGGACATGTTACCAGGTGAACAGTATAAGTGAGGAGAGTGTGTTCCCCTGATGGTTTAATATAAACAGGACTTGTTAACAGGTGAACAGTATAAGTGAGGAGAGTGTGTTCCCCTGATTGTTTAATATACAGGGGACATGTTAACAAGTGAACAGTATAAGTGAGGAGAGTGTGTGCCCCTGATGGTTTAATATAAACAGGACTTGTTAACAGGTGAACAGTATAAGTGAGGAGAGTGTGTTCCCCTGATTGTTTAATATACACGGGACATGTTAACAAGTGAACAGTAAAAGTGAGGAGAGTGTGTTCCCCTGATTGTTTAATGTACACGGGACATGTTAACAAGTGAACAGTATAAGTGAGGAGAGTGTGTTCCCCTGATTGTTTAATATACACGGGACATGTTAACAAGTGAACAGTATAAGTGAGGAGAGTGTGTTCCCCTGATTGTTTAATATACACGGGACATGTTACCAGGTGAACAGTATAAGTGAGGAGACTGCGTTCCCCTGATGGTTTAATATACACGGGACATGTTACCAGATGAATAGTATAAGTGAGGAGATTGTGTTCTCCTGATTGTTTAATATACACGGGACATGTCACCAGGTGAACAGTATAAGTGAGGAGAGTGTGTTCCCCAGATTGTTTAATACACACAGGCCATGTTACCAGGTGAACAGTATAAGTGAGGAGACTGCGTTCCCCTGATTGTTTAATATACACAGGCCATGTTACCAGGTGAACAGTATAAGTGAGGAGACTGCGTTCCCCTGATTGTTTAACATACACGGGACATGTAACCAGGTGAACAGTGTAAGTGCGGAGATTGTGTTCCCCTGATGGTTTAATACACACGGGACATGTTACCAGGTGAACAGTATAAGTGAGGAGAGTGTGTTCCCCTGATTGTTTAATATACACAGGACATGTTACAAGGTGAACAGGATAAGTGAGGAGAATGTGTTCCCCTGATTGTTTAATATACATGGGACATGTCACCCGGTGAACAGTGTAAGTGAGGAGAGTGTGTTCCCCTGATGGTTTAATACACATGGGACATGTTACCAGGTGAACAGTATAAGTGAGGAGAGTGTGTTCCCCTGATGGTTTAATACACATGGGACATGACACCAGGTGAACAGTATAAGTGAGGAGAGTGTGTTCCCCTGATTGTTTAATGCTCACGGGACATGTTACCAGGTGAACAGAATATTTGAGGAGAGTGTGTTCCCCTGATGGTTTAATACACATGGTACATGTTACCAGGTGAACAGTATAAGTGAGTAGAGTGTGTTCCCCTGATGGTTTAATACGCACGGGACATGTTACCAGGTGAACAGAATATGTGAGGAGAGTGTGTTCCCCTGATGGTTTAATATACACAGGACATATCATCATTTGAACAGAATAAGTGAGGAGAGAGTGTTCCCCTGATGGTTGAATATACACGGAAAATGTTACCAGGTGAACAGTATAAGTGAGGAGAGTGTGTTCCCCTGATTGTTTAATATACACGGGACATGTTACCAGGTGAAGAGTATAAGTGAGGAGAGTGTGTTCCCCTGATGGTTTAATATACACAAGGCATATTACCAGGTTAACAGTATAAGTGAGGAGAGTGTGTTCCCCTGATGGTTTAATACACACGGGACATGTTATCAGGTGAACAGTATAAGTGAGGAGAGTGTGTTCCCCTGATTGTTTAATACACACGGGACATGTTACCAGGTGAACAGTATAAGTGAGGAGAGTGTGTTCCCCTGATGGTTTAATACACACGGGACATGTTACCAGGTGAACAGTATAAGTGAGGAGAGTGTGTTCCCCTGATGGTTTCATATACACGGGACATGTTACCAGGAGAACAGTATAAGTGAGGGGAGTGCTTTCCCCTCATGGTTTAATATTCACGGGACATGTTACCAGGTGAACAGTATAATTGAGGAGAGTGTGTTCCCCTGATGGTTTAATATACACGGGACATGTTACCAGGTGAAAAGTATAAGTGAGGAGAGTGTGTTCCCCTGATGGTTTAATACACACAGGACATATTACCAGGTGAACAGCATAAGTGAGGAGAGTGTGTTCCCCTGATGGTTGAATACTCACGGGACATGTTACCAGCTGAACAGTTTAAGTTAGGAGAGTGTGTTCCCCTGATGGTTTAACACGCACGGGACATGTTACCAGGTGAACAGTATAAGTGAGGCGAGTCTTTTCCCCTGATTGTTTAATATACCCGGGACATGGCACCAGGTGAACAGTATAAGTGAGGAGAGTGTGTTCCCCTGATTGTTTAATACACACGGGTCATGTCACCGGGTGAGCAGTATAAGTGAGGAGAGTGTGTTCCCCTGATGGTTTAATACACACGGGACATGTCACCAGGTGAACAGTAGAAGTGAGCAGATTGTTTTCCCCTGATGGTTAAATATGCAAAGGACATGTTACCAGGTGAACAGTATAAGTGAGGAGAGTGTGTTCCCCTGATGGTTTAATACTGACGGGACATGTTACCAGCTGAACAGTTTAAGTTAGGAGAGTGTGTTCCCCTGTTTGTTTAATACGGACGGGACATGTTACCAGGTGAACTGTATAAGTGAGGAGAATGTGTTCCCCTGATTGTTTAATATACACGGGACATGTTACCAGGTGAACAGTATAAGTGAGGAGAATGTGTTCCCCTGTTTGTTTAATACGCACGGGACATGTTACCAGGTGAACAGTATAAGTGAGGAGAATGTGTTCCCCTGATGGTTTAATATACACGGGACATGTTACCAAGTGAACAGTATAAGTGAGGAGAATGTGTTCCCCTGATGGTTTAATATACACGGGACATGTTACCAAGTGAACAGTATAAGTGAGGAGAATGTGTTCCCCTTATTGTTTAATACGCACGGGACATGTTACCAGGTGAACAGTATAAGTGAGGAGAGTGTGTTCCCCTGATGCTTTAATATACACGGGACATGTTACCAGGTGAACAGTATAAGTGAGGAGAGTGTGTTCCCCTGATTGTTTAATATACCCGGGACATGGCACCAGGTGAACAGTATAAGTGAGGAGAGTGTGTTCCCCTGATTGTTTAATACACACGGGACATGTCACCAAGTGAAATGTATAATTGAGGAGAGTGTGTTCCCCTAATGGTTTAATATACACGGGTCATGTTCCCAGGTGAACAGTATAAGTGAGGAGAGTGTGTTCCCCTTATGGTTTAATACACACGGGACATGTTATCAGGTGAACAGTATAAGTGAGGAGAGTGTGTTCCCCTGATTGTTTAATGCACACGGGAAATGTTACCAGGTGAACAGTATAAGTGAGGAGAGTGTGTTCCCCTGATGGTTTCATATACACGGGACATGTTACCAGGAGAACCGTATAAGTGAGGGGACTGCTTTCCCCTCATGGTTTAATATTCACGGGACATGTTACCAGGTGAACAGTATAATTGAGGAGAGTGTGTTCCCCTGATGGTTTAATATACACGGGACATGTTACCAGGTGAACAGTGTCCGTGAGGAGAGTGTGTTCCCCTGATTGTTTAATACACACAGGACATGTTACCAGCTGAACAGTATAAGTGAGGAGAGTGTGTTCCCCTGATGGTTTAACACGCACGGGACATGTTACCAGGTGAACAGTATAAGTGAGGAGAGTCTTTTCCCCTGATTGTTTAATATACCCGGGACATGGCACCAGGTGAACAGTGTAAGTGAGGAGAGTGTGTTCCCCTGATTGTTTAATACTGACGGGACATGTCAACAGGTGAACAGTATAAGTGAGGAGAGTGTGTTCCCCTGATGGTTTGATATACACAGGACATGTTACCAGGTGAACAGTGTAAGTGAGGAGAGTGTGTTCCCCTGATGGTTTAATACGCACGGGACATGTCACCAAGTGAACTGTATAAGTGAGGAGAGTGTGTTCCCCTGAAGGTTTAATGCACACAGGACATTTTACCAGGTGAACAGTGTAAGTGAGGAGAGTGTGTTCCCCTGATGGTTTAATATACACGGGATATGTTACCAGGTGAACAGTATAAGTGAGGAGAGTGTGTTCCCCTGATGGTTTCATGTACACGGGACATGTTACCAGGTGAACAGTGTGCGTGAGGAGAGTGTGTTCCCCTGATTGTTTAATACACACAGGACATATTACCAGGTGAACAGTATAAGTGAGGAGAGAGTGTTCCACTGATCGTTTAATAAACACGGGATATGTTCCCTGGTGAACAGTATAAGTGAGGAGAGTCTGTTCCCCTGATTGTTTAATACACAGGGGACATGTCACCGGGTGAGCAGCATTAGTGAGGAGAGTGTGTTCCCCTGATTGTTTAATACACACGGGACATGTCACCAGGTGAACAGTAGAAGTGAGCAGATTGTTTTCCCCTGATGGTTAAATATGCAAAGGACATGTTACCACGTGAACAGTATAAGTGAGGAGAGTGTGTTCCCCTGATTGTTTAATACACACGGGACATGTCACCAGGTGAACAGTAGAAGTGAGCAGATTGTTTTCCCCTGATGGTTAAATATGCAAAGGACATGTTACCAGATGAACAGTATAAGTGAGGAGAGTGTGTTCCCCTGATGGTTTAACACGCACGGGACATGTTACCAGGTGAACAGTATAAGTGAGGAGAGTGAATTCCCCTGATTGTTTAATACACACAGGACATGTCACCAGGTGAACAGGACAAGTGAGGAGAATGTGTTCCCCTGATGGTTTAATATTCACTAGACATGTTACCAGATGAACAGTCTAAGTGAGGAGAGTGTGTTCCCCTGATGATTTAATGCACACAGGACATGTTAGCAGGTGAACAGTATAAGTGAGGAGAGAGTGTTCCCCTGATGGTTTAATATTCACGGGACATGTCACCAGGTGAACAGTATAAGTGAGGAGAGTGTGTTCCCCTGATTGTTTAATATACACAGGACATGATACCAGGTGAACAGTATAAGTGAGGAGAGTGAATTCCCCTGATGGTTTAAGACGCACGGGACATGTTACCAGGTGAACAGTATAAGTGAGGAGATTGCTTTCCCCTGATGGTTTAATATTCACGGGACATGTTGCCAGGTGAACAGTATAAGTGAGGAGAGTGTGTTCCCCTGATGGTTTAATACACACAGGACATGTTACCAGGTGAACAGTATAAGTGAGGAGATTGCTTTCCCCTGATGGTTTAATATTCACGGGACATGTTACCAGGTGAACAGTGTAAGTGAGGAGAGTGTGTTCCCCTGATTGTTTAATACTCACGGGACATGTTACCAGGTGAACAGTATATGTGAGGAGAGTGTGTTCCCCTGATGGTTTAATATACACGGGACATGTTACCAGGTGAACAGTATAAGTGAGGAGAATGTGTTCCCCTGATGGTTTAATATACACGGGACATGTTACCAGGGGAACAGTATAAGTGAGGAGAGTGTGTTCCCCTGATGGTTTAATATACACGGGACATGTTACCAGATGAACAGTATAAGTGAGGCGAGTGTGTTCACCTGATGGTTTAGTACGCACGGGACATGTCACCAAGTGAACTGTATAAGTGAGGAGAATGTGTTCCCCTGATGGTTTAATGCACACAAGACATTTTACCAGGTGAACAGTATAAGTGAGGAGAGTGTGTTCCCCTGATGGTTTAATATACAAGGGACATGGTACCAGGTAAACAGTATAAGTGAGGAGAGTGTGTTCCCCTGATGGTATAATATACACAGGGCATGTTACCAGGTGAACAGTATAGGTGAGGAGATTGTGTTCCTCTGATGGTGTAATGCATACGGGACATGTTATCAGGTGAACGGTATAAGTGAGGAGATTGTGTTCCCCTGATGGTGTAATGCACACGGGACATGTTTCCAGGTGAACAGTATAAGTGAGGAGAGTGTGTTCCCCTGTTGGTTTAATAAGCATGGGACATTTTACCAAGTGAACAGTATAAGTGAGGAGAATGTGTTCCCCTGATTGTTTAATACACACGGGATATGTTACCAAGTGAACAGTATAAGTGAGGAGAGTGCGTTCCCCTGATTGCTTAATACACACGGGACATGTTACCAGGTGAACAGTATAAGTGAGGAGAATGTGTTCCCCTGTTGGTTTAATACACACGGGACATTTTACCAAGTGAACAGTATAAGTGAGGAGAATGTGTTCCCCTGATTGTTTAATACGCAAGGGACATGTTACCAGGTGAACAGTATAAGTGAGGAGAGTGTGTTCCCCTGATTGTTCAATAGTCATGGGACATGTTACCAGGTGAACAGTATAAGTGAGGCGAGTGTGTTCCCCTGATGGTTTAATATACACGTGACATGTGACTAGGTGAACAGTATAAGTGAGGAGAGTGTGTTCTCCTGATGGTTTAATATACACGGGACATGTCACCAGGTAAACAGTATATGTGAGGAGAGTGTGTTCCCCTGATGGTTTAAGATACACAGGGCATGTTACCAGGTGAACAGTATAAGTGAGGAGATTGTGTTCCCCTGATGGTTTAATACACACAGGACATGTTACCAGGTGAACAGTATAAGTGTGGAGAGTGTGTTCCCCTGATGTTTTAATACACACAGGACATGTTACCCGGTGAACAGTATAAGTGAGGAGATTGTGTTCCCCTGATTGTTTAATACTGACAGGACATGTCACCAGGCGAACAGTATAAGTGAGGAGAATGTGTTCCCCTGATTGTTTAATACACACGGGACATGTTCCCAGGAGAAAAGTCTAAGTGAGGAGAGTGCTTTCCCCTGATGGTTTAATATTCACGGGACATTTCATCAAGTGAACAGTATAAGTGAGGAGAGAGTGTTCCACTGATGGTTTAATACGCACGGGACATGTTACCAGGAGAAAAGTCTAAGTGAGGAGAGTGCTTTCCCCTGATGGTTTAATATTCACGGGACATTTCATCAAGTGAACAGTATAAGTGAGGAGAGAGTGTTCCACTGATGGTTTAATACTGACGGGACATGTTACCAGATGAACAGTATAAGTGAGGAGAGTGTGTTCCCCTGATGGTTTAATACGCACGGGACATGTTACCAGGAGAAAAGTCTAAGTGAGGAGAGTGCTTTCCCCTGATGGTTTATATTCACGGGACATGTTTCCAAGTGAACAGTGTAAGTGAGGAGAGTGTGTTCCCCTGATGGTTTAATATTCACGGGACATGTTACCAGGTGAACTGTATAAGTGAGGAGAGTGTGTTCCCCTGATGGTTTAATACTGACGGGACATGTTACCAGATGAACAGTGTAAGTGAGGAGAGTGTGTTCCCCTGATGGTTTAATACACACAGGATATGTTAGCAGCTGAACAGTATAAGTGAGGCGAGTGTGTTCACCTGATGGTTTAATACGCACGGGACATGTCACCAAGTGAACTGTATAAGTGAGGAGAGTGTGTTCCCCTGATGGTTTAATGCACACAAGACATTTTACCAGGTGAACAGTATAAGTGAGGAGAGTGTGTTCCCCTGATGGTTTAATATACAAGGGACATGGTACCAGGTAAACAGTATAAGTGAGGAGAGTGTGTTCCCCTGATGGTTTAATATACACAGGGCATGTTACCAGGTGAACAGTATAGGTGAGGAGATTGTGTTCCCCTGAAGGTGTAATGCACACGGGACATGTTATCAGGTGAACGGTATAAGTGAGGAGATTGTGTTCCCCTGATGGTGTAATGCACACGGGACATGTTTCCAGGTGAACAGTATAAGTGAGGAGAGTGTGTTCCCCTGATTGTTTAATACACACTGGATATGTTACCAAGTGAACAGTATAAGTGAGGAGAATGTGTTCCCCTGATTGTTTAATACACACTGGATATGTTACCAAGTGAACAGTATAAGTGAGGAGAGTGCGTTCCCCTGATTGCTTAATACACACGGGACATGTTACCAGGTGAACAGTATAAGTGAGGAGAATGTGTTCCCCTGTTAGTTTAATACACACGGGACATTTTACCAAGTGAACAGTATAAGTGAGGAGAATGTGTTCCCCTGATTGTTTAATACGCACGGGACATGTCACCAGGTGAACAGTATAAGTGAGGAGAGTGTGTTCCCCTGATTGTTCAATAGTCATGGGACATGTTACCAGGTGAACAGTATAAGTGAGGCGAGTGTGTTCCCCTGATGGTTTAATATACACGTGACATGTGACTAGGTGAACAGTATAAGTGAGCAGAGTGTGTTCTCCTGATGGTTTAATATACACGGGACATGTCACCAGGTAAACAGTATATGTGAGGAGAGTGTGTTCCCCTGATGGTTTAATATACACAGGGCATGTTAACAGGTGAACAGTATAAGTGAGGAGATTGTGTTCCCCTGATGGTTTAATACACACAGGACATGTTACCAGGTGAACAGTATAAGTGTGGAGAGTGTGTTCCCCTAATGTTTTAATACACACAGGACATGTTACCCGGTGAACAGTATAAGTGAGGAGATTGTGTTCCCCTGATTGTTTAATACTGACAGGACATGTCACCAGGCGAACAGTATAAGTGAGGAGAATGTGTTCCCCTGATTGTTGAATACACACGGGACATGTTACCAGGAGAAATGTCTAAGTGAGGAGAGTGCTTTCCCCTGATGGTTTAATATTCACGGGACATTTCATCAAGTGAACAGTATAAGTGAGGAGAGAGTGTTCCACTGATGGTTTAATACGCACGGGACATGTTACCAGGAGAAAAGTCTAAGTGAGGAGAGTGCTTTCCCCTGATGGTTTAATATTCACGGGACATTTCATCAAGTGAACAGTATAAGTGAGGAGAGAGTGTTTCACTGATGGTTTAATACTGACGGGACATGTTACCAGATGAACAGTATAAGTGAGGAGAGTGTGTTCCCCTGATGGTTTAATACGCACGGGACATGTTACCAGGAGAAAAGTCTAAGTGAGGAGAGTGCTTTCCCCTGATGGTTTATATTCACGGGACATGTTTCCAAGTGAACAGTGTAAGTGAGGAGAGTGTGTTCCCCTGATGGTTTAATATTCACGGGACATGTTACCAGGTGAACTGTATAAGTGAGGAGAGTGTGTTCCCCTGATGGTTTAATACTGACGGGACATGTTACCAGATGAACAGTGTAAGTGAGGAGAGTGTGTTCCCCTGATGGTTTAATACACACAGGATATGTTAGCAGCTGAACAGTATAAGTGAGGAGAGAGTGTTCCCCTGATGGTTTAATATGCACGGGACATGTCACCAGGTGAACAGGATAAGTGAGTAGAATGTGTTCCCCTGATGGTTTAATATTCACTGGACATGTTACCAGATGAACAGTATAAGTGAGGAGAGTGTGTTCCCCTGATGCTTTAATATGTTCGGGACATGTTACCAGGTGAACAGTATAAGTGAGGAGAATGTGTTCCCCTGATGGTTTAATATTCACTGGACATGTTACCAGATGAACAGTATAAGTGAGGAGAATGTGTTCCCCTGATGGTTTAATATTCACTGGACATGTTACCAGGTGAACAGTATAAGTGAGGAGAGTGTGCTCCCTTGTTGGTTTAATATTCACTGGACATGTTACCAGGTGAACAGTATAAGTGAGGAGAATGTGTTCCCCTGATGGTTTAATATTCACTGGACATGTTACCAGGTGAACAGTATAAGTGAGGAGAGTGTGCTCCCTTGTTGGTTTAATATTCACTGGACATGTTACCAGGTGAACAGTATAAGTGAGGAGAATGTGTTCCCCTGATGGTTTAATATTCACTGGACATGTTACCAGGTGAACAGTATAAGTGAGGAGAGTGTGTTCCCCTGATGGTTTAATATGCACGGGACATGTTACCAGATGAACAGTATAAGTGATGAGAGTGTGTTCCCCTGATGGTTTAATATTCACTGGACATGTTACCAGGTGAACAGTATAAGTGAGGAGAATGTGTTCCCCTGATGGTTTAATATTCACTGGACATGTTACCAGGTGAACAGTATAAGTGAGGAGAGTGTGTTCCCCTGATGGTTTAATATTCACTGCACATGTTACCAGATGAACAGTATAAGTGAGGAGAGTGAGTTCCCCTGATGGTTTAATATACACGGGACATGTTACCAGGTGAACAGTATAAGTGAGGAGAGTGTGTTCCCCTTATGGTTTAATACGCACGGGACATGTTACCAGCTGAACAGTATAAGTGAGGAGAGTGTGTTCCCCTGATGGTTTCATATACACGGGACATGTTACCAGGCGAACAGTATAAGTGAGGAGAGTGTGCTCCCCTGATGGTTTAATATACACGGGACATGTTACCAGGCGAACAGTATAAGTGAGGAGAGTGTGTTCCCCTGATGGTTTAATATACACGGGACATGTCACCAGGTGAACAGTAGAAGTGAGCAGAATGTTTTCCCCTGATGGTTAAATATGCAAAGGACATGTTACCAGGTGAACAGTATAAGTGAGGAGAGTGTGTTCCCCTGATGGTTTAATACTGACGGGACATGTTACCAGATGAACAGTATAAGTGAGGAGAGTGTGTTCCACTGATGGTTTAATGCACACAGGACATGTTACCAGGTGAACAGTATAAGTGAGGAGAGTGTGTTCCCCTGATGGTTTAATACTGACGGGACATGTTACCAGATGAACAGTATAAGTGAGGAGAGTGTGTTCCACTGATGGTTTAATGCACACAGGACATGTTACCAGGTGAACAGTATAAGTGAGGAGAGTGTGTTCCCCTGATGGTTTAATATACACGGGACATGTCACCAGGTGAACAGTAGAAGTGAGCAGAATGTTTTCCCCTGATGGTTAAATATGCAAAGGACATGTTACCAGGTGAACAGTATAAGTGAGGAGAGTGTGTTCCCCTGATGGTTTAATACTGACGGGACATGTTACCAGATGAACAGTATAAGTGAGGAGAGTGTGTTCCACTGATGGTTTAATGCACACAGGACATGTTACCAGGTGAACAGTATAAGTGAGGAGAGTGTGTTCCCCTGATGGTTTAATACACACGGGACATGTTACCAGGTGAACAGTATAAGTGAGGAGAGTGTGTTCCCCTGATGGTTTAATATACACGGGACATGTTACCAGGTGAACAGTATAAGTGAGGAGAATGTGTTCCCCTGATGGTTTAATATACACGGGACATGTTACCAGGGGAACAGTATAAGTGAGGAGAGTATGTTCCTCTGAATGTTTAATACACACGGGACATGTTACCAGATGAACAGTATAAGTGAGGCGAGTGTGTTCACCTGATGGTTTAATACGCACGGGACATGTTACGAGGTGAACAGTATAAGTGAGGAGAGTCTGTTCCCCTGATGGATTAATGCACACAGGACATGTTACCAGGTGAAAAGTATAAGTGAGGAGAGTGTGTTCCCCTGATGGTTTAATATACACGGGACAGGTGACTCGGTGAACAGTATAAGTGAGGAGAGTGTGTTCCACTGATGGTTTAATACTGACGGGACATGTTACCAGATGAACAGTATAAGTGAGGAGATTGTGTTCCCCTGATGGTTTAATACGCACGGGACATGTTACCAGGAGAAAAGTCTAAGTGAGGAGAGTGCTTTCCCCTGATGGTTAATATTCACGGGACATTTCATCAAGTGAACAGTATAAGTGAGGAGAGAGTGTTCCACTGATGGTTTAATACGCACGGGACATGTTACCAGGAGAAAAGTCTAAGTGAGGAGAGTGCTTTCCCCTGATGGTTTAATATTCACGGGACATTTCATCAAGTGAACAGTATAAGTGAGGAGAGAGTGTTCCACTGATGGTTTAATACTGATGGGACATGTTACCAGATGAACAGTATAAGTGAGGAGAGTGTGTTCCCCTGATGGTTTAATACGCACGGGACATGTTACCAGGAGAAAAGTCTAAGTGAGGAGAGTGCTTTCCCCAGATGGTTTAATATTCACGGGACATGTTTCCAAGTGAACAGTGTAAGTGAGGAGAGTGTGTTCCCCTGATGGTTTAATATTCACGGGACATGTTACCAGGTGAACTGTATAAGTGAGGAGAGTGTGTTCCCCTGATGGTTTAATACTGACGGGACATGTTACCAGATGAACAGTGTAAGTGAGGAGAGTGTGTTCCCCTGATGGTTTAATGCACACAGGATATGTTAGCAGCTGAACAGTATAAGTGAGGAGAGAGTGTTCCCCTGATGGTTTAATATGCACGGGACATGTCACCAGGTGAACAGGATAAGTGAGTAGAATGTGTTCCCCTGATGGTTTAATATTCACTGGACATGTTACCAGATGAACAGTATAAGTGAGGAGAGTGTGTTCCCCTGATGCTTTAATATGCACGGGACATGTTACCAGGTGAACAGTATAAGTGAGGAGAATGTGTTCCCCTGATGGTTTAATATTCACTGGACATGTTACCAGATGAACAGTATAAGTGAGGTGAGTGTGTTCCCCTGATGCTTTAATATGCACGGGACATGTTACCAGGTGAACAGTATAAGTGAGGAGAATGTGTTCCCCTGATGGTTTAATATTCACTGGACATGTTACCAGGTGAACAGTATAAGTGAGGAGAGTGTGTTCCCTTGTTGGTTTAATATTCACTGGACATGTTACCAGGTGAACAGTATAAGTGAGGAGAATGTGTTCCCCAGATGGTTTAATATTCACTGGACATGTTACCAGGTGAACAGTATAAGTGAGGAGAGTGTGTTCCCCTGATGGTTTAATATGCACGGGACATGTTACCAGATGAACAGTATAAGTGATGAGAGTGTGTTCCCCTGATGGTTTAATATTCACTGGACATGTTACCAGATGAACAGTATAAGTGAGGAGAATGTGTTCCCCTGATGGTTTAATATTCACTGGACATGTTACCAGGTGAACAGTATAAGTGAGGAGAGTGTGTTCCCCTGATGGTTTAATATTCACTGGACATGTTACCAGATGAACAGTATAATTGAGGAGAGTGAGTTCCCCTGATGGTTTAATATACACGGGACATGTTACCAGGTGAACAGTATAAGTGAGGAGAGTGTGATCCCCTGATTGTTTAATAAACACGGGACATGTCACCAGGTGAACAGTATAAGTGAGGAGAGTGTGATCCCCTGATTGTTTAATACACACGGGACATGTCACCAGGTGAACAGTATAAGTGAGGAGAGTGTGTTACCCTGATAGTTCAATACACACGGGACATGTTACCAGGTGAACAGTATCAGTGAGGAGAGTGTGTTCCCCTGATGGTTTAATGCACACGGGACATGTTACCAGGTGAACAGTATAAGTGAGGAGAGTGTGTTCCCCTGATGGTTTCATATACACGGGACATGTTACCAGGAGAACAGTATAAGTGAGGGGATTGCTTTCCCCTGATGGTTTAATATTCACGGGACATGTCACCAGGTGAACAGTATAAGTGAGGAGAGTGTGTTCCCCTGATTGTTTAATACACACGGGACATGTCACCAGGTGAACAGTATAAGTGAGGAGAGTGTGTTCCCCTGATGGTTTAATATACACGGGACATGTTAACAGGTGAACAGTATAAGTGAGGAGAGTGTGTTCCCCTGATGGTTTAATATACACGGGACATGTCACCAGGTGAACAGTATAAGTGAGGAGAGTGTGTTCCCCTGATGGTTTAATATACACGGGACATGTAACCAGGTGAACAGTATAAGTGAGGAGAGTGTGTTCCCCTGATGGTTTAATATACACGGGACATGTAACCAGGTGAACAGTATAAGCGAGGAGAGTGTGTTCCCCTGATGGTTTAATATACACGGGACATGTCACCAGGTGAACAGTATAAGTGAGGAGAGTGTGTTCCCCTGATGGTTTAATATACACGGGACATGTCACCAGGTGAACAGTATAAGTGAGGAGAGTGTGTTCCCCTGATGGTTTAATATACACGGGACATGTCACCAGGTGAACAGTATAAGTGAGGAGAGTGTGTTCCCCTGATGGTTTAATATACACGGGACATGTCACCAGGTGAACAGTATAAGTGAGGAGAGTGTGTTCCCCTGATGGTTTAATATACACGGGACATGCCACCAGGTGAACAGTATAAGTGAGGAGAGTGTGTTCCCCTGATTGTTTTATACTCACGGGACATGTTACCAGGTGAACAGTATAAGTGAGGAGAGAGTGTTCCCCTGATGGTTTAACACGCAGGGGACATGTTACCAGGTGAACAGTATAAGTGAGGAGAGTGTGTTCCCCTGATGGTTTAATATACGAGGGAAATGTTACCAGGTGAACAGTATAAGTGAGGAGAGTGTGTTCCCCTGATTGTTTAATACACACCGGACATGTTACCAGGTGAACAGTATAAGTGAGGAGGGTGTGTTCCCCTGATGGTTTAATATACGAGGGAAATGTTACCAGGTGAACAGTATAAGTGAGGAGAGTGTGTTCCCCTGATGGTTTAATATGCAGTGGACATATTACCAGGTGAACAGTATAAGTGAGGAGAGTGTGTTCCCCTGATTGTTTAATATACACTGGACATATTACCAGGTGAACAGTATAAGTGAGGAGAGTGTGTTCCCCTGATTGTTTAATATACACTGGACATATTACCAGGTGAACAGTATAAGTGAGGAGAGTGTGTTCCCCTGATGGTTTAACACGCACGGGACATGTTACCAGGTGAACAGTATAAGTGAGGAGAATGTGTTCCCCTGATGGTTTAATATGCACTGGACATATTACCAGGTGAACAGTATAAGTGAGGAGAGTGTGTTCCCCTGATGGTTTAACACGCACGGGACATGTTACCAGGTGAACAGTATAAGTGAGGAGAGTGTGTTCCCCTGATTGTTTAATATACACTGGACATATTACCAGGTGAACAGTATAAGTGAGGAGAGTGTGTTCCCCTGATGGTTTAATATACACTGGACATATTACCAGGTGAACAGTATAAGTGAGGAAAGTGTGTTCCCCTGATGGTTTAACACGCACGGGACATGTTACCAGGTGAACAGTATAAGTGAGGAGAATGTGTTCCCCTGATGGTTTAATATACACTGGACATATTACCAGGTGAACAGTTCAATGAGGAGAGTGTGTTCCCCTGATTGTTTAATACTCACTTGACATGTTACCAGGTGAACAGTATAAGTGAGGAGAGTGTGTTCCCCTGATTGTTTAATACTCACGGGACATGTTACCAGGTGAACAGTATAAGTGAGGAGAATGTGTTCCCCTGATGGTTTAATACACACGGGACATGTTACCAGGTGAACAGTATAAGTGAGGAGAATGTGTTCCCCTGATGGTTTAATACACACAGGACATGTTACCAGGTGAACAGTAAAAGTGAGGAGAGTGTGTTCCCCTGATGGTTTAATATACACGGGACGTGTTACCAGGTGAACAGTATAAGCGAGGAAAGTGTGTTCCCCTGATGGTTTAATATACACGGGACATGTTACCAGATGAACAGTATAAGTGAGGCGAGTGTGTTCACCTGATGGGTTAATACAGACGGGACATGTCACCAGGTGAACAGCATAAGTGAGGAGAGTGTGTTCCCCTGATTGTTTAATACTCACGGGACATGTTACCAGGTGAACAATGTAAGTGAGGAGAATGTGTTCCCCTGATGGTTTAATACACACGGGACATGTTACCAGGTGAACAGTATAAGCGAGGAGAGTGTGTTCCCCTGATGGTTTAATATACACGGGACATGTTACCAGATGAACAGTATAAGTGAGGCGAGTGTGTTCACCTGATGGGTTAATACAGACGGGACATGTCACCAGGTGAACAGTATAAGTGAGGAGAGTGTGTTCCCCTGACTGTTTAATACACATGGGACATGTCACCAGGAGAACAGTATAAGTGAGGAGAGTGTGTTCCCCTGATTGTTTTATACTCACGGGACATGTTACCAGGTGAACAGTATAAGTGAGGAGAGAGTGTTCCCCTGATGGTTTAACACGCACGGGACATGTTACCAGTTGAACAGTATAAGTGAGGAGAGTGTGTTCCCCTGATTGTTTAAAATACGAGGGAAATGTTACCAGGTGAACAGTATAAGTGAGGAGAGTGTGTTCCCCTGATGGTTTAATATACGAGGGAAATGTTACCAGTTGAACATTATAAGTGAGGAGAGTGTGTTCCCCTGATTGTTTAATACTCACGGAACATGTTACCAGGTGAACAGGATAAGTGAGGAGAGTGTGTTCCCCTGATGGTTTAACACGCACGGGACATGTTACCAGGTGAACTGTATAAGTGAGGAGAATGTGTTCCCCTGATGGTTTAATATGCACTGGACATGTTACCAGGTGAACAGTATAAGTGAGGAGAGTGTGTTCCCCTGATTGTTTAATATACATGGGACATGTTACCAGGTGAAAAGTATAAGTGAGGAGAGTGTGTTCCCCTGATTGTTTAATACTCACGGGACATGTTACCAGGTGAACAGAATAAGTGAGGAGAGTGTGTTCCCCTGATGGTTTAATATACACTGGACATATTACCAGGTGAACAGTATAAGTGAGGAGAGTGTGTTCCCCTGATTGTTTAATACTCACGGGACATGTTACCAGGTGAACAGTATAAGTGAGGAGATTGTGTTCCCCTGATGGTTTAACACGCACGGGACATGTTACCAGGTGAATGGTATAAGTGAGGAGAGTGTGTTCCCCTGATTGTTTAATACATACAGGACATGTCACCAGGTGAACAGGATAAGTTTGTAGAATGTGTTCCCCTGATGGTTTAATATACACGGGACATGTTACCAGGTGAAAAGTATAAGTGAGGAGAGTGTGTTCCCCTGATTGTTTAATATACACGGGACATGTTACCAGGTGAAAAGTATAAGTGAGGAGAGTGTGTTCCCCTGATTGTTCAATACACACAGGGCATGTTACCAGGTGAACAGTATAAGTGAGGAGAGTGTGATCCCCTGATTGTTCAATACACACGGGACATGTCACCAGGTGAACAGTATAAGTGAGGAGAGTGTGTTCCCCTGATTGTTTAATAAATACAGGACATGTTACCAGGTGAACAGTATAAGTGAGGAGAGTGTGTTCCCCTGATTGTTTAATATACATGGGACATGTTACCAGGTGAAAAGTATAAGTGAGGAGAGTGTGTTCCCCTGATTGTTTAATACTCACGGGACATGTTACCAGGTGAACAGAATAAGTGAGGAGAGTGTGTTCCCCTGATGGTTTAATATACACTGGACATATTACCAGGTGAACAGTATAAGTGAGGAGAGTGTGTTCCCCTGATTGTTTAATACTCACGGGACATGTTACCAGGTGAACAGTATAAGTGAGGAGATTGTGTTCCCCTGATGGTTTAACACGCACGGGACATGTTACCAGGTGAATGGTATAAGTGAGGAGAGTGTGTTCCCCTGATTGTTTAATACATACAGGACATGTCACCAGGTGAACAGGATAAGTTTGTAGAATGTGTTCCCCTGATGGTTTAATATACACGGGACATGTTACCAGGTGAAAAGTATAAGTGAGGAGAGTGTGTTCCCCTGATTGTTTAATATACACGGGACATGTTACCAGGTGAAAAGTATAAGTGAGGAGAGTGTGTTCCCCTGATTGTTCAATACACACAGGGCATGTTACCAGGTGAACAGTATAAGTGAGGAGAGTGTGATCCCCTGATTGTTCAATACACACGGGACATGTCACCAGGTGAACAGTATAAGTGAGGAGAGTGTGTTCCCCTGATTGTTTAATACATACAGGACATGTTACCAGGTGAACAGTATAAGTGAGGAGAGTGTGTTCCCCTGATGGTTTAATATGCACGGGACATGTTACCAGATGAACAGTATAAGTGAGGAGAGTGAGTTCCCCTGATGGTTTAATATACAGGGGACATGTTACCAGGTGAACAGCATATGTGAGGAGAGTGTGTTCCCCTGATGGTTTAACACGCACGGGACATGTTACCAGGTGAACAGGATAAGTTAGTAGAGTGTGTTCCGCTGATGGTTTAATATACCCGGGACATGTCAGCAGGTGAACAGTATAATTGAGGAGCGTGTGATCCCCTGATTGTTTAATACACACGGGACATTTCACCAGGTGAACAGTGTAAGTGAGGAGAGTGTGTTCCCCTGATTGTTCAATACACACGGGACATGTTACCAGGTGAACAGTATAAGTGAGGAGAGTGTGTTCCCCTGATGGTTTAATGCACACGGGACATGTTACCAGGTGAACAGTATAAGTGAGGAGAGTCTGTTCCCCTGATTGTATAATACTGACGGGACATGTCACCAGGTGAACAGAATAAGTGAGGAGAGTCTGTTCCCCTGATGGTTTAATACACACGGGACATTTCACCAGGTGAACAGTGTAAGTGAGGAGAGTGTGTTCCCCTGATTGTTCAATACACACAGGGCATGTTATCAGGTGAACGGTATAAGTGAGGAGAGTGTGTTCCCCTGATTGTTTCATGCACACGGGACATGTCACCAGGTGAACAGTATAAGTGAGGAGAGTGTGTTCCCCTGATTGTTTAATACACACGGGACATGTTACCAGGTGAACAGTATAAGTGAGGAGAGTGTGTTCCCCTGATGGTTTCATATACACGGGACATGTTACCAGGAGAACAGTATAAGTGAGGGGAATGCTTTCCCCCGATGGTTTAATATTCACGGGACATGTTACCAGGTGAACAGTATAAGTAAGGAGAGTGTGTTCCCCTGATGGTTTAATATACAGAGGATATGTTACCAGGTGAACAGTATAAGTGAGGAGAGTGTGTTCCCCTGATTGTTTCATACAAACAGGACATGTCACCAGGTGAACAGTATAAGTGTGGAGAGTGTGTTCCCCTGATGGTTTAATATACACGGGACATGTTACCAGGTGAACAGTATAAGTGAGGAGAATGTGTTCCCCTGATGGTTTAATATACACTGGACATGTTACCAGGTGAACAGTATAAGTGATGAGATTGGGTTCCCATGATTGTTTAATACACACGGGACATGTCACCAGATGAACAGTATAAGTGAGGAGAGTGTGTTCCCCTGATTGTTTAATACTCACGGGACATGTTACCAGGTGAACAGTATAAGTGATGAGATTGGGTTCCCATGATTGTTTAATACACACGGGACATGTCACCAGATGAACAGTATAAGTGAGGAGAGTGTGTTCCCCTGATTGTTTAATACTCACGGGACATGTTACCAGGTGAACAGTATAAGTGATGAGATTGGGTTCCCATGATTGTTTAATACACACGGGACATGTTACCAGGTGAACAGTATAAGTGAGGAGAGTGTGTTCCCCTGATTGTTTAATGCACACGGGACATGTCACCAGGTGAACAGTATAAGTGAGGAGAGTGTGTTCCCCTGATTGTTTAATACACACGGGACATGTTACCAGGTGAACAGTATAAGTGAGGAGAGTGTGTTCCCCTGATGGTTTAACACGCACGGGACATGTCACCAGGTGAACAGTATAAGTGATGAGATTGTGTTCCCCTGATGGTTTAATATACACGGGACATGTTACCAGGTGAACAGTATAAGTGAGGAGAGTGTGTTCCCCTGATGGTTTAATATGCACGGGACATGTCACCAGGTGAACAGTATAAGTGAGGAGAGTGTGTTCCCCTGATGGTTTAATATACACAGGACATGTTACCAGGTGAACAGTATAAGTGAGGAGAGTGTGTTCCCCTGATGGTTTAATACACACGGGACATGTTACCAGGTGAACAGTATAAGTGAGGAGAGTGTGTTCCCCTGATGGTTTAATACACACGGGACATGTTACCAGATGAACAGTATAAGTGAGGAGAATGTGTTCCCCTGATGGTTTAATATGCACGGGACATGTCACCAGGTGAACAGTATAAGTGAGGAGAGTGTGTTCCCCTGATGGTTTAATATACACAGGACATGTTACCAGGTGAACAGTATAAGTGAGGAGAGTGTGTTCCCCTGATGGTTTAATACACACGGGACATGTTACCAGGTGAACAGTATAAGTGAGGAGAGTGTGTTCCCCTGATGGTTTAATATGCACGGGACATGTCACCAGGTGAACAGTATAAGTGAGGAGAGTGTGTTCCCCTGATGGTTTAATATACACAGGACATGTTACCAGGTGAACAGTATAAGTGAGGAGAGTGTGTTCCCCTGATGGTTTAATACACACGGGACATGTTACCAGGTGAACAGTATAAGTGAGGAGAGTGTGTTCCCCTGATGGTTTAATATGCACGGGACATGTCACCAGGTGAACAGTATAAGTGAGGAGAGTGTGTTCCCCTGATGGTTTAATATACACAGGACATGTTACCAGGTGAACAGTATAAGTGAGGAGAGTGTGTTCCCCTGATGGTTTAATACACACGGGACATGTTACCAGGTGAACAGTATAAGTGAGGAGAGTGTGTTCCCCTGATGGTTTAATACACACGGGACATGTTACCAGATGAACAGTATAAGTGAGGAGAATGTGTTCCCCTGATGGTTTAATATGCACGGGACATGTCACCAGGTGAACAGTATAAGTGAGGAGAGTGTGTTCCCCTGATGGTTTAATATACACAGGACATGTTACCAGGTGAACAGTATAAGTGAGGAGAGTGTGTTCCCCTGATGGTTTAATACACACGGGACATGTTACCAGGTGAACAGTATAAGTGAGGCGAGTGTGTTCCCCTGATTGTTTAATATACACGGGACATGTCACCAGGTGAACAGTATAAGTGAGGAGAGTGTGTTCCCCTGATGGTTTAATATACACAGGACATGTTACCAGGTGAACAGTATAAGTGAGGAGAGTGTGTTCCCCTGATGGTTTAATACACACGGGACATGTTACCAGGTGAACAGTATAAGTGAGGCGAGTGTGTTCCCCTGATTGTTTAATATACACGGGACATGTCACCAGGTGAACAGTATAAGTGAGGAGAGTGTGTTCCCCTGATGGTTTAATATACACGGGACATGTTACCAGGTGAACAATATAAGTGAGGAGAGCGTGTTCCCCTGATTGTTTAATATACACGGAACATGTCACCAGGTGAACAGTATAAGTGAGGAGAGTGTGTTCCCCTGATGGTTTAATATACACAGGACATGTTACCAGGTGAACAGTATAAGTGAGGAGAGTGTGTTCCCCTGATTGTTTAATATACACGGGACATGTCACCAGGTGAACAGTATAAGTGAGGAGAGTGTGTTCCCCTGATGGTTTAATATACACGGGACATGTTACCAGGTGAACAATATAAGTGAGGAGAGTGTGTTCCCCTGATTGTTTAATAAACACGGTACATGTTACCAGGTGAACAGTATAAGTGAGGAGAGCGTGTTCCCCTGATTGTTTAATATACACGGGACATGTCACCAGGTGAACAGTATAAGTGAGGAGAGTGTGTTCCCCTGATGGTTTAATATACACGGGACATGTTACCAGGTGAACAATATAAGTGAGGAGAGCGTGTTCCCCTGATTGTTTAATATACACGGGACATGTCACCAGGTGAACAGTATAAGTGAGGAGAGTGTGTTCCCCTGATGGTTTAATATGCACGGGACATGTCACCAGGTGAACAGTATAAGTGAGGAGAGTGTGTTCCCCTGATGGTTTAATATACACAGGACATGTTACCAGGTGAACAATATAAGTGAGGAGAGTGTGTTCCCCTGATTGTTTAATAAACACGGTACATGTTACCAGGTGAACAGTATAAGTGAGGAGAGCGTGTTCCCCTGATTGTTTAATATACACGGGACATGTCACCAGGTGAACAGTATAAGTGAGGAGAGTGTGTTCCCCTGATGGTTTAATATACACGGGACATGTTACCAGGTGAACAATATAAGTGAGGAGAGTGTGTTCCCCTGATGGTTTAATATACACAGGACATGTTACCAGATGAACAGTATAAGTGAGGAGAGTGTGTTCCCCTGATGGTTTAATACACACAGGACATGTCACCAGGTGAACAGTATAAGTGAGGAGAGTGTGTTCCCCTGATGGTTTAATATACACAGGACATGTTACCAGGTGAACAATATAAGTGAGGAGAGTGTGTTCCCCTGATGGTTTAATATACACGGGACATGTCACCAGGTGAACAGTATAAGTGAGGAGAGTGTGTTCCCCTGATGGTTTAATATACACGGGACATGTCACCAGGTGAACAGTATAAGTGAGGAGAGTGTGTTCCCCTGATGGTTTAATATACACAGGACATGTTACCAGGTGAACAATATAAGTGAGGAGAGTGTGTTCCCCTGATGGTTTAATATACACGGGACATGTCACCAGGTGAACAGTATAAGTGAGGAGAGTGTGTTCCCCTGATGGTTTAATATGCACGGGACATGTCACCAGGTGAACAGTATAAGTGAGGAGAGTGTGTTCCCCTGATGGTTTAATATACACAGGACATGTTACCAGGTGAACAGTATAAGTGAGGAGAGTGTGTTCCCCTGATGGTTTAATACACACGGGACATGTTACCAGGTGAACAGTATAAGTGAGGAGAGTGTGTTCCCCTGATGGTTTAATACACACGGGACATGTTACCAGATGAACAGTATAAGTGAGGAGAATGTGTTCCCCTGATGGTTTAATATGCACGGGACATGTCACCAGGTGAACAGTATAAGTGAGGAGAGTGTGTTCCCCTGATGGTTTAATATACACAGGACATGTTACCAGGTGAACAGTATAAGTGAGGAGAGTGTGTTCCCCTGATGGTTTAATACACACGGGACATGTTACCAGGTGAACAGTATAAGTGAGGAGAGTGTGTTCCCCTGATGGTTTAATATGCACGGGACATGTCACCAGGTGAACAGTATAAGTGAGGAGAGTGTGTTCCCCTGATGGTTTAATATACACAGGACATGTTACCAGGTGAACAGTATAAGTGAGGAGAGTGTGTTCCCCTGATGGTTTAATACACACGGGACATGTTACCAGGTGAACAGTATAAGTGAGGAGAGTGTGTTCCCCTGATGGTTTAATATGCACGGGACATGTCACCAGGTGAACAGTATAAGTGAGGAGAGTGTGTTCCCCTGATGGTTTAATATACACAGGACATGTTACCAGGTGAACAGTATAAGTGAGGAGAGTGTGTTCCCCTGATGGTTTAATACACACGGGACATGTTACCAGGTGAACAGTATAAGTGAGGAGAGTGTGTTCCCCTGATGGTTTAATACACACGGGACATGTTACCAGATGAACAGTATAAGTGAGGAGAATGTGTTCCCCTGATGGTTTAATATGCACGGGACATGTCACCAGGTGAACAGTATAAGTGAGGAGAGTGTGTTCCCCTGATGGTTTAATATACACAGGACATGTTACCAGGTGAACAGTATAAGTGAGGAGAGTGTGTTCCCCTGATGGTTTAATACACACGGGACATGTTACCAGGTGAACAGTATAAGTGAGGCGAGTGTGTTCCCCTGATTGTTTAATATACACGGGACATGTCACCAGGTGAACAGTATAAGTGAGGAGAGTGTGTTCCCCTGATGGTTTAATATACACAGGACATGTTACCAGGTGAACAGTATAAGTGAGGAGAGTGTGTTCCCCTGATGGTTTAATACACACGGGACATGTTACCAGGTGAACAGTATAAGTGAGGCGAGTGTGTTCCCCTGATTGTTTAATATACACGGGACATGTCACCAGGTGAACAGTATAAGTGAGGAGAGTGTGTTCCCCTGATGGTTTAATATACACGGGACATGTTACCAGGTGAACAATATAAGTGAGGAGAGCGTGTTCCCCTGATTGTTTAATATACACGGAACATGTCACCAGGTGAACAGTATAAGTGAGGAGAGTGTGTTCCCCTGATGGTTTAATATACACAGGACATGTTACCAGGTGAACAGTATAAGTGAGGAGAGTGTGTTCCCCTGATTGTTTAATATACACGGGACATGTCACCAGGTGAACAGTATAAGTGAGGAGAGTGTGTTCCCCTGATGGTTTAATATACACGGGACATGTTACCAGGTGAACAATATAAGTGAGGAGAGTGTGTTCCCCTGATTGTTTAATAAACACGGTACATGTTACCAGGTGAACAGTATAAGTGAGGAGAGCGTGTTCCCCTGATTGTTTAATATACACGGGACATGTCACCAGGTGAACAGTATAAGTGAGGAGAGTGTGTTCCCCTGATGGTTTAATATACACGGGACATGTTACCAGGTGAACAATATAAGTGAGGAGAGCGTGTTCCCCTGATTGTTTAATATACACGGGACATGTCACCAGGTGAACAGTATAAGTGAGGAGAGTGTGTTCCCCTGATGGTTTAATATGCACGGGACATGTCACCAGGTGAACAGTATAAGTGAGGAGAGTGTGTTCCCCTGATGGTTTAATATACACAGGACATGTTACCAGGTGAACAATATAAGTGAGGAGAGTGTGTTCCCCTGATTGTTTAATAAACACGGTACATGTTACCAGGTGAACAGTATAAGTGAGGAGAGCGTGTTCCCCTGATTGTTTAATATACACGGGACATGTCACCAGGTGAACAGTATAAGTGAGGAGAGTGTGTTCCCCTGATGGTTTAATATACACGGGACATGTTACCAGGTGAACAATATAAGTGAGGAGAGTGTGTTCCCCTGATGGTTTAATATACACAGGACATGTTACCAGATGAACAGTATAAGTGAGGAGAGTGTGTTCCCCTGATGGTTTAATACACACAGGACATGTCACCAGGTGAACAGTATAAGTGAGGAGAGTGTGTTCCCCTGATGGTTTAATATACACAGGACATGTTACCAGGTGAACAATATAAGTGAGGAGAGTGTGTTCCCCTGATGGTTTAATATACACGGGACATGTCACCAGGTGAACAGTATAAGTGAGGAGAGTGTGTTCCCCTGATGGTTTAATATACACGGGACATGTCACCAGGTGAACAGTATAAGTGAGGAGAGTGTGTTCCCCTGATGGTTTAATATACACAGGACATGTTACCAGGTGAACAATATAAGTGAGGAGAGTGTGTTCCCCTGATGGTTTAATATACACGGGACATGTCACCAGGTGAACAGTATAAGTGAGGAGAGTGTGTTCCCCTGATGGTTTAATATACACAGGACATGTTACCAGGTGAACAATATAAGTGAGGAGAGTGTGTTCCCCTGATGGTTTAATATACACGGGACATGTCACCAGGTGAACAGTATAAGTGAGGAGAGTGTGTTCCCCTGATGGTTTAACACGCACGGGACATGTTACCAGGTGAACAGTATAAGTGAGGAGAGTTTGTTCCCCTGATTGTTTAATACACACGGGACATGTTACCAGGTGAACAGTATAAGTGAGGAGAGTGTGTTCCCCTGATGGTTTAATATACACAGGACATGTTACCAGGTGAACAATATAAGTGAGGAGAGTGTGTTCCCCTGATGGTTTAATATACACGGGACATGTCACCAGGTGAACAGTATAAGTGAGGAGAGTGTGTTCCCCTGATGGTTTAATATACACAGGACATGTTACCAGGTGAACAGTGTAAGTGAGGAGAGTGTGTTCCCCTGATTGTTTAATACACACGGGACATGTCATCGGGTGAACAGTATAAGTGAGGAGAATGTGTTCCCCTGATTGTTTAATACACACGGGACATGTTACCAGGTGAACAGTATAAGTGAGGAGAGTGTGTTCCCCTGATTGTTTAATATACATGGGACATGTTACCAGGTGAAAAGTATAAGTGAGGAGAGTGTGTTCCCCTGATTGTTTAATACTCACGGGACATGTTACCAGGTGAACAGAATAAGTGAGGAGAGTGTGTTCCCCTGATGGTTTAATATACACTGGACATATTACCAGGTGAACAGTATAAGTGAGGAGAGTGTGTTCCCCTGATTGTTTAATACTCACGGGACATGTTACCAGGTGAACAGTATAAGTGAGGAGATTGTGTTCCCCTGATGGTTTAACACGCACGGGACATGTTACCAGGTGAATGGTATAAGTGAGGAGAGTGTGTTCCCCTGATTGTTTAATACATACAGGACATGTCACCAGGTGAACAGGATAAGTTTGTAGAATGTGTTCCCCTGATGGTTTAATATACACGGGACATGTTACCAGGTGAAAAGTATAAGTGAGGAGAGTGTGTTCCCCTGATTGTTTAATATACACGGGACATGTTACCAGGTGAAAAGTATAAGTGAGGAGAGTGTGTTCCCCTGATTGTTCAATACACACAGGGCATGTTACCAGGTGAACAGTATAAGTGAGGAGAGTGTGATCCCCTGATTGTTCAATACACACGGGACATGTCACCAGGTGAACAGTATAAGTGAGGAGAGTGTGTTCCCCTGATTGTTTAATACATACAGGACATGTTACCAGGTGAACAGTATAAGTGAGGAGAGTGTGTTCCCCTGATGGTTTAATATGCACGGGACATGTTACCAGATGAACAGTATAAGTGAGGAGAGTGAGTTCCCCTGATGGTTTAATATACAGGGGACATGTTACCAGGTGAACAGCATATGTGAGGAGAGTGTGTTCCCCTGATGGTTTAACACGCACGGGACATGTTACCAGGTGAACAGGATAAGTTAGTAGAGTGTGTTCCGCTGATGGTTTAATATACCCGGGACATGTCAGCAGGTGAACAGTATAATTGAGGAGAGTGTGATCCCCTGATTGTTTAATACACACGGGACATTTCACCAGGTGAACAGTGTAAGTGAGGAGAGTGTGTTCCCCTGATTGTTCAATACACACGGGACATGTTACCAGGTGAACAGTATAAGTGAGGAGAGTGTGTTCCCCTGATGGTTTAATGCACACGGGACATGTTACCAGGTGAACAGTATAAGTGAGGAGAGTCTGTTCCCCTGATTGTATAATACTGACGGGACATGTCACCAGGTGAACAGAATAAGTGAGGAGAGTCTGTTCCCCTGATGGTTTAATACACACGGGACATTTCACCAGGTGAACAGTGTAAGTGAGGAGAGTGTGTTCCCCTGATTGTTCAATACACACAGGGCATGTTATCAGGTGAACGGTATAAGTGAGGAGAGTGTGTTCCCCTGATTGTTTCATGCACACGGGACATGTCACCAGGTGAACAGTATAAGTGAGGAGAGTGTGTTCCCCTGATTGTTTAATACACACGGGACATGTTACCAGGTGAACAGTATAAGTGAGGAGAGTGTGTTCCCCTGATGGTTTCATATACACGGGACATGTTACCAGGAGAACAGTATAAGTGAGGGGAATGCTTTCCCCCGATGGTTTAATATTCACGGGACATGTTACCAGGTGAACAGTATAAGTAAGGAGAGTGTGTTCCCCTGATGGTTTAATATACAGAGGATATGTTACCAGGTGAACAGTATAAGTGAGGAGAGTGTGTTCCCCTGATTGTTTCATACAAACAGGACATGTCACCAGGTGAACAGTATAAGTGTGGAGAGTGTGTTCCCCTGATGGTTTAATATACACGGGACATGTTACCAGGTGAACAGTATAAGTGAGGAGAATGTGTTCCCCTGATGGTTTAATATACACTGGACATGTTACCAGGTGAACAGTATAAGTGATGAGATTGGGTTCCCATGATTGTTTAATACACACGGGACATGTCACCAGATGAACAGTATAAGTGAGGAGAGTGTGTTCCCCTGATTGTTTAATACTCACGGGACATGTTACCAGGTGAACAGTATAAGTGATGAGATTGGGTTCCCATGATTGTTTAATACACACGGGACATGTCACCAGATGAACAGTATAAGTGAGGAGAGTGTGTTCCCCTGATTGTTTAATACTCACGGGACATGTTACCAGGTGAACAGTATAAGTGATGAGATTGGGTTCCCATGATTGTTTAATACACACGGGACATGTTACCAGGTGAACAGTATAAGTGAGGAGAGTGTGTTCCCCTGATTGTTTAATGCACACGGGACATGTCACCAGGTGAACAGTATAAGTGAGGAGAGTGTGTTCCCCTGATTGTTTAATACACACGGGACATGTTACCAGGTGAACAGTATAAGTGAGGAGAGTGTGTTCCCCTGATGGTTTAACACGCACGGGACATGTCACCAGGTGAACAGTATAAGTGATGAGATTGTGTTCCCCTGATGGTTTAATATACACGGGACATGTTACCAGGTGAACAGTATAAGTGAGGAGAGTGTGTTCCCCTGATGGTTTAATATGCACGGGACATGTCACCAGGTGAACAGTATAAGTGAGGAGAGTGTGTTCCCCTGATGGTTTAATATACACAGGACATGTTACCAGGTGAACAGTATAAGTGAGGAGAGTGTGTTCCCCTGATGGTTTAATACACACGGGACATGTTACCAGGTGAACAGTATAAGTGAGGAGAGTGTGTTCCCCTGATGGTTTAATACACACGGGACATGTTACCAGATGAACAGTATAAGTGAGGAGAATGTGTTCCCCTGATGGTTTAATATGCACGGGACATGTCACCAGGTGAACAGTATAAGTGAGGAGAGTGTGTTCCCCTGATGGTTTAATATACACAGGACATGTTACCAGGTGAACAGTATAAGTGAGGAGAGTGTGTTCCCCTGATGGTTTAATACACACGGGACATGTTACCAGGTGAACAGTATAAGTGAGGAGAGTGTGTTCCCCTGATGGTTTAATATGCACGGGACATGTCACCAGGTGAACAGTATAAGTGAGGAGAGTGTGTTCCCCTGATGGTTTAATATACACAGGACATGTTACCAGGTGAACAGTATAAGTGAGGAGAGTGTGTTCCCCTGATGGTTTAATACACACGGGACATGTTACCAGGTGAACAGTATAAGTGAGGAGAGTGTGTTCCCCTGATGGTTTAATATGCACGGGACATGTCACCAGGTGAACAGTATAAGTGAGGAGAGTGTGTTCCCCTGATGGTTTAATATACACAGGACATGTTACCAGGTGAACAGTATAAGTGAGGAGAGTGTGTTCCCCTGATGGTTTAATACACACGGGACATGTTACCAGGTGAACAGTATAAGTGAGGAGAGTGTGTTCCCCTGATGGTTTAATACACACGGGACATGTTACCAGATGAACAGTATAAGTGAGGAGAATGTGTTCCCCTGATGGTTTAATATGCACGGGACATGTCACCAGGTGAACAGTATAAGTGAGGAGAGTGTGTTCCCCTGATGGTTTAATATACACAGGACATGTTACCAGGTGAACAGTATAAGTGAGGAGAGTGTGTTCCCCTGATGGTTTAATACACACGGGACATGTTACCAGGTGAACAATATAAGTGAGGAGAGCGTGTTCCCCTGATTGTTTAATATACACGGGACATGTCACCAGGTGAACAGTATAAGTGAGGAGAGTGTGTTCCCCTGATGGTTTAATATGCACGGGACATGTCACCAGGTGAACAGTATAAGTGAGGAGAGTGTGTTCCCCTGATGGTTTAATATACACAGGACATGTTACCAGGTGAACAATATAAGTGAGGAGAGTGTGTTCCCCTGATTGTTTAATAAACACGGTACATGTTACCAGGTGAACAGTATAAGTGAGGAGAGCGTGTTCCCCTGATTGTTTAATATACACGGGACATGTCACCAGGTGAACAGTATAAGTGAGGAGAGTGTGTTCCCCTGATGGTTTAATATACACGGGACATGTTACCAGGTGAACAATATAAGTGAGGAGAGTGTGTTCCCCTGATGGTTTAATATACACAGGACATGTTACCAGATGAACAGTATAAGTGAGGAGAGTGTGTTCCCCTGATGGTTTAATACACACAGGACATGTCACCAGGTGAACAGTATAAGTGAGGAGAGTGTGTTCCCCTGATGGTTTAATATACACAGGACATGTTACCAGGTGAACAATATAAGTGAGGAGAGTGTGTTCCCCTGATGGTTTAATATACACGGGACATGTCACCAGGTGAACAGTATAAGTGAGGAGAGTGTGTTCCCCTGATGGTTTAATATACACGGGACATGTCACCAGGTGAACAGTATAAGTGAGGAGAGTGTGTTCCCCTGATGGTTTAATATACACAGGACATGTTACCAGGTGAACAATATAAGTGAGGAGAGTGTGTTCCCCTGATGGTTTAATATACACGGGACATGTCACCAGGTGAACAGTATAAGTGAGGAGAGTGTGTTCCCCTGATGGTTTAATATACACAGGACATGTTACCAGGTGAACAATATAAGTGAGGAGAGTGTGTTCCCCTGATGGTTTAATATACACGGGACATGTCACCAGGTGAACAGTATAAGTGAGGAGAGTGTGTTCCCCTGATGGTTTAACACGCACGGGACATGTTACCAGGTGAACAGTATAAGTGAGGAGAGTTTGTTCCCCTGATTGTTTAATACACACGGGACATGTTACCAGGTGAACAGTATAAGTGAGGAGAGTGTGTTCCCCTGATGGTTTAATATACACAGGACATGTTACCAGGTGAACAATATAAGTGAGGAGAGTGTGTTCCCCTGATGGTTTAATATACACGGGACATGTCACCAGGTGAACAGTATAAGTGAGGAGAGTGTGTTCCCCTGATGGTTTAATATACACAGGACATGTTACCAGGTGAACAGTGTAAGTGAGGAGAGTGTGTTCCCCTGATTGTTTAATACACACGGGACATGTCATCGGGTGAACAGTATAAGTGAGGAGAATGTGTTCCCCTGATTGTTTAATACACACGGGACATGTTACCAGGTGAACAGTATAAGTGAGGAGAGTGTGTTCCCCTGATTGATTAATATACATGGGACATGTTACCAGGTGAAAAGTATAAGTGAGGAGAGTGTGTTCCCCTGATTGTTTAATACTCACGGGACATGTTACCAGGTGAACAGAATAAGTGAGGAGAGTGTGTTCCCCTGATGGTTTAATATACACTGGACATATTACCAGGTGAACAGTATAAGTGAGGAGAGTGTGTTCCCCTGATTGTTTAATACTCACGGGACATGTTACCAGATGAACAGTATAAGTGAGGAGATTGTGTTCCCCTGATGGTTTAACACGCACGGGACATGTTACCAGGTGAATGGTATAAGTGAGGAGAGTGTGTTCCCCTGATTGTTTAATACATACAGGACATGTCACCAGGTGAACAGGATAAGTTTGTAGAATGTGTTCCCCTGATGGTTTAATATACACGGGACATGTTACCAGGTGAAAAGTATAAGTGAGGAGAGTGTGTTCCCCTGATTGTTTAATATACACGGGACATGTTACCAGGTGAAAAGTATAAGTGAGGAGAGTGTGTTCCCCTGATTGTTCAATACACACAGGGCATGTTACCAGGTGAACAGTATAAGTGAGGAGAGTGTGATCCCCTGATTGTTCAATACACACGGGACATGTCACCAGGTGAACAGTATAAGTGAGGAGAGTGTGTTCCCCTGATTGTTTAATACATACAGGACATGTTACCAGGTGAACAGTATAAGTGAGGAGAGTGTGTTCCCCTGATGGTTTAATATGCACGGGACATGTTACCAGATGAACAGTATAAGTGAGGAGAGTGAGTTCCCCTGATGGTTTAATATACAGGGGACATGTTACCAGGTGAACAGCATATGTGAGGAGAGTGTGTTCCCCTGATGGTTTAACACGCACGGGACATGTTACCAGGTGAACAGGATAAGTTAGTAGAGTGTGTTCCGCTGATGGTTTAATATACCCGGGACATGTCAGCAGGTGAACAGTATAATTGAGGAGAGTGTGATCCCCTGATTGTTTAATACACACGGGACATTTCACCAGGTGAACAGTGTAAGTGAGGAGAGTGTGTTCCCCTGATTGTTCAATACACACGGGACATGTTACCAGGTGAACAGTATAAGTGAGGAGAGTGTGTTCCCCTGATGGTTTAATGCACACGGGACATGTTACCAGGTGAACAGTATAAGTGAGGAGAGTCTGTTCCCCTGATTGTATAATACTGACGGGACATGTCACCAGGTGAACAGAATAAGTGAGGAGAGTCTGTTCCCCTGATGGTTTAATACACACGGGACATTTCACCAGGTGAACAGTGTAAGTGAGGAGAGTGTGTTCCCCTGATTGTTCAATACACACAGGGCATGTTATCAGGTGAACGGTATAAGTGAGGAGAGTGTGTTCCCCTGATTGTTTCATGCACACGGGACATGTCACCAGGTGAACAGTATAAGTGAGGAGAGTGTGTTCCCCTGATTGTTTAATACACACGGGACATGTTACCAGGTGAACAGTATAAGTGAGGAGAGTGTGTTCCCCTGATGGTTTCATATACACGGGACATGTTACCAGGAGAACAGTATAAGTGAGGGGAATGCTTTCCCCCGATGGTTTAATATTCACGGGACATGTTACCAGGTGAACAGTATAAGTAAGGAGAGTGTGTTCCCCTGATGGTTTAATATACAGAGGATATGTTACCAGGTGAACAGTATAAGTGAGGAGAGTGTGTTCCCCTGATTGTTTCATACAAACAGGACATGTCACCAGGTGAACAGTATAAGTGTGGAGAGTGTGTTCCCCTGATGGTTTAATATACACGGGACATGTTACCAGGTGAACAGTATAAGTGAGGAGAATGTGTTCCCCTGATGGTTTAATATACACTGGACATGTTACCAGGTGAACAGTATAAGTGATGAGATTGGGTTCCCATGATTGTTTAATACACACGGGACATGTCACCAGATGAACAGTATAAGTGAGGAGAGTGTGTTCCCCTGATTGTTTAATACTCACGGGACATGTTACCAGGTGAACAGTATAAGTGATGAGATTGGGTTCCCATGATTGTTTAATACACACGGGACATGTCACCAGATGAACAGTATAAGTGAGGAGAGTGTGTTCCCCTGATTGTTTAATACTCACGGGACATGTTACCAGGTGAACAGTATAAGTGATGAGATTGGGTTCCCATGATTGTTTAATACACACGGGACATGTTACCAGGTGAACAGTATAAGTGAGGAGAGTGTGTTCCCCTGATTGTTTAATGCACACGGGACATGTCACCAGGTGAACAGTATAAGTGAGGAGAGTGTGTTCCCCTGATTGTTTAATACACACGGGACATGTTACCAGGTGAACAGTATAAGTGAGGAGAGTGTGTTCCCCTGATGGTTTAACACGCACGGGACATGTCACCAGGTGAACAGTATAAGTGATGAGATTGTGTTCCCCTGATGGTTTAATATACACGGGACATGTTACCAGGTGAACAGTATAAGTGAGGAGAGTGTGTTCCCCTGATGGTTTAATATGCACGGGACATGTCACCAGGTGAACAGTATAAGTGAGGAGAGTGTGTTCCCCTGATGGTTTAATATACACAGGACATGTTACCAGGTGAACAGTATAAGTGAGGAGAGTGTGTTCCCCTGATGGTTTAATACACACGGGACATGTTACCAGGTGAACAGTATAAGTGAGGAGAGTGTGTTCCCCTGATGGTTTAATACACACGGGACATGTTACCAGATGAACAGTATAAGTGAGGAGAATGTGTTCCCCTGATGGTTTAATATGCACGGGACATGTCACCAGGTGAACAGTATAAGTGAGGAGAGTGTGTTCCCCTGATGGTTTAATATACACAGGACATGTTACCAGGTGAACAGTATAAGTGAGGAGAGTGTGTTCCCCTGATGGTTTAATACACACGGGACATGTTACCAGGTGAACAGTATAAGTGAGGAGAGTGTGTTCCCCTGATGGTTTAATATGCACGGGACATGTCACCAGGTGAACAGTATAAGTGAGGAGAGTGTGTTCCCCTGATGGTTTAATATACACAGGACATGTTACCAGGTGAACAGTATAAGTGAGGAGAGTGTGTTCCCCTGATGGTTTAATACACACGGGACATGTTACCAGGTGAACAGTATAAGTGAGGAGAGTGTGTTCCCCTGATGGTTTAATATGCACGGGACATGTCACCAGGTGAACAGTATAAGTGAGGAGAGTGTGTTCCCCTGATGGTTTAATATACACAGGACATGTTACCAGGTGAACAGTATAAGTGAGGAGAGTGTGTTCCCCTGATGGTTTAATACACACGGGACATGTTACCAGGTGAACAGTATAAGTGAGGAGAGTGTGTTCCCCTGATGGTTTAATACACACGGGACATGTTACCAGATGAACAGTATAAGTGAGGAGAATGTGTTCCCCTGATGGTTTAATATGCACGGGACATGTCACCAGGTGAACAGTATAAGTGAGGAGAGTGTGTTCCCCTGATGGTTTAATATACACAGGACATGTTACCAGGTGAACAGTATAAGTGAGGAGAGTGTGTTCCCCTGATGGTTTAATACACACGGGACATGTTACCAGGTGAACAGTATAAGTGAGGCGAGTGTGTTCCCCTGATTGTTTAATATACACGGGACATGTCACCAGGTGAACAGTATAAGTGAGGAGAGTGTGTTCCCCTGATGGTTTAATATACACAGGACATGTTACCAGGTGAACAGTATAAGTGAGGAGAGTGTGTTCCCCTGATGGTTTAATACACACGGGACATGTTACCAGGTGAACAGTATAAGTGAGGCGAGTGTGTTCCCCTGATTGTTTAATATACACGGGACATGTCACCAGGTGAACAGTATAAGTGAGGAGAGTGTGTTCCCCTGATGGTTTAATATACACGGGACATGTTACCAGGTGAACAATATAAGTGAGGAGAGCGTGTTCCCCTGATTGTTTAATATACACGGAACATGTCACCAGGTGAACAGTATAAGTGAGGAGAGTGTGTTCCCCTGATGGTTTAATATACACAGGACATGTTACCAGGTGAACAGTATAAGTGAGGAGAGTGTGTTCCCCTGATTGTTTAATATACACGGGACATGTCACCAGGTGAACAGTATAAGTGAGGAGAGTGTGTTCCCCTGATGGTTTAATATACACGGGACATGTTACCAGGTGAACAATATAAGTGATGAGAGTGTGTTCCCCTGATTGTTTAATAAACACGGTACATGTTACCAGGTGAACAGTATAAGTGAGGAGAGCGTGTTCCCCTGATTGTTTAATATACACGGGACATGTCACCAGGTGAACAGTATAAGTGAGGAGAGTGTGTTCCCCTGATGGTTTAATATACACGGGACATGTTACCAGGTGAACAATATAAGTGAGGAGAGCGTGTTCCCCTGATTGTTTAATATACACGGGACATGTCACCAGGTGAACAGTATAAGTGAGGAGAGTGTGTTCCCCTGATGGTTTAATATGCACGGGACATGTCACCAGGTGAACAGTATAAGTGAGGAGAGTGTGTTCCCCTGATGGTTTAATATACACAGGACATGTTACCAGGTGAACAATATAAGTGAGGAGAGTGTGTTCCCCTGATTGTTTAATAAACACGGTACATGTTACCAGGTGAACAGTATAAGTGAGGAGAGCGTGTTCCCCTGATTGTTTAATATACACGGGACATGTCACCAGGTGAACAGTATAAGTGAGGAGAGTGTGTTCCCCTGATGGTTTAATATACACGGGACATGTTACCAGGTGAACAATATAAGTGAGGAGAGTGTGTTCCCCTGATGGTTTAATATACACAGGACATGTTACCAGATGAACAGTATAAGTGAGGAGAGTGTGTTCCCCTGATGGTTTAATACACACAGGACATGTCACCAGGTGAACAGTATAAGTGAGGAGAGTGTGTTCCCCTGATGGTTTAATATACACAGGACATGTTACCAGGTGAACAATATAAGTGAGGAGAGTGTGTTCCCCTGATGGTTTAATATACACGGGACATGTCACCAGGTGAACAGTATAAGTGAGGAGAGTGTGTTCCCCTGATGGTTTAATATACACGGGACATGTCACCAGGTGAACAGTATAAGTGAGGAGAGTGTGTTCCCCTGATGGTTTAATATACACAGGACATGTTACCAGGTGAACAATATAAGTGAGGAGAGTGTGTTCCCCTGATGGTTTAATATACACGGGACATGTCACCAGGTGAACAGTATAAGTGAGGAGAGTGTGTTCCCCTGATGGTTTAATATACACAGGACATGTTACCAGGTGAACAATATAAGTGAGGAGAGTGTGTTCCCCTGATGGTTTAATATACACGGGACATGTCACCAGGTGAACAGTATAAGTGAGGAGAGTGTGTTCCCCTGATGGTTTAACACGCACGGGACATGTTACCAGGTGAACAGTATAAGTGAGGAGAGTTTGTTCCCCTGATTGTTTAATACACACGGGACATGTTACCAGGTGAACAGTATAAGTGAGGAGAGTGTGTTCCCCTGATGGTTTAATATACACAGGACATGTTACCAGGTGAACAATATAAGTGAGGAGAGTGTGTTCCCCTGATGGTTTAATATACACGGGACATGTCACCAGGTGAACAGTATAAGTGAGGAGAGTGTGTTCCCCTGATGGTTTAATATACACAGGACATGTTACCAGGTGAACAGTGTAAGTGAGGAGAGTGTGTTCCCCTGATTGTTTAATACACACGGGACATGTCATCGGGTGAACAGTATAAGTGAGGAGAATGTGTTCCCCTGATTGTTTAATACACACGGGACATGTTACCAGGTGAACAGTATAAGTGAGGAGAGTGTGTTCCCTTGATGGTTTAATATACACGGGACATGTTACCAGGTGAAAAGTATAAGTGAGGAGAGTGTGTTCCCCTGATTGTTTAATATACACGGGACATGTTACCAGGTGAAAAGTATAAGTGAGGAGAGTGTGTTTCCCTGATGGTTTAATACACACGGGACATGTTACCAGGTGAACAGTATAAGTGAGGAGAGTGTGTTCCCCTGATTGTTTAATGCACACGGGACATGTTACCAGGTGAACAGTATAAGTGAGGAGAGTGTGTTCCCCTGATGGTTTAATATACACGGGACATGTTACCAGGTGAAAAGTATAAGTGAGGAGAGTGTGTTCCCCTGATTGTTTAATACACACTGGACATGTTACCAGGTGAACAGTATAAGTGAGGAGAGTGTGTTCCCCTGATTGTTTAATACACACGGGACATGTCATCGGGTGAACAGTATAAGTGAGGAGAGTGTGTTCCCCTGATTGTTTAATACACACGGGACATGTCACCAGGTGAACAGGATAAGTTTGTAGAATGTGTTCCCCTGATTGTTTAATATACACGGGACATGTTACCAGGTGAAAAGTATAAGTGAGGAGAGTGTGTTCCCCTGATTGTTTAATATACACGGGACATGTTACCAGGTGAAAAGTATAAGTGAGGAGAGTGTGTTCCCCTGATGGTTTAATACACACGGGACATTTCACCAGCTGAACAGTATAAGTGAGGAGAGTGTGTTCCCCTGATTGTTTAATATACACGGGACATGTTACCAGGTGAAAAGTATAAGTGAGGAGAGTGTGTTCCCCTGATTGTTTAATATACACGGGACATGTTACCAGGTGAACAGTATAAGTGAGGAGAGTGTGTTCCCCTGATGGTTTAATATGCACGGGACATGTTACCAGATGAACAGTATAAGTGAGGAGAGTGAGTTCCCCTGATGGTTTAATATACACGGGACATGTTACCAGGTGAACAGTATAAGTGAGGCGAGTGTGTTCACCTGATGGTTTAATACGCACGGGACATGTTACGAGGTGAACAGTATAAGTGAGGAGAGTCTGTTCCCCTGATGGATTAATGCACACAGGACATGTTACCAGGTGAAAAGTATAAGTGAGGAGAGTGTGTTCCCCTGATGGTTTAATATACACGGGACAAGTCACCAAATGAACTGTATGAGTGAGGAGAGTGTGTTCCCCTGATGGTTTAATACACACGGGACATGTCACCAGGTGAACAGTATAAGTGAGGAGAGTGTGTTCCCCTGATTGTTTAATACACACGGGACATGTCATCGGGTGAACAGTATAAGTGAGGAGAGTGTGTTCCCCTGATTGTTTAATACACACGGGACATGTCATCGGGTGAACAGTATAAGTGAGGAGAGTGTGTTCCCCTGATTGTTTAATACACACGGGACATGTCACCAGGTGAACAGGATAAGTTTGTAGAATGTGTTCCCCTGATGGTTTAATATACACGGGACATGTTACCAGGTGAAAAGTAAAAGTGAGGAGAGTGTGTTCCCCTGATTGTTCAATATACACGGGACATGTTACCAGGTGAAAAGTATAAGTGAGGAGAGTGTGTTCCCCTGATTGTTTAATATACACGGGACATGTTACCAGGTGAAAAGTATAAGTGAGGAGAGTGTGTTCCCCTGATGGTTTAATACACACGGGACATTTCACCAGCTGAACAGTATAAGTGAGGAGAGTGTGTTCCCCTGATTGTTTAATATACACGGGACATGTTACCAGGTGAAAAGTATAAGTGAGGAGAGTGTGTTCCCCTGATTGTTTAATATACACGGGACATGTTACCAGGTGAACAGTATAAGTGAGGAGAGTGTGTTCCCCTGATGGCTTAATATGCACGGGACATGTTACCAGATGAACAGTATAAGTGAGGAGAGTGAGTTCCCCTGATGGTTTAATATACACGGGACATGTTACCAGGTGAACAGTATAAGCGAGGAGAGTGTGTTCCCCTGATGGTTTAATATACACGGGACATGTTACCAGATGAACAGTATAAGTGAGGCGAGTGTGTTCACCTGATGGGTTAATACAGACGGGACATGTCACCAGGTGAACAGTATAAGTGAGGAAAGTGTGTTCCCCTGACTGTTTAATACACATGGGACATGTCACCAGGTGAACAGTATAAGTGAGGAGAGTGTGTTCCCCTGATTGTTTTACACTCACGGGACATGTTACCAGGTGAACAGTATAAGTGAGGAGAGTGTGTTCCCCTGATGGTTTAAAATACGAGGGAAATGTTACCAGGTGAACAGTATAAGTGAGGAGAGTGTGTTCCCCTGATGGTTTAATATACGAGGGAAATGTTACCAGTTGAACATTATAAGTGAGGAGAGTGTGTTCCCCTGATTGTTTAATACTCAAGGAACATGTTACCAGGTGAACAGTATAAGTGAGGAGAGTCTGTTCCCCTGATGGTTTAACACGCACGGGACATGTTACCAGGTGAACTGTATAAGTGAGGAGAATGTGTTCCCCTGATGGTTTAATATGCACTGGACATATTACCAGGTGAACAGTATAAGTGAGGAGAGTGTGTTCCCCTGATTGTTTAATATACACGGGACATGTTACCAGGTGAACAGAATAAGTGAGGAGAGTGTGTTCCCCTGATTGTTTAATACTCACGGGACATGTTACCAGGTGAACAGAATAAGTGAGGAGAGTGTGTTCCCCTGATTGTTTAATACTCACGGGACATGTTACCAGGTGAACAGAATAAGTGAGGAGAGTGTGTTCCCCTGATTGTTTAATACTCACGGGACATGTTACCAGGTGAACAGAATAAGTGAGGAGAGTGTGTTCCCCTGATTGTTTAATATACACGGGACATGTTACCAGGTGAACAGAATAAGTGAGGAGAGTGTGTTCCCCTGATTGTTTAATACTCACGGGACATGTTACCAGGTGAACAGAATAACTGAGGAGAGTGTGTTCCCCTGATTGTTTAATACTCACGGGACATGTTACCAGGTGAACAGTATAAGTGAGGAGAGTGTGTTCCCCTGATGGTTTAATACACACGGGACATGTTACCAGGTGAATGGTATAAGAGAGGAGAGTGTGTTCCCCTGATTGTTTAATACATACAGGACATGTCACCAGGTGAACAGGATAAGTTTGTAGAATGTGTTCCCCTGATGGTTTAATATACACGGGACATGTTACCAGGTGAAAAGTATAAGTGAGAAGAGTGTGTTCCCCTGATTGTTTAATATACACGGGTCATGTGACCAGGTGAAAAGTATAAGTGAGGAGAGTGTGTTCCCCTGATGGTTTAATACACACGGGACATTTCACCAGGTGAACAGTGTAAGTGAGGAGAGTGTGTTCCCCTGATTGTTCAATACACACAGGGCATGTTATCAGGTGAACGGTATAAGTGAGGAAAGTGTGATCCCCTGATTGTTTGATACACACGGGACATGTCACCAGGTGAACAGTATAAGTGAGGAGAGTGTGTTCCCCTGATTGTTTAATACATACAGGACATGTTACCAGGTGAACAGTATAAGTGAGGAGAGTGTGTTCCCCTGATGGTTTAATATGCACGGGACAAGTTACCAGATGAACAGGATAAGTGAGGAGAGTGTGTTCCCCTGATTGTTTAATACATACAGGACATGTTACCAGGTGAACAGTATAAGTGAGGAGAGTGAGTTCCCCTGATGGTTTAATATACAGGGGACATGTTACCAGGTGAACAGTATAATTGAGGAAAGTGAGATCCCCTGATTGTTTAATACACACGGGACATGTCACCAGGTGAACAGCATAAGTGAGGAGAGTGTGTTCCCCTGATGGTTTAATACACACGGGACATGTCACCAGGTGAACAGTATATGTGAGGAGAGTGTGTTCCCCTGATTGTTTAATACACACGGGACATGTCACCAGGTGAACAGTATAAGTGAGGAAAGTGTGATCCCCTGATTGTTTAATACACACGGGACATGTCACCAGGTGAACAGTATATGTGAGGAGAGTGTGTTCCCCTGATTGTTCAATACACACGGGACATGTTACCAGATGAACAGTATAATTGAGGAAAGTGTGATCCCCTGATTGTTTAATACACACGGGACATGTTACCAGGTGAACAGTATAAGTGAGGAGAGTGTGTTCCCCTGATGGTTTAATATACCCGGGACATGTCAGCAGGTGAACAGTATAATTGAGGAGAGTGTGATCCCCTGATTGTTTAATACACACGGGACATGTTACCAGGTGAACAGTATAAGTGAGGAGTGTGTGTTCCCCTGATGGTTTAATGCACACGGGACATGTTACCAGGTGAACAGCATAAGTGAGGAGAGTCTGTTCCCCTGATTGTTTAATACTGACGGGACATGTCACCAGGTGAACAGTATAAGTGAGGAGAGTGTGTTCCCCTGATGGTTTAATGCACACGGGACATGTTACCAGGTGAACAGTATAAGTGAGGAGAGTCTGTTCCCCTGATTGTTTAATACTGACGGGACATGTCACCAGGTGAACAGAATAAGTGAGGAGAGTCTGTTCCCCTGATGGTTTAATACACACGGGACATTTCACCAGGTGAACAGTGTAAGTGAGGAGAGTGTGTTCCCCTGATTGTTCAATACACACAGGGCATGTTATCAGGTGAACGGTATAAGTGAGGAGAGTGTGTTCCCCTGATTGTTTCATGCACACGGGACATGTCACCAGGTGAACAGTATAAGTGAGGAGAGTGTGTTCCCCTGATTGTTTAATACACACGGGACATGTTACCAGGTGAACAGTATAAGTGAGGAGAGTGTGTTCCCCTGATGGTTTCATATACACCGGACATGTTACCAGGAGAACAGTATAAGTGAGGGGAATGCTTTCCCCCGATGGTTTAATATTCACGGGACATGTTACCAGGTGAACAGTATAAGTAAGGAGAGTGTGTTCCCCTGATGGTTTAATATACACAGGACATGTTACCAGGTGAACAGTATAAGTGAGGAGAGTGTGTTCCCCTGATTGTTTCATACAAACAGGACATGTCACCAGGTGAACAGGATAAGTTTGGAGAATGAGTTCCCCTGATGGTTTAATATACACGGGACATGTTACCAGGTGAAAAGTATAAGTGAGGAGAGTGTGTTCCCCTGATTGTTTAATATACACGGGACATGTTACCAGGTGAAAAGTATAAGTGAGGAGAGTGTGTTCCCCTGATTGTTTAATATACACGGGACATGTTACCAGGTGAAAAGTATAAGTGAGGAGAGTGTGTTCCCCTGATGGTTTAATACACACGGGACATTTCACCAGCTGAACAGTATAAGTGAGGAGAGTGTGTTCCCCTGATTGTTTAATATACACGGGACATGTTACCAGGTGAAAAGTATAAGTGAGGAGAGTGTGTTCCCCTGATGGTTTAATACACACGGGACATTTCACCAGGTGAACAGTGTAAGTGAGGAGAGTGTGTTCCCCTGATTGTTCAATACACGCAGGGCATGTTATCAGGTGAAGGTATAAGTGAGGAAAGTGTGATCCCCTGATTGTTTAATACACACGGGACATGTCACCAGGTGAACAGTATAAGTGAGGAGAGTGTGTTCCCCTGATTGTTTAATACACACGGGACATGTCACCAGGTGAACAGTATATGTGAGGAGAGTGTGTTCCCCTGATTGTTCAATACACACGGGACATGTTACCAGATGAACAGTATAATTGAGGAAAGTGTGATCCCCAGATTGTTTAATACACACGGGACATGTTACCAGGTGAACAGTATAAGTGAGGAGAGTGTGTTCCCCTGATGGTTTAATATACCCGGGACATGTCAGCAGGTGAACAGTATAATTGAGGAGAGTGTGTTCCCCTGATGGTTTAATGCACACGGGACATGTTACCAGGTGAACAGTATAAGTGAGGAGAGTCTGTTCCCCTGATTGTTTAATACTGACGGGACATGTCACCAGGTGAACAGTATAAGTGAGGAGAGTCTGTTCCCCTGATGGTTTAATACACACGGGACATTTCACCAGGTGAACAGTGTAAGTGAGGAGAGTGTGTTCCCCAGATTGTTCAATACACACAGGGCATGTTATCAGGTGAACGGTATAAGTGAGGAGAGTGTGTTCCCCTGATTGTTTAATACACACGGGACATGTGACAAGGAGAACAGTACAAGTGAGGAGAGTGTGTTCCCCTGATTGTTTAATATACACGGGACATGTTACCTGGTGAACAGTATAAGTGAGGAGAGTGTGTTCCCCTGATGGTTTAATATACACGGGACATGTTACCTGGTGAACAGTATAAGTGAGGAGAGTGTGTTCCTCTGATGGTTAAATGCACACAGGACATGTTACCAGGTGAACAGTATAAGTAAGGAGAATGTGTTCCTCTGATGGTTAAATGCACACAGGACATGTTACCAGGTGAACAGTATAAGTGAGGAGAGTTTCTTCCCCTGATTGTTCAATACACTCGGGACATGTTACCAGGTGAACAGTATAAGTGAGGAGAGTGTGTTCCCCTGATTGTTCAATACACTCGGGACATGTTACCAGGTGAACAGTATAAGTGAGGAGAGTGTGTTCCCCTGATTGTTCAATACACTCGGGACATGTTACCAGGTGAACAGTATAAGTGAGGAGACTGTGTTCTCCTGATGGTTTAATACTGACGGGACATGTTACCAGATGAACAGTATAAGTGAGGAGAATGTGTTCCCCTGATTGTTTAATATACACAGGACATGTTACCAGGTGAACAGTATAAGTGAGGAGAGTGTGTTCCCCTGATTGTTTAATATACACAGGACATGTTACCAGGTGAACAGTATAAGTGAGGAGAATGTGTTCCCCTGATTGTTTAATATACACAGGACATGTTACCAGGTGAACAGTATAAGTGAGGAGAGTGTGTTCCCCTGATTGTTTAATATACACAGGACATGTTACCAGGTGAACAGTATAAGTGAGGAGAGTGTGTTCCCCTGATTGTTTAATATACACAGGACATGTTACCAGGTGAACAGTATAAGTGAGGAGAGTGTGTTCCCCTGATTGTTTAATACTCACGGAACATGTTACCAGGTGAACAGTATAAGCGAGGAGAGTGTGTTCCCCTGATGGTTTAATATACAAGGGACATGTTACCAGATGAACAGTATAAGTGAGGAGAGTGTGTTCCTCTGATGGTTAAATGCACACAGGACATGTTACCAGGTGAACAGTATAAGTGAGGAGAATGTGTTCCCCTGATTGTTTAATATACACAGGACATGTTACCAGGTGAACAGTATAAGTGAGGAGAGTGTGTTCCCCTGATTGTTTAATATACACAGGACATGTTACCAGGTGAACAGTATAAGTGAGGAGAGTGTGTTCCCCTGATTGTTTAATACTCACGGAACATGTTACCAGGTGAACAGTATAAGCGAGGAGAGTGTGTTCCCCTGATGGTTTAATATACAAGGGACATGTTACCAGATGAACAGTATAAGTGAGGCGAGTGTGTTCACCTGATGGGTTAATACAGACGGGACATGTCACCAGGTGAACAGTATAAGTGAGGAGAGTGTGTTCCCCTGATTGTTTAATACACATGGGACATGTCACCAGGTGAACAGTATAAGTGAGGAGAGTGTGTTCCCCTGATTGTTTTATACTCACGGGACATGTTACCAGGTGAACAGTATAAGTGAGGAGAGAGTGTTCCCCTGATGGTTTAACACGCACGGGACATGTTACCAGGTGAACAGTATAAGTGAGGAGAGTGTGTTCCCCTGATGGTTTAATATACGAGGGAAATGTTACCAGTTGAACATTATAAGTGAGGAGAGTGTGTTCCCCTGATTGTTTAATACTCACGGAACATGTTACCAGGTGAACAGGATAAGTGAGGAGAGTGTGTTCCCCTGATGGTTTACCACGCACGGGACATGTTACCAGGTGAACTGTATAAGTGAGGAGAATGTGTTCCCCTGATGGTTTAATATGCACTGGACATATTACCAGGTGAACAGTATAAGTGAGGAGAGTGTGTTCCCCTGATTGTTTAATATACACGGGACATGTTACCAGGTGAACAGAATAAGTGAGGAGATTGTGTTCCCCTGATGGTTTAACACGCACGGGACATGTTACCAGGTGAATGGTATAAGTGAGGAGAGTGTGTTCCCCTGATTGTTTAATACATACAGGACATGTCACCAGGTGAACAGTATAAGTGAGGAGAGTGTGTTCCCCTGATTGTTTAATATACACGGGACATGTTACCAGGTGAAAAGTATAAGTGAGGAGAGTGTGTTCCCCTGATTGTTTAATATACACGGGACATGTTACCAGGTGAAAAGTATAAGTGAGGAGAGTGTGTTCCCCTGATGGTTTAATACACACGGGACATTTCACCAGGTGAACAGTGTAAGTGAGGAGAGTGTGTTCCCCTGATTGTTCAATACACACGGGACATGTCACCAGGTGAACAGTATAAGTGAGGAGAGTGTGTTCCCCTGATTGTTTAATACATACAGGACATGTTACCAGGTGAACAGTATAAGTGAGGAGAGTGTGTTCCCCTGATGGTTTAATATGCACGGGACATGTTACCAGATGAACAGTATAAGTGAGGAGAGTGAGTTCCCCTGATGGTTTAATATACAGGGGACATGTTACCAGGTGAACAGTATAATTGAGGAAAGTGTGATCCCCTGATTGTTTAATACACACGGGACATGTCACCAGGTGAACAGTATAAGTGAGGAGAGTGTGTTCCCCTGATTGTTTAATACACACGGGACATGTCACCAGGTGAACAGTATATGTGAGGAGAGTGTGTTCCCCTGATGGTTTAACACGCACGGGACATGTTACCAGGTGAACAGGATAAGTTAGTAGAGTGTGTTCCGCTGATGGTTTAATATACCCGGGACATGTCAGCAGGTGAACAGTATAATTGAGGAGAGTGTGATCCCCTGATTGTTTAATACACACGGGACATTTCACCAGGTGAACAGTCTAAGTGAGGAGAGTGTGTTCCCCTGATTGTTCAATACACACGGGACATGTTACCAGGTGAACAGTATAAGTGAGGAGAGTGTGTTCCCCTGATTGTTTAATATACACAGGACATGTTACCAGGTGAACAGTATAAGTGAGGAGAGTGTGTTCCCCTGATTGTTTAATACTCACGGAACATGTTACCAGGTGAACAGTATAAGCGAGGAGAGTGTGTTCCCCTGATGGTTTAATATACAAGGGACATGTTACCAGATGAACAGTATAAGTGAGGAGAGTGTGTTCCTCTGATGGTTAAATGCACACAGGACATGTTACCAGGTGAACAGTATAAGTGAGGAGAATGTGTTCCCCTGATTGTTTAATATACACAGGACATGTTACCAGGTGAACAGTATAAGTGAGGAGAGTGTGTTCCCCTGATTGTTTAATATACACAGGACATGTTACCAGGTGAACAGTATAAGTGAGGAGAGTGTGTTCCCCTGATTGTTTAATACTCACGGAACATGTTACCAGGTGAACAGTATAAGCGAGGAGAGTGTGTTCCCCTGATGGTTTAATATACAAGGGACATGTTACCAGATGAACAGTATAAGTGAGGCGAGTGTGTTCACCTGATGGGTTAATACAGACGGGACATGTCACCAGGTGAACAGTATAAGTGAGGAGAGTGTGTTCCCCTGATTGTTTAATACACATGGGACATGTCACCAGGTGAACAGTATAAGTGAGGAGAGTGTGTTCCCCTGATTGTTTTACACTCACGGGACATGTTACCAGGTGAACAGTATAAGTGAGGAGAGAGTGTTCCCCTGATGGTTTAACACGCACGGGACATGTTACCAGGTGAACAGTATAAGTGAGGAGAGTGTGTTCCCCTGATGGTTTAATATACGAGGGAAATGTTACCAGTTGAACATTATAAGTGAGGAGAGTGTGTTCCCCTGATTGTTTAATACTCACGGAACATGTTACCAGGTGAACAGGATAAGTGAGGAGAGTGTGTTCCCCTGATGGTTTACCACGCACGGGACATGTTACCAGGTGAACTGTATAAGTGAGGAGAATGTGTTCCCCTGATGGTTTAATATGCACTGGACATATTACCAGGTGAACAGTATAAGTGAGGAGAGTGTGTTCCCCTGATTGTTTAATATACACGGGACATGTTACCAGGTGAACAGAATAAGTGAGGAGATTGTGTTCCCCTGATGGTTTAACACGCACGGGACATGTTACCAGGTGAATGGTATAAGTGAGGAGAGTGTGTTCCCCTGATTGTTTAATACATACAGGACATGTCACCAGGTGAACAGTATAAGTGAGGAGAGTGTGTTCCCCTGATTGTTTAATATACACGGGACATGTTACCAGGTGAAAAGTATAAGTGAGGAGAGTGTGTTCCCCTGATTGTTTAATATACACGGGACATGTTACCAGGTGAAAAGTATAAGTGAGGAGAGTGTGTTCCCCTGATGGTTTAATACACACGGGACATTTCACCAGGTGAACAGTGTAAGTGAGGAGAGTGTGTTCCCCTGATTGTTCAATACACACGGGACATGTCACCAGGTGAACAGTATAAGTGAGGAGAGTGTGTTCCCCTGATTGTTTAATACATACAGGACATGTTACCAGGTGAACAGTATAAGTGAGGAGAGTGTGTTCCCCTGATGGTTTAATATGCACGGGACATGTTACCAGATGAACAGTATAAGTGAGGAGAGTGAGTTCCCCTGATGGTTTAATATACAGGGGACATGTTACCAGGTGAACAGTATAATTGAGGAAAGTGTGATCCCCTGATTGTTTAATACACACGGGACATGTCACCAGGTGAACAGTATAAGTGAGGAGAGTGTGTTCCCCTGATTGTTTAATACACACGGGACATGTCACCAGGTGAACAGTATATGTGAGGAGAGTGTGTTCCCCTGATGGTTTAACACGCACGGGACATGTTACCAGGTGAACAGGATAAGTTAGTAGAGTGTGTTCCGCTGATGGTTTAATATACCCGGGACATGTCAGCAGGTGAACAGTATAATTGAGGAGAGTGTGATCCCCTGATTGTTTAATACACACGGGACATTTCACCAGGTGAACAGTCTAAGTGAGGAGAGTGTGTTCCCCTGATTGTTCAATACACACGGGACATGTTACCAGGTGAACAGTATAAGTGAGGAGAGTGTGTTCCCCTGATTGTTCAATACACACGGGACATGTTACCAGGTGAACAGTATAAGTGAGGAGAGTGTGTTCCCCTGATGGTTTAATGCACACGGGACATGTTACCAGGTGAACAGTATAAGTGAGGAGAGTCTGTTCCCCTGATTGTTTAATACTGACGGGACATGTCACCAGGTGAACAGAATAAGTGAGGAGAGTCTGTTCCCCTGATGGTTTAACACGCACGGGACATGTTACCAGGTGAACAGGATAAGTTAGTAGAGTGTGTTCCGCTGATGGTTTAATATACCCGGGACATGTCAGCAGGTGAACAGTATAATTGAGGAGAGTGTGATCCCCTGATTGTTTAATACACACGGGACATTTCACCAGGTGAACAGTCTAAGTGAGGAGAGTGTGTTCCCCTGATTGTTCAATACACACGGGACATGTTACCAGGTGAACAGTATAAGTGAGGAGAGTGTGTTCCCCTGATTGTTCAATACACACGGGACATGTTACCAGGTGAACAGTATAAGTGAGGAGAGTGTGTTCCCCTGATGGTTTAATGCACACGGGACATGTCACCAGGTGAACAGTATAAGTGAGGAGAGTGTGTTCCCCTGATTGTTTAATACACACGGGACATGTTACCAGGTGAACAGTATAAGTGAGGAGAGTGTGTTCCCCTGATGGTTTCATATACACGGGACATGTTACCAGGAGAACAGTATAAGTGAGGGGAATGCTTTCCCACGATGGTTTAATATTCACGGGACATGTTACCAGGTGAACAGTATAAGTAAGGAGAGTGTGTTCCCCTGATGGTTTAATATACACAGGACATGTTACCAGGTGAACAGTATAAGTGAGGAGAGTGTGTTCCTCTGATTGTTTCATACAAACAGGACATGTTACCAGGTGAACAGTATAAGTGAGGAGAATGTGTTCCCCTGATGGTTTAATATACACTGGACATATTATCTGGTGAACAGTATAAGTGAGGAGAGTGTGTTCCCCTGATTGTTTAATACTCACGGGACATGTTACCAGGTGAACAGTATAAGTGAGGAGAGTGTGTTCCCCTGATGGTTTAACACGCACGGGACATGTTACCAGGTGAACAGTATAATTGACGAGAGTGTGTTCCCCTGATTGTTTAATACTGACGGGACATGTCACCAGGTGAACAGTATAAGTGAGGAGAGTGTGTTCCCCTGATGGTTTAATATACACTGGACATGTTACCAGGTGAACAGTATAAGTGAGGAGAGTGTGTTCCCCTGATTGTTTTATACAAACGGGACATGTCATCGGGTGAACAGTATAAGTGAGGAGAGTGTGTTCCCCTGATTGTTTAATACACACGGGACATGTCACCAGGTGAACAGTATAAGTGAGGAGATTGGGTTCCCCTGATTGTTTAATACACACGGGACATGTCACCAGGTGAACAGTATAAGTGAGGAGAGTGTGTTCCCCTGATTGTTTAATACACACGGGACATGTCACCAGGTGAACAGTATAAGCGAGGAGATTGGGTTCCCCTGATTGTTTAATACACACGGGACATGTCACCAGGTGAACAGTATAAGTGAGGAGAGTGTGTTCCCCTGATTGTTTAATACACACGGGACATGTCATCGGGTGAACAGTATAAGTGAGGAGAGTGTGTTCCCCTGATTGTTTAATACACACGGGACATGTCACCAGGTGAACAGTATAAGTGAGGAGAGTGTGTTCCCCTGATTGTTTAATACACACGGGACATGTCACCAGCTGAACAGTATAAGTGAGGAGAGTGTGTTCCCCTGATTGTTTAATACATACAGGACATGTTACCAGGTGAACAGTATAAGTGAGGAGAGTGTGTTCCCCTGATGGTTTAATATGCACGGGACATGTTACCAGATGAACAGTATAAGTGAGGAGAGTGAGTTCCCCTGATGGTTTAATATACAGGGGACATGTTACCAGGTGAACAGTATAATTGAGGAAAGTGTGATCCCCTGATTGTTTAATACACACGGGACATGTCACCAGGTGAACAGTATAAGTGAGGAGAGTGTGTTCCCCTGATTGTTTAATACACACGGGACATGTCACCAGGTGAACAGTATATGTGAGGAGAGTGTGTTCCCCTGATGGTTTAACACGCACGGGACATGTTACCAGGTGAACAGGATAAGTTAGTAGAGTGTGTTCCGCTGATGGTTTAATATACCCGGGACATGTCAGCAGGTGAACAGTATAATTGAGGAGAGTGTGATCCCCTGATTGTTTAATACACACGGGACATTTCACCAGGTGAACAGTCTAAGTGAGGAGAGTGTGTTCCCCTGATTGTTCAATACACACGGGACATGTTACCAGGTGAACAGTATAAGTGAGGAGAGTGTGTTCCCCTGATTGTTCAATACACACGGGACATGTTACCAGGTGAACAGTATAAGTGAGGAGAGTGTGTTCCCCTGATGGTTTAATGCACACGGGACATGTTACCAGGTGAACAGTATAAGTGAGGAGAGTCTGTTCCCCTGATTGTTTAATACTGACGGGACATGTCACCAGGTGAACAGAATAAGTGAGGAGAGTCTGTTCCCCTGATGGTTTAACACGCACGGGACATGTTACCAGGTGAACAGGATAAGTTAGTAGAGTGTGTTCCGCTGATGGTTTAATATACCCGGGACATGTCAGCAGGTGAACAGTATAATTGAGGAGAGTGTGATCCCCTGATTGTTTAATACACACGGGACATTTCACCAGGTGAACAGTCTAAGTGAGGAGAGTGTGTTCCCCTGATTGTTCAATACACACGGGACATGTTACCAGGTGAACAGTATAAGTGAGGAGAGTGTGTTCCCCTGATTGTTCAATACACACGGGACATGTTACCAGGTGAACAGTATAAGTGAGGAGAGTGTGTTCCCCTGATGGTTTAATGCACACGGGACATGTCACCAGGTGAACAGTATAAGTGAGGAGAGTGTGTTCCCCTGATTGTTTAATACACACGGGACATGTTACCAGGTGAACAGTATAAGTGAGGAGAGTGTGTTCCCCTGATGGTTTCATATACACGGGACATGTTACCAGGAGAACAGTATAAGTGAGGGGAATGCTTTCCCACGATGGTTTAATATTCACGGGACATGTTACCAGGTGAACAGTATAAGTAAGGAGAGTGTGTTCCCCTGATGGTTTAATATACACAGGACATGTTACCAGGTGAACAGTATAAGTGAGGAGAGTGTGTTCCCCTGATTGTTTCATACAAACAGGACATGTTACCAGGTGAACAGTATAAGTGAGGAGAATGTGTTCCCCTGATGGTTTAATATACACTGGACATATTATCTGGTGAACAGTATAAGTGAGGAGAGTGTGTTCCCCTGATTGTTTAATACTCACGGGACATGTTACCAGGTGAACAGTATAAGTGAGGAGAGTGTGTTCCCCTGATGGTTTAACACGCACGGGACATGTTACCAGGTGAACAGTATAATTGACGAGAGTGTGTTCCCCTGATTGTTTAATACTGACGGGACATGTCACCAGGTGAACAGTATAAGTGAGGAGAGTGTGTTCCCCTGATGGTTTAATATACACTGGACATGTTACCAGGTGAACAGTATAAGTGAGGAGAGTGTGTTCCCCTGATTGTTTTATACAAACGGGACATGTCATCGGGTGAACAGTATAAGTGAGGAGAGTGTGTTCCCCTGATTGTTTAATACACACGGGACATGTCACCAGGTGAACAGTATAAGTGAGGAGATTGGGTTCCCCTGATTGTTTAATACACACGGGACATGTCACCAGGTGAACAGTATAAGTGAGGAGAGTGTGTTCCCCTGATTGTTTAATACACACGGGACATGTCACCAGGTGAACAGTATAAGCGAGGAGATTGGGTTCCCCTGATTGTTTAATACACACGGGACATGTCACCAGGTGAACAGTATAAGTGAGGAGAGTGTGTTCCCCTGATTGTTTAATACACACGGGACATGTCATCGGGTGAACAGTATAAGTGAGGAGAGTGTGTTCCCCTGATTGTTTAATACACACGGGACATGTCACCAGGTGAACAGTATAAGTGAGGAGAGTGTGTTCCCCTGATTGTTTAATACACACGGGACATGTCACCAGCTGAACAGTATAAGTGAGGAGAGTGTGTTCCCCTGATTGTTTAATACATACAGGACATGTTACCAGGTGAACAGTATAAGTGAGGAGAGTGTGTTCCCCTGATTGTTTAATATGCACGGGACATGTTACCAGATGAACAGTATAAGTGAGGAGAGTGAGTTCCCCTGATGGTTTAATATACACGGGACATGTTACCAGGTGAACAGTATAATTGAGGAAAGTGTGATCCCCTGATTGTTTAATACACACGGGACATGTCACCAGGTGAACAGTATAAGTGAGGAGAGTGTGTTCCCCTGATTGTTTAATACACACGGGACATGTCACCAGGTGAACAGTATATGTGAGGAGAGTGTGTTCCCCTGATGGTTTAACACGCACGGGACATGTTACCAGGTGAACAGGATAAGTTAGTAGAGTGTGTTCCGCTGATGGTTTAATACACACGGGACATTTCACCAGGTGAACAGTGTAAGTGAGGAGAGTGTGTTCCCCTGATTGTTCAATACACACGGGACATGTTACCAGGTGAACAGTATAAGTGAGGAGAGTCTGTTCCCCTGATTGTTTAATACTGACGGGACATGTCAGCAGGTGAACAGTATAAGTGAGGAGAGTGTGTTCCCCTGATGGTTTAATGCACACGGGACATGTTACCAGGTGAACAGTATAAGTGAGGAGAGTCTGTTCCCCTGATTGTTTAATACTGACGGGACATGTCACCAGGTGAACAGTATAAGTGAGGAGAGTCTGTTCCCCTGATTGTTTAATACACACGGGACATGTCATCGGGTGAACAGTATAAGTCAGGAGAGTGTGTTCCCCTGATTGTTTAATACACACGGGACATGTTACCAGGTGAACAGTATAAGTGAGCAGAATGTTTTCCCCTGATGGTTAAATATGCAAAGGACATGTTACCAGGTGAACAGCATAAGTGAGGAGACTGTGTTCTCCTGATGGTTTAATACTGACGGGACATGTTACCAGATGAACAGTATAAGTGAGGAGAGTGTGTTCCCTTGATTGTTTAATACACACCGGACATGTTACCAGGTGAACAGTATAAGTGAGGAGAGTTTCTTCCCCTGATTGTTTAATACACACCGGACATGTTACCAGGTGAACAGTATAAGTGAGGAGAGTGTGTTCCCCTGATTGTTTAATACTCACGGAACATGTTACCAGGTGAACAGGATAAGTGAGGAGAGTGTGTTCCCCTGATGGTTTAACACGCAAGGGACATATTACCAGGTGAACAGTATAAGTGAGGAGAATGTGTTCCACTGATGGTTTAATATACGAGGGAAATGTTACCAGGTGAACAGTATAAGTGAGGAGAGTGTGTTCCCCTGATTGTTTAATACTCACGGAACATGTTACCAGGAGAACAGGATAAGTGAAGAGAGTGTGTTCCCCTGATGGTTTAACACGCAAGGGACATATTACCAGGTGAACAATATAAGTGAGGAGAGTGTGTTCCCCTGATTGTTTAATATACACTGGACATATTACCAGGTGAACAGTATAAGTGAGGAGAGTGCTTTCCCCTGATTGTTTAATATACACTGGACATGTTACCAGGTGAACAGTATCAGTGAGGAGAGTGTGTTGCCCTGATGGTTTAATATACACGGGACATGTTACCAGATGAACAGTATAAGTGAGGCGAGTTTGTTCACCTGATGGGTTAATACAGACGGGACATGTCACTAGGTGAACAGTATAAGTGAGGAGAGTATGTGCCCCTGATTGTTTTATACTCACGGGACATGTTGCCAGTTGAACAGTATAAGTGAGGAGAGTGTGTTCCCCTGATGGTTTAATATACGAGGGAAATGTTACCAGGTGAACAGTAGAAGTGAGGAGAGTGTGTTCCCCTGATGGTTTAATATACGAGGGAAATGTTACCAGGTGAACAGTATAAGTGAGGAGAGTGTGTTCCCCTGATTGTTTAATATACACAGGACATGTTACCAGGTGAACAGTAAAAGTGAGGAGATTGTGTTCCCCTGATGGTTTAACACGCACGGGACATGTTACCAGGTGAACAGTAAAAGTGAGGAGAATGTGTTCCCCTGATGGTTTAATATGCACTGGACATGTTACCAGGTGAACAGTATAAGTGAGGAGAGTGTGTTCCCCTGATTGTTTATTACTCACGGGACATGTTACCAGGTGAACAGAATAAGTGAGGAGAGTGTGTTCCCCTGATGGTTTAACACGCACGGGACATGTTACCAGGTGAATAGTATAAGTGAGGAGAGTGTGTTCCCCTGATTGTTTAATACACACGGGACATGTTACCAGGTGAACAGTATAAGTGAGGCGAGTGTGTTCCCCTGATGGTTTAATATACGAGGGAAATGTTAACAGGTGAACAGTATAAGTGAGGAGAGTGTGTTCCCCTGATTGATTAATACACACGGGACATGTTACCAGGTGAACAGTATAAGTGAGGAGAGTGTGTTCCCCTGATGGTTTAATATACACGGGACATGTTACCAGGTGAACAGTATAAGTGAGGAATGTGTGTTCCCCTGATGGTTTAATACACACGGGACATGTTACCAGGTGAACAGTATAAGTGAGGAATGTGTGTTCCCCTGATTGTTTAATATACACGGGACATGTTACCAGGTGAACAGTATAAGTGAGGAATGTGTGTTCCCCTGATGGTTTAATATACGAGGGAAATGTTAACAGGTGAACAGTATAAGTGAGGAGAGTGTGTTCCCCTGATTGATTAATATACACGGGACATGTTACCAGGTGAACAGTATAAGTGAGGAATGTGTGTTTCCCTGATGGTTTAATACACACGGGACATGTTACCAGGTGAACAGTATAAGTGAGGAGAATGTGTTCCCCTGATTGTTTAATACGCACGGGACATGTTACCAGGTGAACAGTATAAGTGAGGAGAGTGTGTTTCCCTGATTGTTTAATATACCCGGGACATGTCACCAGGTGAAGAGTAGAATTGAGGAGAGTGTGTTCCCCTGATGGTTTAATATTCACGGGACATGTTACCAGGTGAACAGTATAAGTGAGGAGAGTGTGTTCCCCTGATGGTTTAATATACACGGGACATGTCACCAGGTGAACATTATAAGTGAGGAGAGTGAGTTCCCCTGATTGTTTAATACACACAGGACATGTCACCAGGTGAAGAGTAGAATTGAGGAGAGTGTGTTCCCCTGATGGTTTAATATTCACGGGACATGTTACCAGGTGAACAGTATAAGTGAGGAGAGTGTGTTCCCCTGATGGTTTAATATACACGGGACATGTCACCAGGTGAACATTATAAGTGAGGAGAGTGTGTTCCCCTGATTGTTTAAGACACACGGGACATGTTAGCAGGCTAACAGTATAAGTGAGGAGAGTGTGTTCCCCTGATGTTTTAATACACACGGGACATGTTACTAGTTGAACAGTATAAGTGAGTAGAGTGTGTTCCACTGATGGTTTAATATACCCGGGACATGTCAGCAGGTGAACAGTATAAGTGAGGAGAGTGTGTTCCCCTGATGGTTTAATACACACGGGACATGTCACCAGGTGAACAGTATAAGTGAGGAGAGTGTGTTCCCCTGATGGTTTAATACACACGGGACATGTCACCAGGTGAACAGTATAAGTGAGGAGAGTGTGTTCCCCTGATGGTTTAATACACACGGGACATGTCACCAGGTGAACAGTATAAGTGAGGAGAGTGTGTTCCCCTGATGGTTTAATAAACACAGGACATGTTACCAGGTGAACAGTATAAGTGAGGAGAGTGAGTTCCCCTGATTGTTTAATACACACGGGACATGTCACCAGGTGAACAGTATAAGTGAGGAGAGTGTGTTCCCCTGATGGTTTAATACACACGGGACATGTCACCAGGTGAACAGTATAAGTGAGGAGAGTGTGTTCCCCTGATGGTTTAATACACACGGGACATGTCACCAGGTGAACAGTATAAGTGAGGAGAGTGTGTTCCCCTGATGGTTTAATACACACGGGACATGTCACCAGGTGAACAGTATAAGTGAGGAGAGTGTGTTCCCCTGAGGGTTTAATACACACGGGACATGTCACCAGGTGAACAGTATAAGTGAGGAGAGTGAGTTCCCCTGATTGTTTAATACACACGGGACATTTCACCAGGTGAACATTGAAAGTGAGGAGAGTGTGTTCCCCGGATGGTTTAAAACATACGGGACATGTTACCAGGTGAACAGTATAAGTGAGGAGAGTGTGTTCCCCAGATTGTTTAATACACACGGGTCATGTTACCAGGTAAACAGTACAGGTGAGGAGACTGTGTTCCTTTGATGGTTTAATATACACGGGACATCTTACCAGGTGAACAGTATAAGTGAGGAGAGTGTGTTCCCCAGATTGTTTAATACACACGGGTCATGTTACCAGGTTAACAGTACAGGTGAGGAGACTGTGTTCCTTTGATGGTTTAATATACAAGGGACATGTTACCAGGTGAACAGTATAAGTGAGGAGAGTGTGTTCCCCAGATTGTTTAGTACACACGGGACATGTTGCCAGGTGAACAGTATAAGTTAGGAGAGTGTGTTCCCCAGATTGTTTAATACACACGGGTCATGTTACCAGGTTAACAGTACAGGGGAGGAGACTGTGTTCCTTTGATGGTTTAATATACAAGGGACATGTTACCAGGTGAACAGTATAAGTGAGCAGAGTGTGTTCCCCTGATGGTTTAAGACACACAGGACATGTTACCAGGTGAAAAGTATGAGTGAGGAGAGTGTGTACCCCTGATGGTTTAATACACACAGGACATGGCTTTAGGTGAACAGTATAAGTGAGGAGAGTGTGTTCCCCTGATGGTTTAATATACACGGGGCATGTTGCCAGGTGAACTGTATAAGTGAGGAGAGTGTGTTCCCCTGATGGTTTAATATACATGGGGCATGTTGCCAGGTGAACTGTATAACTGAGGAGAGTGAGTTCCCCTGATTGTTTAATACACACAGGACATGTTACCAGGTGAACAGTATGAGTGAGGAGAGTGTGTTCCCCTAATAGTTTAATATACTCAGGACATGCTTCCAGGAGAACAGTTTTAGTGAGGAGACTGTGTTCCCCTGATGGTTTAATATACACGGGACATGTTACCAGGTGAACAGGAAGGCGAGGAGATTGTGTTCCCCTGATTGTTCAATTTACACGGGACGTTTTACCAGGTGAACAGTATAAGTGAGGAGAGTGTGTTCCCCTGATGGTTTAATATACACGGAACATGTTACCAGCTGAACAGTATCAGTGAGGAGATTGTGTTCCCCTGATGGTCACAAACACATGGGACATGTCACCAGGCGAACAGTATAAGTGAGGAGATTGTGTTCCCCTGATGGTTTAAGACACACGGGACATGTTAGCAGGCGAACAGTATAAGTGAGGAGAGTGTGTTCCCCTGATGTTTTAATACACACGGGACATGTTACCAGGTGAACAGTATACGTGAGGAGAGTGTGTTCCCCTAATGTTTTAATAGACACGGGACATGTTACCAGGTGAACAGTATAAGTCAGGAGAGTGTGTTTCGCTGATGTTTTAATACACACGGTACATGTTACCAGGTGAACAGTATAAGTGAGCAGAGTGTGTTCCCCTGATTGTTTAATACACACGGGACATGTTACCAGGTGAACAGTATAAGTGAGGAGAGTGTGTTCCCCAGATTGTTTAATATACACGGGACATGTTACCAGGTGAGCAGTATAAGTGAGGAGAGTGTGTTCCCCTGATTGTTTAATACACACTGGACATGTTACCAGGTGAACAGTATACGTGAGGAGAGTGTGTTCCCCTAATGTTTTAATAGACACGGGACATGTTACCAGGTGAACAGTATAAGTCAGGAGAGTGTGTTTCGCTGATGTTTTAATACACACGGTACATGTTACCAGGTGAACAGTATAAGTGAGCAGAGTGTGTTCCCCTGATTGTTTAATACACACGGGACATGTTACCAGGTGAACAGTATAAGTGAGGCGAGTGTGTTCCCCAGATTGTTTAATATACACGGGACATGTTACCAGGTGAACAGTATAAGTGAGGAGAGTGTGTTCCCCAGATTGTTTAATATACACGGGACATGTTACCAGGTGAACAGTATGAGTGAGGAGAGTGTGTTCCCCTAATGGTTTAATATACTCAGGACATGCTTCCAGGAGAACAGTTTTAGTGAGGAGACTGTGTTCCCCTGATGGTTTAATATACACGGGACATGTTACCAGGTGAACAGGAAGGCGAGGAGATTGTGTTCCCCTGATTGTTCAATTTACACGGGACGTTTTACCAGGTGAACAGTATAAGTGAGGAGAGTGTGTTCCCCTGATGGTTTAATATACACGGAACATGTTACCAGCTGAACAGTATCAGTGAGGAGATTGTGTTCCCCTGATGGTCACAAACACATGGGACATGTCACCAGGCGAACAGTATAAGTGAGGAGATTGTGTTCCCCTGATGGTTTAAGACACACGGGACATGTTAGCAGGCGAACAGTATAAGTGAGGAGAGTGTGTTCCCCTGATGTTTTAATACACACGGGACATGTTACCAGGTGAACAGTATACGTGAGGAGAGTGTGTTCCCCTAATGTTTTAATAGACACGGGACATGTTACCAGGTGAACAGTATAAGTCAGGAGAGTGTGTTTCGCTGATGTTTTAATACACACGGTACATGTTACCAGGTGAACAGTATAAGTGAGCAGAGTGTGTTCCCCTGATTGTTTAATACACACGGGACATGTTACCAGGTGAACAGTATAAGTGAGGAGAGTGTGTTCCCCAGATTGTTCAATATACACGGGACATGTTACCAGGTGAGCAGTATAAGTGAGGAGAGTGTGTTCCCCTGATTGTTTAATACACACTGGACATGTTACCAGGTGAACAGTATACGTGAGGAGAGTGTGTTCCCCTAATGTTTTAATAGACACGGGACATGTTACCAGGTGAACAGTATAAGTCAGGAGAGTGTGTTTCGCTGATGTTTTAATACACACGGTACATGTTACCAGGTGAACAGTATAAGTGAGCAGAGTGTGTTCCCCTGATTGTTTAATACACACGGGACATGTTACCAGGTGAACAGTATAAGTGAGGCGAGTGTGTTCCCCAGATTGTTTAATATACACGGGACATGTTACCAGGTGAACAGTATAAGTGAGGAGAGTGTGTTCCCCAGATTGTTTAATATACACGGGACATGTTACCAGGTGAACAGTATAAGTGAGGCGAGTGTGTTCCCCAGATTGTTTAATATACACGGGACATGTGACCAGGTGAACAGTATAAGTGAGGAGAGTGTTTTCCCCTGATAGTTTAATACACACGGGACATGTTACAAGGTGAACAGTATAAGAGAGGAGAGTGTGTTCCCTGATGGTTTAATACACACGGGACATGTTACCAGGTGAAGAGTATAAGTGAGGAGAGTGTGTTCCCCTGATGGTTTAATATACAGGGGACATGTTACAAGGTGAACAGTATAAGTGAGGAGAGTGTGTTCCCCTGATTGTTTAATACACACAGGACATTTCACCAGGTGAACAGTATAAGTGTGGAGACTGTGTTCCACTGATGGTTTAATACACACGGGACATGTCAGCAGGTGAACAGTATATGTGAGGAGAGTGTGTTCCCCTGATGGTTTAACACGCACGGGACATGTTACTAGGTGAACAGTATAAGTGAGTAGAGTGTGTTCCGCTGATGGTTTAATACACACGGGACATGTTACCAGGTGAACAGTATAAGTGAGGAGAGTGAGTTCCCCTGATGGTTTAATACACACGGGACATGTCACCAGGTGAACAGTATAAGTGAGGAGAGTGAGTTCCCCTGATTGTTTAATACACACAGGACATGTTACCAAGTGAACAGTATAAGTGAGGAGAGTGAGTTCCCCTGATTGTTTAATACACACGGGACATGTCACCAGGTGAACAGTATAAGTGAGGAGAGTGAGTTCCCCTGATGGTTTAATACACACGGGACATGTCACCAGGTGAACAGTATAAGTGAGGAGAGTGAGTTCCCCTGATTGTTTAATACACACGGGACATGTCACCAGGTGAACAGTATAAGTGAGGAGAGTGTGTTCCCCTGATGGTTTAATACACACGGGACATGTCACCAGGTGAACAGTATAAGTGAGGAGAGTGTGTTCCCCTGATTGTTTAATACACACGGGACATTTCACCAGGTGAACATTGTAAGTGAGGAGAGTGTGTTCCCCTGATTGTTTTTTATAGAAGGGACATGTAACCAGGTGAACAGTATAAGTGAGGAGAGTGTGTTCCCCGGATGGTTTAAAACATACGGGACATGTTACCAGGTGAACAGTATAAGTGAGGCGAGTGTGTTCCCCTGATGGTTTAATACACACGGGACATGTCACCAGGTGAACAGTATAAGTGAGGAGAGTGAGTTCCCCTGATTGTTTAATACACACGGGACATTTCACCAGGTCAACATTGTAAGTGAGGAGAGTGTGTTCCCCTGATTGTTTTTTATAGAAGGGACATGTAACCAGGTGAACAGTATAAGTGAGGAGAGTGTGTTCCCCGGATGGTTTAAAACATACGGGACATGTTACCAGGTGAACAGTATAAGTGAGGCGAGTGTGTTCCCCAGAATGTTTAATATACACAAGACATGTTCCCAGGTGAGCAGTATAAGTGAGGAGAGTGTGTTCCTCTGATTGTTTAATATCCACGGGACATGTTACCAGGTGAACTGTATAAGTGAGGAGAATGTGTTTCGCTGATGTTTTAATACACATGGGACATGTTACCAGGTGAACAGTTTAAGTGAAGAGAGTGTGTTTCGCTGATGTTTTAATACACACGGGACATGTTACCAGATGAACAGTATAAGTGACGCGAGCGTGTTCCCCAGATTGTTTAATATACACGGGACATGTTCCCAGGTGAACCGTATAAGTGAGGAGAGTGTGTTCTCCTGTTTGTTTAATACACACGGGACATGTTACCAGGTGAACAGTATAAGTGAGCAGAGTGTGTTCCCCTGATGGTTTAATATACACGAGACATGTTACCAGGTGAACAGTATAAGTGAGCTGAGTGTGTTCCCCTGATGGTTTAATACACACGGGACATGTTACCAGGTGAACAGTAAAAGTGAGGAGATTGTGTTCCCCTGATGGTTTAACACGCACGGGACATGTTACCAGGTGAACAGTAAAAGTGAGGAGAATGTGTTCCCCTGATGGTTTAATATGCACTGGACATGTTACCAGGTGAACAGTATAAGTGAGGAGAGTGTGTTCCCCTGATTGTTTATTACTCACGGGACATGTTACCAGGTGAACAGAATAAGTGAGGAGAGTGTGTTCCCCTGATGGTTTAACACGCACGGGACATGTTACCAGGTGAATAGTATAAGTGAGGAGAGTGTGTTCCCCTGATTGTTTAATACACACGGGACATGTTACCAGGTGAACAGTATAAGGGAGGCGAGTGTGTTCCCCTGATGGTTTAATATACGAGGGAAATGTTAACAGGTGAACAGTATAAGTGAGGAGAGTGTGTTCCCCTGATTGATTAATACACACGGGACATGTTACCAGGTGAACAGTATAAGTGAGGAGAGTGTGTTCCCCTGATGGTTTAATATACACGGGATATGTTACCAGGTGAACAGTATAAGTGAGGAGAGTGTGTTACGGTGATTGTTTAATACTCACGGGACATGTTACCAGGTGAACAGTATAAGTGAGGAGAGTGTGTTCCCCTGATGGTTTAACACGCACGGGACATGTTACCAGGTGAACAGTATAAGTGAGGAGAGTGTGTTCCCCTGATTGTTTAATATACCCGGGACATGTCACCAGGTGAAGAGTAGAATTGAGGAGAGTGTGTTCCCCTGATGGTTTAATATTCACGGGACATGTTACCAGGTGAACAGTATAAGTGAGGAGAGTGTGTTCCCCTGATGGTTTAATATGCACGGGACATGTTACCAGGTGAACAGTATAAGTGAGGAGAGTGTGTTCCCCTGATGGTTTAATATTCACGGGACATGTTACCAGGTGAACATTATAAGTGAGGAGAGTGAGTTCCCCTGATTGTTTAATACACACAGGACATGTCACCAGGTGAAGAGTATAAGTGAGGAGAGTGTGTTCCCCTGATTGTTTAATACACACGGGACATGTCACCAGGTGAACAGTATATGTGAGGAGAGTGTGTTCCCCTGATGGTTTAATACGCACGGGACATGTTACTAGGTGAACAGTATAAGTGAGTAGAGTGTGTTCCACTGATGGTTTAATATACCCGGGACATATCAGCAGGTGAACAGTATAAGTGAGGAGAGTGTGTTCCCCTGATGGTTTAATATACCCGGGACATGTCAGCAGGTGAACAGTATAATTGAGGAGATTGTGTTCCCCTGATGGTTTAATACACACGGGACATGTCACCAGGTGAACAGTATAAGTGAGGAGAGTGTGTTCCCCTGATGGTTTAATACACACGGGACATGTCACCAGGTGAACAGTATAAGTGAGGAGAGTGAGTTCCCCTGATTGTTTAATACACACGGGACATGTCACCAGGTGAACAGTATAAGTGAGGAGAGTGTGTTCCCCTGATGGTTTAATACACACGGGACATGTCACCAGGTGAACAGTATAAGTGAGGAGAGTGAGTTCCCCTGATTGTTTAATACACACGGGACATTTCACCAGGTGAACATTGAAAGTGAGGAGAGTGTGTTCCCCGGATGGTTTAAAACATACGGGACATGTTACCAGGTGAACAGTATAAGTGAGGAGAGTGTGTTCCCCAGATTGTTTAATACACACGGGTCATGTTACCAGGTAAACAGTACAGGTGAGGAGACTGTGTTCCTTTGATGGTTTAATATACACGGGACATCTTACCAGGTGAACAGTATAAGTGAGGAGAGTGTGTTCCCCAGATTGTTTAATACACACGGGTCATGTTACCAGGTTAACAGTACAGGTGAGGAGACTGTGTTCCTTTGATGGTTTAATATACAAGGGACATGTTACCAGGTGAACAGTATAAGTGAGGAGAGTGTGTTCCCCAGATTGTTTAGTACACACGGGACATGTTGCCAGGTGAACAGTATAAGTTAGGAGAGTGTGTTCCCCAGATTATTTAATACACACGGGTCATGTTACCAGGTTAACAGTACAGGGGAGGAGACTGTGTTCCTTTGATGGTTTAATATACAAGGGACATGTTACCAGGTGAACAGTATAAGTGAGCAGAGTGTGTTCCCCTGATGGTTTAAGACACACAGGACATGTTACCAGGTGAAAAGTATGAGTGAGGAGAGTGTGTACCCCTGATGGTTTAATACACACAGGACATGGCTTTAGGTGAACAGTATAAGTGAGGAGAGTGTGTTCCCCTGATGGTTTAATATACACGGGGCATGTTGCCAGGTGAACTGTATAAGTGAGGAGAGTGTGTTCCCCTGATGGTTTAATATACATGGGGCATGTTGCCAGGTGAACAGTATAACTGAGGAGAGTGAGTTCCCCTGATTGTTTAATACACACAGGACATGTTACCAGGTGAACAGTATGAGTGAGGAGAGTGTGTTCCCCTAATGGTTTAATATACTCAGGACATGCTTCCAGGAGAACAGTTTTAGTGAGGAGACTGTGTTCCCCTGATGGTTTAATATACACGGGACATGTTACCAGGTGAACAGGAAGGCGAGGAGAGTGTGTTCCCCTGATTGTTCAATTTACACGGGACGTTTTACCAGGTGAACAGTATAAGTGAGGAGAGTGTGTTCCCCTGATGGTTTAATATACACGGAACATGTTACCAGCTGAACAGTATCAGTGAGGAGATTGTGTTCCCCTGATGGTTACAAACACATGGGACATGTCACCAGGCGAACAGTATAAGTGAGGAGATTGTGTTCCCCTGATGGTTTAAGACACACGGGACATGTAAGCAGGCGAACAGTATAAGTGAGGAGAGTGTGTTCCCCTGATGTTTTAATACACACGGGACATGTTACCAGGTGAACAGTATACGTGAGGAGAGTGTGTTCCCCTAATGTTTTAATAGACACGGGACATGTTACCAGGTGAACAGTATAAGTCAGGAGAGTGTGTTTCGCTGATGTTTTAACACACACGGTACATGTTACCAGGTGAACAGTATAAGTGAGGAGAGTGTGTTCCCCTGATGGTTTAATATACACGGGACATGTTACCAGGTGAACAGTATAAGTGAGCAGAGTGTGTTATCCTGATTGTTTAATACACACGGGACATGTTACCAGGTGAACAGTATAAGTGAGGCGAGTGTGTTCCCCAGATTGTTTAATATACACGGGACATGTTACCAGGTGAGCAGTATAAGTGAGGAGAGTGTGTTCCCCTGATTGTTTAATACACACTGGACATGTTACCAGGTGAAAAGTATAAGTGAGGAGAGTGTTTTCCCCTGATAGTTTAATACACACGGGACATGTTACCAGGTGAACAGTATAAGTGAGGAGAGTGTGTTCCCTGATGGTTTAATACACACGGGACATGTTACCAGGTGAAGAGTATAAGTGAGGAGAGTGTGTTCCCTGATTGTTTAGTACACACAGGACATGTTACCAGGTGAACAGTATAAGTGAGGAGAGTGTGTTCCCCTGATTGTTTATTACACACAGGACATTTCACCAGGTGAACAGTAAAAGTGTGGAGACTGTGTTCCACTGATGGTTTAATACACACGGGACATGTCAGCAGGCGAACAGTATATGTGAGGAGAGTGTGTTCCCCTGATGGTTTAACACGCACGGGACATGTTACTAGGTGAACAGTATAAGTGAGTAGAGTGTGTTCCGCTGATGGTTTAATACACACGGGACATGTCACCATGTGAACAGTATAAGTGAGGAGAGTGAGTTCCCCTGATGGTTTAATACACACGGGACATGTCACCAGGTGAACAGTATAAGTGAGGAGAGTGAGTTCCCCTGATTGTTTAATACACACGGGACATGTCACCAGGTGAACAGTGTAAGTGAGGAGAGTGAGTTCCCCTGATTGTTTAATACACACGGGACATTTCACCAGGTGAACATTGTAAGTGAGGAGAGTGTGTTCCCCTGATTGTTTTTTATAGAAGGGACATGTAACCAGGTGAACAGTATAAGTGAGGAGAGTGTGTTCCCCGGATGGTTTAAAACATACGGGACATGTTACCAGGTGAACAGTATAAGTGAGGCGAGTGTGTTCCCCAGATTGTTTAATATACACAAGACATGTTCCCAGGTGAACAGTATAAGTGAGGAGAATGTGTTTCGCTGATGTTTTAATACACATGGGACATGTTACCAGGTGAACAGTTTAAGTGAAGAGAGTGTGTTTCGCTGATGTTTTAATACACATGGGACATGTTACCAGGTGAACAGTATAAGTGACGCGAGCGTGTTCCCCAGATTGTTTAATATACACGGGACATGTCACCAGGTGAACAGTATAAGTGAGGAGAGTGTGTTCCCCTGTTTGTTTAATACACACGGGACATGTTACCAGGTGAACAGTATAAGTGAGCTGAGTGTGTTCCCCTGATGGTTTAATACACACGGGACATGTTACCAGGTGAACAGTATCGGTGAGGAGACTGTGTTCCACTGATAGTTTAATAGACACGGGACATGTTACCAGGTGAACAGTAAAAGTGAGGAGAGTGTGTTGCCCTGATGGTTTAATATACACGAGACATGTTACCATGTGAACAGTATAAGTGAGGAGAGGGTGTTCCCCTGATGATTTAATACACACGGGACATGTTACCAGATGAACAGTATAAGTAATGAGAGTGTGTTTCCCTGATGTTTTAATACACACGGGACATGTTACCATGTGAACAGTATAAGTGAGGAGAGTGTGTTGCCCTGATGGTTTAATATACACGAGACATGTTACCATGTGAACAGTATAAGTGAGGAGAGGGTGTTCCCCTGATGATTTAATACACACGGGACATGTGACCAGATGAACAGTATAAATGAGGAGAGTGTGTTCCCCTAATGTTTTAATAGACACGGGACATATTACCAGGTTAACAGTATAAGTGAGGAGAGTGTGTTCCCCTGATGGTTTAATATACACGAGACATATTACCAGGTGAACAGTATAAGTGAGGAGAGTGTGTTCCCCTGATGGTTCAATATACACGGGACATGTTACCAGGTGAACAGTAAAGTGAGGAGAGTGTGTTCCCCTGATGGTTTAATATACACGGGACATGTCAGCAGGTGAACAGTATAAGGGAGGAAGTGTTTTCCCCTGTTTGTTTTATATACACGGGACATGTTACAAGGTGAACAGTAAAGTGAGGAGAGTATGTTCCCCTGATGGTTCAATATACACGGGACATGTTACCAGGTGAACAGTAAAGTGAGGAGAGTGTGTTTCCCTGATGGTTTAACACACACAGACATGTTACCAGGTGAACAGTAAAGTGAGGAGAGTGTGTTCCCCTGATTGTTTAATAGACACGGGACATGTCACCAGGTGAACAGTATAAGTGAGGAGAGAGTGTTCCCCTGATGGTTTAATATACACGGGACATGTTACCAGGAGAACAGTATAAGTGAGGCGAGAGTGTTCCCCTGATGGTTTAATATACACGGGACATGTTACCAGGTGAACAGTATAAGTGAGGAGAGTGTGTTCCCCTGTTTGTTTAATAGACACGGGACATGTTACCAGGTGAACAGTATAAGTGAGGAGAGTGTGTTCCCCTGATGGTTTAATATACACGGGACATGTTACCAGGAGAACAGTATAAGTGAGGGGAGTGTGTTCCCCTGATTGTTTAATATACACGGGACATGTTACCAGGAGAACAGTATAAGTGAGGGGAGTGTGTTCCCCTGATTGTTTAATATACACGGGACATGTTACCAGGTGAACAGTATAAGTGAGGAGAGTGTGTTCCCCTGATTGTTTAATATACACGGGACATGTTACCAGGTGAACAGTATAAGTGAGGAGAGTGTGTTCCCCTGATTGTTTAATATACACGGGACATGTTACCAGGTGAACAGTATAAGTGAGGAGAGTGTGTTCCCCTGATGGTTTAATATACACGGGACATGTTACCAGGTGAACAGTATAAGTGAGGAGAGTGTGTTCCCCTGATGGTTTAATATACACGGGACATGTTACCAGGAGAACAGTATAAGTGAGGGGAGTGTGTTCCCCTGATTGTTTAATATACACAGGACATGTTACCAGGAGAACAGTATAAGTGAGGGGAGTGTGTTCCCCTGATTGTTTAATATACACGGGACATGTTACCAGGTGAACAGTATAAGTGAGGAGAGTGTGTTCCCCTGATGGTTTAATATACACGGGACATGTTACCAGGTGAACAGTATAAGTGAGGAGAGTGTGTTCCCCTGATGGTTTAATATACACGGGACATGTTACCAGGTGAACAGTATAAGTGAGGGGAGTGTGTTCCCCTGATTGTTTAATATACACAGGACATGTTACCAGGAGAACAGTATAAGTGAGGGGAGTGTGTTCCCCTGATTGTTTAATATACACGGGACATGTTACCAGGTGAACAGTATAAGTGAGGAGAGTGTGTTCCCCTGATGGTTTAATATACACGGGACATGTTACCAGGTGAACAGTATAAGTGAGGAGAGTGTGTTCCCCTGATTGTTTAATATACACGGGACATGTTACCAGGTGAACAGTATAAGTGAGGAGAGTGTGTTCCCCTGATGGTTTAATATACACGGGACATGTTACCAGGTGAACAGTATAAGTGAGGAGAGTGTGTTCCCCTGATGGTTTAATATACACGGGACATGTTACCAGGTGAACAGTATAAGTGAGGAGAGTGTGTTCCCCTGATTGTTTAACACACACAGATATGTCACCAGGTGAACAGTATAAGTGAGCAGAATGTTTTGGCCTGATGGTTTAATATACACAGGACATGTTACCAGGTGAACAGTATAAGTGAGGAGAGTGTGTTCCCCTGATTGTTTAATATGCACGGGACATGTTACCAGGTGAACAGTATAAGTGAGGAGAGAGTGTTCCCCTGATGGTTTAATATAGACGGGACATGTTGACAGGTGAACAGTATAAGTGAGGAGAGTGTGTTCCCCTGATTGTTTAATACACACAGGACATGTTACCAGGCGAACAGAATAAGTGAGGAGATTGTGATCCCCTGATGGTTTCAGAAACACGGGACATGTCAAAAGGCGAACAGAATAAGTGAGGAGAGTGTGTTCCCCTGATTGTTTAATACACACGGGACATGTTACCAGGCAAACAGTTTAAGTGAGGAGACTGTGTTCCCCTGATTTTTTAATGCACGAGGGACATTTCACTAGGTGAACAGTATGAGTGAGGAGAGTGTGTTCCCCTGATGGTTTAATATACACGGGACATGTTACCAGGCAAACAGTTTAAGTGAGGAGACTGTGTTCCCCTGATTTTTTAATGCACGCGGGACATTTCACTAGGTGAACAGTATGAGTGAGGAGAGAGTGTTCCACTGATGGTTTAATATACGCGGGACATGTTACCAGGTGAACAGTCGAAGTGAGGAGAGTTTGTTCCCCTGATGGTTTAATACTGACGGGACATGTTACCTGGTGAACAGTATAAGTGAGGAGAGTGTGTTCCCCTGATTGTTTAATACACACGGGACATTTTACCAGATGAACAGTATAAGTGAGGAGACTGTGTTCCCCTGATGGTTTAATATACACGGGACATGTTACCAGGTGAACAGTATAAGTGAGGAGAGTGTGTTCCCCTGATGATTTCATACACACGGGGCATGTTACCAGGTGAACAGTGTAAGTGAGGAGAGTGTGTTCCCCTGATTGTTTAATACACAAAGGACATGTTACCAGGTGAACAATGTAAGTGAGGAGAGTGTGTTCCCCTGATTGTTTAATATACACGGGACATGTTACCAGGTGAAGAGTATAAGTGAGGAGAGTGTGTTCCCCTGATTGTTTAATACTGATGGGATGGGAGTGGGGGAGGGCAGTGGGGGAGTGGAGTGGGAGTGGAGTGGGGGAATGGAGTGGGAGGGGAGTGGGGGAGTGCAGTGGGAGGCGGCTGGGAGGGGGAGTGGGAGGCGAGTGGGAGGGGGAGTGGGAGGGGTAGTGGGAGGGGAGGAGGTAGGGGAGAGGAGGAGGGGAGGGGGGAAGGGGAAGGGTGAGGGTGAGGGGATTGCGATGGGAGGGGGTAGGTGAGCGTTAAGGGGAGTGGGAGAGGGGAGTGAGGGAGTGAGGGAGGGGAGTGGGGAAGTGGCAGTGGTAGGGGAGTGGGAGTGGGAGATGGGTGGCGGACGGTGTGGGAAGTGGGTGGAGGCGGGGTTGGGAAGGTGATTGGGGGAGGGGAGTGGGGGAGGGGAGTGGGAAGGGGGTGTTGGAGAGGTTGGGAAGGTTTATGGGGGAGGGGAGTGGGGAAGGGGGTGGGGGAGGGGAGTGGGAAGGGGGTGTTGGAGAGGTTGGGAAGGTGATTGGGGGAGGGGAGTGGGGGCGGGTTGTTCGGGAGGGGAGGGGGGGAATTGATTGGGAAGGGGAGTGGGGGAGGGGAGATGACGGGAGTAGGGGTGGCAGTGGGAGAGGGGAGTGGGAAGGGGAGTGGAGTAGGGGAGAGGAGGGTAGGAGGGTAGAGTAGGGGAGGAGGGGGGATGAGGGTAGAGGAGGGGAGTAGGGGTGGCTGTGGGAGAGGGGAGTGGGAATGGGAGTGGAGGAGGGGAGGAGGGTAGAGTAGGGGAGGAGGGGAGAGGAGGGGAGTCGGGTAGGCTGTGGGAGATTGGAGTGGGAAGGGTAGTGGGGGAGGGAAGAGGTGGGGAGAGGAGGCTGTGAGAGAGGGGAATGGCAAGGGGAGTGTGGAGGGGAGAGGATGGGAATGGGGAGGCTGTGGGAGAGGGGCGTGGTAAGCGGAAGGTGGAGGGGAGCGGAGGGAGGAGAGGGGTAGCGAGTGGGAGTGGCAGAGGGAAGTGAGTGATGGGAGTGTGGGAGGGTTGAAGGGGAGCGGAGTGGAGGAGGGATGTGGGGGACGGTGAGTGGGTGAGGGGAGTGGGACAGGGGAGTGGGGGAGGGGAGTGGGGGAGGGGAGTGGAAGCGGAGTGGGGAGGGAGTGGAAGGGGAGTGGGGGAGGTGAGTGGAAGGGGAGTGGGGGGGAGGGGAGTGGAAGGGGAGTGGGGGAGGGGAGTGGGGGAAGGGAGTGGAAGGGGAGTGGGGGGGGAGGGGAGTGGAAGGGGAGTGGGGGAGGGGAGTGGAAGGGGAGTGGGGGAGGGGAGTGGAAGGGGAGTGGGGGGGAGGGGAGTGGAAGGGGAGTGGGGGGGAGGGGAGTGGAAGGGGAGTGGGGGAAGGGAGGGGAAGGTGGAGGGGAGCGGAGGGAGGAGAGGGGTAGCGAGTGGGAGTGGCAGAGGGAAGTGAGTGATGGGAGTGTGGGAGGGTTGAAGGGGAGCGGAGTGGAGGAGGGATGTGGGGGACGGTGAGTGGGTGAGGGGAGTGGGAAAGGGGAGTGGGGGAGGGGAGTGGGGGAGGGGAGTGGAAGCGGAGTGGGGAGGGAGTGGAAGGGGAGTGGGGGAGGTGAGTGGAAGGGGAGTGGGGGGGAGGGGAGTGGAAGGGGAGTGGGGGAGGGGAGTGGGGGAAGGGAGTGGAAGGGGAGTGGGGGGGAGGGGAGTGGAAGGGGAGTGGGGGAGGGGAGTGGAAGGGGAGTGGGGGAGGGGAGTGGAAGGGGAGTGGGGGGGAGGGGAGTGGAAGGGGAGTGGGGGAGGGGAGTGGAAGGGGAGTGGGGGGAGGGGAGTGGAAGGGGAGTGGGGGAGGGGAGTGGAAGGGGAGTGGGGGAGGGGAGTGGGGGAGGGGAGTGGAAGTGGAGTGGGCGAGCAAAGTTGGAAGGACTGTGGGAGGGGAGTTTGAGGGGAGTTGGAAGGGGAGGGGAGTGGGAGAGGGGAGTGGAAGGGGAGTGGGGGAAGGGAGGGGAAGGTGGAGGGGAGCGGAAGGAGGAGAGGGGTAGCGAGTGGGAGTGGCGGAGGGAAGTGTTTGATGGGAGTGTGGGAGGGTTGAAGGGGAGCGGAGTGGAGGAGGGATGTGGGGGACGGTGGGTGGGTGAGGGGAGTGGGACAGGGGAGTGGAAAGGGAGTGGGAAAGGGTAGTGGGGGAGGGGAGTGGAAGCGGAGTGGGGAGGGAGTGGAAGGGGGGAATGGGAGTGGAGGAGGGGGAGTGGGGGAGGGGGTGTGGGGGAGTGGGGTGGTGGAGGGGAGTGGGGGAGTGGGGGAGTGGGGGAGGGGAGTGTGGGAGGGGCGTGGGGAGGGGACTGGGGGAGCGAAGTGGAAAGGAGAGTGGGTGAGGGGAGTGGGACAGCAGAGTGGAAGAGGAGTGGGAAAGGGTAGTGGGGGAGGGGAGTGGAAGCGGAGTGGGGAGGGGAGTGGAAGGGGATTTGGGGAGGGGAGTGGAAGGGGATTGGGGGGGGAGGGGAATGGAAGGGGAGTGGGGGAGGGGAGTGGGGGAGGGGAGTGGAAGGGGAGTGGGCGAGCAAAGTGGGAAGGAGAGTGGGGGAGGGGAGTGGAGGTGGGATTTTGGGGACTGGAGTGGGGTTGAGGAGTGTGGGAGGGGAGTGATGTAGGGTAGTGGTGGAGGGTGGTTGGGGCAGGGGAGTTGGGGAGGGTCGTGTGTTAGGGGAATGGGGAGGGGGTTTGGGGAGCGGAATGGAGGAGCGAAGTTTGGGAGGCGAGTGGGGAGGGGAGTGGAAGGGGAGTGGGTGAGCGAAGTGGGAAGGAGAGTGGGGGAGGGGTGTGGGAAGGGGAGTAGGGGAGGGGAGTTGGAAGGGGAGTGGGGGAGGGGAGTTGGAAGGGGAGTGGGGGAGGGGAGTGGGGAAGTGGGGGAGCGAAGTGGGAAGGAGAGTGGGGGAGGGGAGTGCGAAGGAGAGTGGGGGAGGGGAATGCGAAGGAGAGTGGGGGAGGGGAGTGCGTAGGGGTGTGGGAAGGGGAGTGAGGGAGGGGAGTGGGAATGGGAGTGGGGGAGGGGAGTGGAAGGGCAGTGGGGGCGGGGAGTGGAGTAGCGGAGAGGAGAGGAGTGCAGAGGAGGAGAGTGGGGTCGTGGAGTTGGGGAGGGGATTGGGAAGGGGAGTGGGGAGGAGAGAGGAGGGGGAGAGGAGAGGGGTAGAGAGTGGGAGTGGTGGAGGGAAGTGGGGGAGGAGAGTGTGGGAGGAGAGAAGGGAAGGGGACTGGGATAGGGGAGTGGGAGTGGGGTGTGGAAAAGTGGAGTGGGGGTGGGGTGTGGTGCAGGGGAGTGGGTGTGTGGGGGGAGTGGGGTAGGGGAGTTGGTGAGGGGTGTGGAGGAAGGGAGTGGGTGTGTGTAGGGCAGTGGGGTCGGGGAGTGGGTGTGGGGTGTGGAGGAGGGGAGTGGGGGAGGAGATTGGGGAGGGGAGTGGGGGAGGGGAGTGGGGGAGGAGCGTGGAGTAGGGGAGTGGTGGAGGGGAGTGGGGTAGGGGAATGGGGGAGGGGGGTTGGGGAGCGGAGTGGAGTAAGGACGTTTGGGAGGGGAGTGGGGGAGGGGAGTGATTTAGGGGAGTGGTGGAGGGGTGTGGGGTAGGGGAATTGGGGCGGGGAGTGGGCAAGGGGAGCTGGGGAGCGCAGTGGTGTAGGGGAGTCGGGGAGTGAGTTTGGGGAGGGGAGTGCGGTAGGGATGTGGGGGTGGAGAGTGGGGGTGAGCGGGGGAGAGGAGAGGGATAGGGGAGTGGGGGATGTGTGTGGGAGGGAGTTGGGCAGGGGAATGGGTGTGGGAAGTTGGGGAGGGGAGTGGGGGATGGGAGTTAGGGAGGGGAGTGGGGGAGGTGAGTGGGAGGGAGTTGGTGGGGGGAGTTGGAAGGGGAGTGGGTGGGGTGTGGGGGAGGGGCGTAGAAGGAATCTGGGGGAGGGGAGTGGAAATGGTGTGGAGGAGGGGAGTGGGGGAGGGGATGTGGGGAGGGGAGTGGGGGAGGGGAGTGCGGGTGGGGAGTGGAAGGGGATTGGGGGAGGGGAGTGGGGGAGGAGATTGGGGGAGGGGAATGAGGGAGGAGTGTGGAGTAGGGGTTTGGGGGAGAGGAGTGGGATAGGGGAAGGGGAGGGGTATTGGAGAACGGGGTGGGGGAGCGGAGTGGAGTAGGGAAGTTTGGGAGGCGAGTGGGGGAGCTGAGTGGGGGAGGGGAGTGATATAGGGGGGTGGGGGAGGGGAGTGGGGTCGGGGAGTTGGGGCGGGGAGTGGGCAAGGGGAGCTGGGGAGCGCAGTGGGGTAGAGGAGTGGGGGTGGAGAGTGGGAGTGAGCGGGGGAGGGGAGTGGTATTGGGGAGTGGGGGAGGTGAGTGGGAGGAAGTTGGTGGGGGGATTTGGGGAGATGAGTGGGGGAGGGAAGTTGGGGAAGTGAGTGGGGTTGGGGTGTGAGGGAGGGGAGTTAGGGAGGGGAGTGGGGAGTTGAGTGGGAGGGAGTTAGTGAGGGGAGTTGGGGAGGTGAGGGGGGAGGGGAGTGGGGGAGGGGAGTTAGGGAGGTGAGTGGGAGGGAGTTAGTGAGGGGAGTTGGGGAGTTGAGTGGGGGAGGGGAGTGGGGGTGCGGAGTTAGGGAGGTGGGTGGGGTAGGGGAGTGGGGTTGGGGAGCGGAATGGAGGAGGGCAGTTTGGGAGGCGAGTGTGGGAGGGGAGTGGAGAGGAGTGGAGAGGAGGGGAGTGGGGGAGGTGAGTGAGAGGGAGTTAGTGAGGGGAGTTGGTGAGGTGAGGGGGAGGGAGTTGGTGAGGGGGATTGGGGAGGTAAGTGGGGTGGGGGAGTGAGGGAGGGGAGTTAGGGAGGGGAGTGGGGTGAGGGAGGGGAGTTAGGGAGGGGAGTGGGGGAGGTGAGTGGGAGGGAGTTAGTGAGGGGAGTTGGGGAGGTGAGGGGGAGGGGAGTGGGGGAGGCGAGTTAGGGAGGGGAGTTAAGGAGGTGAGTGGGAGGGAGTTGGTGAGGGGAGTTGGGGAGGTGAGTAGTGGAGGGGTGTGGGCTTGCGGAGTTAGGGATGTGAGTGGGGTTGGGGTGTGGGGGAGTGGAGTGGGTAAGGGGAGCTGGGGATGGGATTTGGGTAGGGGAATGGGGGAGGGTGTTTGGGGAGCGGAGTGGAGTAGGGAAGTTTGGGAGGCGAGTGGGGGATGGGAGTGGTGTCGGGGAGTGGGGGAGGGGTGTGATATATGCGAGTGGGGGAGGGGAGTGAGGTAGGGGAGTTGGGGCGGGGAGTGGGCAAGGGGAGCTGGGGAGCGCAGTGGGGTGGGGAGTGGGGGTGGAGAATGGGGGTGAGCGGGGGAGGGGAGTGGGATAGGGGAGTGGGTACCATGAGTGGGAGGGAGTTGGGCAGGGGAGTGAGTGAGGGGAGTTGGGGAGGGGTGTGAGGGAGGGGAGTTAGGGAGAGGAGTGGGGGAGGTGAGTGGGAGGGAGTTGGTGGGGAGAGTTGGGGAGATGAGTGGGGGAGGGGAATGGGGGAGGGAAGTTGGTGATCTGAGAGGGGTAGGGGAGTGAGGGAGGGGAGATAGGGAGGGGAGTGGGGGAGGTGAGTGGGAGGGAGTTAGTGAGTGGAGTTATGGAGGTGAGTGGGAGGGAGTTGGGAAGGTGAATGGGGGAGGGGAGTTGGGGTAGGGGAGTGGGGGAGGGGAGTGGGTAAGGGGTGCTGGGGAGGGGATTTGGGTAGGGGAATGGGGGCGTGGGTTTGGGGAGCGGAGTGGAGTATTGAAGTTTGGGAGGCGAGTGGGGAATGGGAGTGGTGTAGGGGAGGGGGGAGGAGAATGACAGAGGGGAGTGGGGGAAGGGATCTGGTGAGGGGAGTGGGGTAGTGGAGTGGGGGAGGGGTGTGATATAGGGGAGTGCGGGAGGGGAGTGGGGTAGGGGAGTTGGGGCGGGGAGTGGGAAATGGGAGCTGGGGAGTGCAGTGGGGTAGGGGAGTGGGGGTGGAGAGTGGGGGTGAGCGGTGGATTGGAGTGGGATAGGGGAGTGGGGGAGGTGAGTGGGAGGGAGTTGGGCAGGTGAGTGGGTAAGGGGAGTTGGGGAGGGGAGTTAGGGAGGGGAGTGGGGGAGGTGAGTAGGAGGGAGTTGTTGGGGGGAGTTGGGGAGATGTGGGGGAGGGGAGTGAGGGATGGGAGTTAGGGAGGGGAGTGGGGGAGGTGAGTGGGAGGGAGTTAGTGAGTGGAGTTGTGGAGGTGAGGGGGTGGGGAGTGGGGGAGGGGAGTTATGCAGGTGAGTGGGAGGGAGTTGGGAAGGTGAGTTGGGGAGGGGAGTTGGCGTGCGGAGTTAGGGAGGTGAGTTGCGTCGGGGAGTTGGGGAGGGGAGTTAGGGAGGGGAGTGGGGGAGGTGAGTGGGAGGACTTAGTGAGGGGAGTTGGGGAGGTGAGGGGGAGGGGAGTGGGGGAGGGGAGTTAGGGATGTGAGTGGGGCAGGGGAGTGGGGGAGGGGAGTGGGTAAGGGGAGCTGGGGAGGGGATATGGGTAGGGGAATAGGGGAGGGGGTTTGGGGAGCGGAGTGGAGTAGGGAAGTTTGGGAGGCGAGTGGGGGAAGGGAGTGGTGTAGGGGAGTGGGGGAGGGGATTGACATAGGGGAGTGGGGGAGGGGAGCTGGAGAGGGGAGTGGGGGAGGGGAGTGGGGGAGGGGAATGGTGCAGGGGAGTGGGGGTGGGGAGTGCGGGAGGGGTGTTGGGGAAGGGAGTGGGGGAGGGGAATGAGGGATTGGAGTGGGGGAGGTGAGTGGGGGAGGGGAGTGGGGTAGGGGTGTTGGGGATGGGAGTGGGGGAGGGGAGTGATATAGTGATGTGGGGAAGTGGAGTGGGGGAGGGTAGTGGGGGAGAGGAGTGGGGGCGGGGAGTGGGGGAGGGGAGTGGGGGAGGTGAGTGGGGTAGGGGTGTTGGGGAGGGGAGTGGGGGAGGTGAGTGGGAGGGAGTTGTTGGGGGGAGTTGGGGAGATGAGTGGGGGAGGGGAGTGGGGGAGGGAAGTTGGTGACGTGAGTGGGGTAGGGGAGTCAGGGAGGGGATTTAGGGAGGGGAGTGGGGGAGGTGAGAGGGAGGACTTAGTGAGGGGAGTTGGGGAGGTGAGGGCGAGGGGAGTGGGGGAGGGGAGTTAGGGATGTGAGTGGGGCAGGGGAGTGGGGGAGGGGAGTGGGTAAGGGGAGCTGGGGAGGGGATATGGGGAGGGGAATAGGGGAGGGGGTTTGGGGAGCGGAGTGGAGTAGGGAAGTTTGGGAGGCGAGTGGGGGACAGGAGTGGTGTAGGGGAGTGGGGGAGGGGATTGACATAGGGGAGTGGGGGAGGGGTGTTGGGGAGGGGAATGGGGGAGGGGAGTGGAGTAGGGGGGTGGGGGAGGGGTGTGAGGGAGGGAGTTTGGGGAGGGGTGTGGGGGAGGGGAGCGGGGGAGGGCTGTGGGGTAGGGGAGTGGTGGAGGGGAATGGGGGATTGGAGTGGGGGAGGGGAGTGGGGGAGGGGAGTGGGGTAGGGGTGTTGGGGATGGGAGTGGGGGAGGGGAGTGATATTGCGCAGTGGGGAAGTGGAGTGGGAGGAGTAGAGTGGGGGAGTGGAGTGGGGGAGGGGAGTGGGGTAGGGGTGTTGGGGATGGGAGTGGGGTAGGGGTGTTGGGGAGGGGAATGGGGGAGGGGAGTGGTGGAGAGGAGTGGGGGAGTGGAGTGGGGGAGGGGAGTGGGGGAGGGGAGTGGGGGAGGGGAGTGGGGTAGGGGTGTTGGGGAGGGGAGTGGGGGAGTGGAGTGGGGGAGTGGAGTGGGGGAGGGGAGTGGGGGAGGGGAGTGGGGTAGGGGTGTTGGGGAGGGGAGTGGGGGAGGGGAGTGGGGGAGGGGAGTTTGGGGAGGGGAGTGGGGGAGGGGAGTGGGGGAGGGGAGTGGGGGAGGGGAGTGGGGTAGGGGTGTTGGGGAGGGGAGTGGGGGAGTGGAGTGGGGGAGGGGTGTTGGGTAGGGGTGTTGGGGAGGGGAGTGGGGGAGAGGAGTGGGGTAGGGGTGTTGGGGAGGGGAGTGGGGGAGGGGAGTTTGGGGAGGGGAGTGGGGGAGGGGAGTGGGGTAGGGGTGTTGGGGAGGGGAGTGGGGGAGAGGAGTGGGGTAGGGGTGTTGGGGAGGGGAGTGGGGGAGGGGAGTGGGGGACGGGAGTGGGGGAGGGGAGTGGGGTAGGGGTGTTGGGGAGGGGAGTGGTGGAGAGGAGTGGGGGAGAGGAGTGGGGGAGGGGAGTTTGGGGAGGGGAGTGGGGTAGGGGTGTTGGGGAGGGGAGTGGGGGAGGGGAGTGGGGGAGAGGAGTGGGGGAGAGGAGTGGGGGAGGGGAGTGGGGTAGGGGTGTTGGGGAGGGGAGTGGTGGAGAGGAGTGGTGGAGAGGAGTGGGGGAGGGGAGTTTGGGGAGGGGAGTGGGGTAGGGGTGTTGGGGAGGGGAGTGGTGGAGAGGAGTGGGGGAGAGGAGTGGGGGAGGGGAGTTTGGGGAGGGGAGTGGGGTAGGGGTGTTGGGGAGGGGAGTGGGGGAGGGGAGTGGTGGAGAGGAGTGCCTTGGAACATGTGCTGACATTAATGGTGCTATATAAATACAAGTTGTTGTTGTGTTGGACATATATCACCTTTCCTTCATCATGACTGGGTGAAAATGCTGTAACTCCTTCTCCAACACCATTGTGAGATGACCTTCACCACACAGACTGCAGAGGTTCAAGGTAATGGACCAGCATCACCTTCTCAATGGACAACTGGGGATGGACAATATCTGCTGGTCTAGTGACAGACACATCCTAACAATGAAGACAAATATCTGTCTGTGTAAAATGGATGAAAAGTCTTTACACAAAGAGAATCATAGAGAGATACTGCACTGAAACAGACCCTTTGGCCCATCGAGTCTGTGCTGACCAACAGCCACCCATTTATATATCCGACATTAATCCCATATTTCCTACCACATCCCCACCATCCTCCAACCACCTAACGAGACTAGGGACATTTACAATGGCCAATTTATCAATCACACTGCAAGTCTTTGTCTGTGGGAGGAAAACAGAGCACCCGGCAGAAACCCACATGGTCACAGGGAAAACTTGCAAACTCCACACAGGCAGCACCCAGAACAGAACCCGGGTCACTGGAGCTGTGAGACTGTGGCAGAAAACAGAACCGAACCCAGGTCACTGGAGCTGTGAGGCTGTGGCAGTAAACAGAACCGAAACCAGGTCACTGGAGCTGTGAGACTGTGGCAGTCCCCAGAACCGAACCCGGGTCACTGGAGCTGTGAGACTGTGGCAGTAAACAGAACCGAACCCAGGTCACTGGAGCTGTGAGACTGTGGCAGTAAACAGAACCGAACCCGGGACACTGGAGCTGTGAGGCTGTGGCAGTAAACAGAACCGAACCCGGGACACTGGAGCTGTGAGACTGTGGCAGTAAACAGAACTGAACCCAGGTCACTGGAGCTGTGAGACTGTGGCAGTAAACAGAACCGAACCCGGGACACTGGAGCTGTGAGACTGTGGCAGTAAACAGAACCGAACCCAGGTCACTGGAGCTGTGAGACTGTGGCAGTAAACAGAACCGAACCCAGGTCACTGGAGCTGTGAGACTGTGGCAGTAAACAGAACCGAACCCGGGTCACTGGAGCTGTGAGACTGTAGCAGTAAACAGAACCGAACCCGGGACACTGGAGCTGTGAGGCTGTGGCAGTAAACAGAACCGAACCCAGGTCACTGGAGCTGTGAGACTGTGGCAGTAAACAGAACCGAACCCAGGTCACTGGAGCTGTGAGACTGTGGCAGTAAACAGAACCGAACCCGGGACACTGGAGCTGTGAGACTGTGGCAGTGAACAGAACCGAACCCGGGTCACTGGAGCTGTGAGACTGTGGCAGTAAACAGAACCGAACCCGGGTCACTGGAGCAGTGAGACTGTGGCAGTAAACAGAACCGAACCCAGGTCACTGGAGCTGTGAGATTGTGGCAGTGAACAGAACCGAACCCGGGTCACTGGAGCTGTGAGACTGCGGCAGTAAACAGAACCGAACCCAGGTCACTGGAGCTGTGAGACTGTGGCAGTAAACAGAACCGAACCCGGGACACTGGAGCTGTGAGACTGTGGCAGTAAACAGAACCGGACCCGGTCACTGGAGCTGTGAGACTGTGGCAGTGAACAGAACCAAACCCGGGTCACTGGAGCTGTGAGACTGTGGCAGTAAACAGAAGCGAACCCAGGTCACTGGAGCTGTGAGACTGTGGCAAAAAACAGAACCAAACCCGGGTACTGGAGCTGTGAGACTGTGGCAGTAAACAGAACCGAACCCGGGTCACTGGAGCTGTAAGACTGTGGCAGTAAACAGAACCGAACCCGGTTCACTGGAGCTGTGAGACTGTGGCAGTAAACAGAACTGAACCCGGGTCACTGGAGCTGTGAGACTGTGGCAGTAAACAGAACTGAACCCGGGACACTGGAGCTGTGAGACTGTGGCAGTAAACAGAACCAAACCCAGGACACAGGAGCTGTGAGACTGTGGCAGTAAACAGAACTGAACCCGGGTCACTGGAGCTGTGAGACTGTGGCAGTAAACAGAACTGAACCCGGGACACTGGAGCTGTGAGACTGTGGCAGTAAACAGAACCGAACCCAGGTCACTGGAGCTGTGAGGCTGTGGCAGTCCCCAGAACCGAACCCGGGACACTGGAGCTGTGAGGCTGTGGCAGTAAACAGAACTGAACCCGGGACACTGGAGCTGTGAGACTGTGGCAGTACGCAGAACCGAACCCAGGTCACTGGAGCTGTGAGACTGTGGCAGTAAAGAGAACCGAACCCAGGTCACTGGAGCTGTGAGACTGTGGCAGTAAACAGAACCGAACCCGGGACACTGGAGCTGTGAGACTGTGGCAGTAAACAGAACCGAACCCAGGTCACTGGAGCTGTGAGACTGTGGCAGTCAACAGAACCGAACCCAGGTCACTGGAGCTGTGAGACTGTGGCAGTAAACAGAACCGAACCCGGGACACTGGAGCTGTGAGACTGTGGCAGTACGCAGAACCAAACCCGGGACACTGGAGCTGTGAGGCTGTGGCAGTAAACAGAACCGAACCCGGGACACTGGAGCTGTGAGACTGTGGCAGTACGCAGAACCGAACCCAGGTCACTGGACCTGTGAGGCTGTGGCAGTAAACAGAACCGAACCCAGGTCACTGGAGCTGTGAGACTGTGGCAGTCAACAGAACCGAACCCAGATCACTGGAGCTGTGAGACTGTGGCAGTAAACAGAACCGAACCCGGGACACTGGAGCTGTGAGACTGTGGCAGTACGCAGAACCGAACCCGGGACACTGGAGCTGTGAGGCTGTGGCAGTAAACAGAACCGAACCCGGGACACTGGAGCTGTGAGACTGTGGCAGTACGCAGAACCGAACCCAGGTCACTGGAGCTGTGAGACTGTGGCAGTAAACAGAACCGAACCCAGGTCACTGGAGCTGTGAGACTGTGGCAGTAAACAGAACCGAACCCAGGTCACTGGAGCTGTGAGACTGTGGCAGTAAACAGTACCGAACCCAGGTCACTGGAGCTGTGAGACTGTGGCAGTAAACAGAACCGAACCCAGGTCACTGGAGCTGTGAGACTGTGGCAGTAAACAGAACCGAACCCGGGTCACTGGAGCTGTGAGACTGTGGCAGTAAACAGAACCGAACCCACGTCACTGGAGCTGTGAGACTGTGGCAGTAAACAGAACTGAACCCGGGACACTGGAGCGGTGAGACTGTGGCATTAAACAGAACCGAACCCAGGTCACTGGAGCTGTGAGACTGTGGCAGTAAACAGAACTGAACCCGGGTCACTGGAGCTGTGAGACTGTGGCAGTAAACAGAACTGAACCCGGGTCACTGGAGCTGTGAGACTGTGGCAGTAAACAGAACCGAACCCGGGTCACTGAAGCTGTGAGACTGTGGCAGTAAACAGAACCGAACCCAGGTCACTGGAGCTGTGAGACTGTGGCAGTAAACAGAACCGAACCCGGGTCACTGGAGCTGTGAGACTGTGGCAGTAAACAGAACCGAACCCAGGTCACTGGAGCTGTGAGACTGTGGCAGTAAACAGAACCGAACCCGGGTCACTGGAGCTGTGAGACTGTGGCAGTAAACAGAACCGAACCCGGGACACTGGAGCTGTGAGACTGTGGCAGTAAACAGAACCGAACCCCAGTCACTGGAGCTGTGAGACTGTGGCAGTACGCAGAACTGAACCCGGGACACTGGAGCTGTGAGGCTGTGGCAGTCCCCAGAACCGAACCCGGGACACTGCAGCTGTGAGACTGTGGCAGTACGCAGAACCGAACCCAGGTCACTGGAACTGTGAGACTTTGGCAGTAAACAGAACCGAACCCAGGTCACTGGAGCTGTGAGACTGTGGCAGTAAACAGAACCGAACCCGGGACACTGGAGCTGTGAGAGTGTGGCAGTAAACAGAACGGAACACGGGTCACTGGAGCTGTGAGACTGTGGCAGTAAACAGAACCGAACCCGGGTCACTGGAGCTGTGAGATAGTGGCAGTAAACAGAACCGAACCCAGGTCACTGGAGCTGTGAGACTGTGGCAGTAAACAGAACTGAACCCGGGTCACTGGAGCTGTGAGACTGTGGCAGTAAACAGAACTGAACCCGGGTCACTGGAGCTGTGAGACTGTGGCAGTAAACAGAACCGAACCCAGGTCACTGGAGCTGTGAGACTGTGGCAGTAAACAGAACCGAACCCAGGTCACTGGAGCTGTGAGACTGTGGCAGTAAACAGAACCGAACCCGGGACACTGGAGCTGTGAGGCTGTGGCAGTCCCCAGAACCGAAGCCGGGACACTGGAGCTGTGAGACTACGGCAGTACGCAGAACTGAACACGGGTCACTGGAGCTGTGAGACTGCGGCAGTACGCAGAACTGTACCCGGGTCACTGGAGCTGTGAGAGGGTGGAAGTAAACAGAACCGAACCCGGGACACTGGAGCTCTGAGACTGTGGCAGTCCCCAGAACCGAACACAGGACACTGGAGCTGTGAGGCTGTGGCAGTAAACAGAACCGAACTCAGGTCACTGGAGCTGTGAGACTGTGGCAGTAAACAGAACTGAACCCAGGTCACTGGAGCTGTGAGACTGTGGCAGTAAACAGAACTGAACCCAGGTCACTGGAGCTGTGAGACTGTGGCAGTAAACAGAACCGAACCCAGGACACTGGAGCTGTGAGACTGTGGCAGTAAACAGAACCGAACCCAGGTCACTGGAGCTGTGAGGCTGTGGCAGTAAACAGAACTGAACCCAGGTCACTGGAGCTGTGAGACTGTGGCAGTAAACAGAACCGAACCCAGGTCACTGGAGCTGTGAGGCTGTGGCAGTAAACAGAACTGAACCCAGGTCACTGGAGCTGTGAGACTGTGGCAGTCAACTGAACTGAACCCAGGTCACTGGAGCTGTGAGACTGTGGCAGTAAACAGAACCGAACCCGGGACACTGGAGCTGTGAGACTGTGGCAGTAAACAGAACCGAACCCGGGTCACTGGAGCTGTGAGACTGTGGCAGTAAACAGAACCGAACCCGGGTCACTGGAGCTGTGAGACTGTGGCAGTAAACAGAACCGAACCCAGGTCACTGGAGCTGTGAGACTGTGGCAGTAAACAGAACCGAACCCAGGACACTGGAGCTGTGAGACAGTGGCAGTAAACAGAACTCAACCCAGGTCACTGGAGCTGTGAGACTGTGGCAGTAAACAGAACCGGACCCGGGACACTGGAGCTGTGAGATTGTGGCAGTAAACAGAACCGAACCCGGGTCACTGGAGCTGTGAGGCTGTGGCAGTAAACAGAACCGGACCCGGGACACTGGAGCTGTGAGACTGTGGCAGTCCCCAGAACCGAACCCAGGTCACTGGAGCTGTGAGACTGTGGCAAAAAACAGAATCGAACCCGGGTCACTGGAGCTGTGAGGCTGTGGCAGTAAACAGAACCGAACCCAGGTCACTGGAGCTGTGAGGCTGTGGCAGTCCCCAGAACCGAACCCAGGTCACTGGAGCTGTGAGACTGTGGCAGTAAACAGAACCAAACCCGGGACACTGGAGCTGTGAGGCTGTGGCAGTCCCCAGAACCGAACCCGGGTCACTGGAGCTGTGAGACTGTGGCAGTAAACAGAACCGAACCCGGGACACTGGAGCTGTGAGACTGTGGCAGTACGCAGAACCGAACCCAGGTCACTGAAGCTGTGAGGCTGTGGCAGTAAACAGAACCGAACCCGGGACACTGGAGCTGTGAGGCTCTGGCAGTAAACAGAACCGAACCCAGGTCACTGGAGCTGTGAGACTGTGGCAGTAAACAGAACCGAACCCAGGTCACTGGAGCTGTGAGACTGTGGCAGTCCCCAGAACCGAACCCGGGTCACTGGAGCTGTGAGGCTGTGGCAGTCCCCAGAACCGAACACAGGTCACTGGAGCTGTGAGAGTGTGGCAGTAAACAGAACCGAACCCGGGACACTGGAGCTGTGAGGCTGTGGCAGTCCCCAGAACCGAACCCGGGTCACTGGAGCTGTGAGACTGTGGCAGTAAACAGAACCGAACCCGGGACACTGGAGCTGTGAGACTGTGGCAGTACGCAGAACCGAACCCAGGTCACTGAAGCTGTGAGGCTGTGGCAGTAAACAGAACCGAACCCGGGACACTGGAGCTGTGAGGCTGTGGCAGTAAACAGAACCGAACCCAGGTCACTGGAGCTGTGAGACTGTGGCAGTAAACAGAATCGAACCCAGGTCACTGGAGCTGTGAGACTGTGGCAGTCCCCAGAACCGAACCCGGGTCACTGGAGCTGTGAGACTGTGGCAGTCCCCAGAACCGAACCCAGGTCACTGGAGCTGTGAGAGTGTGGCAGTAAACAGAACCAAACCCAGGTCACTGGAGCTGTGAGACTGTGGCAGTAAACAGAACCGAACCCGGGTCACTGGAGCGGTGAGACTGTGGCAGTAAACAGAACCGAACCCGGGTCACTGGAGCTGTGAGACTGTGGCAGTAAACAGAACCGAACCCGGGTCACTGGAGCTGTGAGACTGTGGCAGTAAACAGAACCGAACCCGGGTCACTGGAGCTGTGAGACTGTGGCAGTAAACAGAACCGAACCCAGGTCACTGGAGCTGTGAGACTGTGGCAGTAAACAGAACCGAACCCGGGTCACTGGAGCTGTGAGGCTGTGGCAGTAAACAGAACCGAACCCGGGTCACTGGAGCTGTGAGACTGTGGCAGTAAACAGAACCGAACCCAGGTCACTGGAGCTGTGAGACTGTGGCAGTAAACAGAACCGAACCCAGGTCACTGGAGCTGTGAGACTGTGGCAGTAAACAGAACCGAACCCAGGACACTGGAGCTGTGAGGCTGTGGCAGTAAACAGAACCGAACCCGGGTCACTGGAGCTGTGAGACTGTGGCAGTAAACAGAACTGAAACCAGGACACTGGAGATGTGAGACTGTGGCAGTAAACAGAACCGAACCCAGGTCACTGGAGCTGTGAGACTGTGGCAGTAAACAGAACCGAACCCGGGTCACTGGAGCTGTGAGACTGTGGCAGTAAACAGAACTGAACCCGGGTCACTGGAGCGGTGAGACTGTGGCAGTAAACAGAACCGAACCCGGGACACTGGAGCTGTGAGACTGTGGCAGTAAACAGAACCGAACCCAGGTCACTGGAGCTGTGAGACTGTGACAGTAAACAGAACCGAACCCGGGACACTCGAGCTGTGAGACTGTGGCAGTAAACAGAACCGAACCCAGGTCACTGGAGCTGTGAGACTGTGGCAGTAAACAGAACCGAACCCAGGTCACTGGAGCTGTGAGGCTGTGGCAGTAAACAGAACCGAACCCAGGTCACTGGAGCTGTGAGACTGTGGCAGTAAACAGAACCGAACCCAGGTCACTGGAGCTGTGAGGCTGTGGCAGTAAACAGAACCGAACCCAGGTCACTGGAGCTGTGAGACTGTGGCAGTAAACAGAACCGAACCCGGGACACTGGAGCTGTGAGACTGTGGCAGTGAACAGAACAGAACCCGGGTCACTGGAGCTGTGAGACTGTGGCAGTACGCAGAACCGAACCCAGGTCACTGGAGCTATGAGACTGTGGCAGTGAACAGAACCGAACCCGGGTCACTGAAGCTGTGAGACTGTGGCAGTAAACAGAACCGAACCCAGGTCACTGGAGCTGTGAGGCTGTGGCAGTAAACAGAACCGAACCCGGGTCACTGAAGCTGTGAGGCTGTGGCAGTGAACAGAACCGAACCCATGTCACTGGAGCTGTGAGACTGTGGCAGTACGCAGAACCGAACCCGGGTCACTGGAGCTGTGAGACTGTGGCAGTAAACAGAACCGAACCCATGTCACTGGAGCTGTGAGGCTGTCGCAGTAAACAGAACTGAACCCAGGTCACTGAATCTGTGAGACTGTGGCAGTACGCAGAACCGAACCCGGGTCACTGGAGCTGTGAGACTGTGGCAGTAAACAGAACCGAACCCATGTCACTGGAGCTGTGAGACTGTGGCAGTAAACAGAACCGAACCCAGGTCACTGGAGCTGTGAGACTGTGGCAGTAAACAGAACCGAACCCAGGTCACTGGAGCTGTGAGACTGTGGCAGTAAACAGAACCGAACCCGGGTCACTGGAGCTGTGAGACTGTGGCAGTAAACAGAACCGATCCCGGGTCACTGGAGCTGTGAGGCTGTGGCAGTAAACAGAACCGAACCCAGGTCACTGGAGCTGTGAGACTGTGGCAGTAAACAGAAGCGAACCCGGGTCACTGGAGCTGTGAGACTGTGGCAGAAAACAGAACTGAACCCGGGTCACTGGAGCTGTGAGACTGTGGCAGTAAACAGAACCGAACCCAGGTCACTGGAGCTGTGAGACTGTGGCAGTAAACAGAACCGAACCTGGGTCACTGGAGCTGTGAGACTGTGGCAGTAAACAGAACCGGACCCGGGACACTGGAGCTGTGAGACTGTGGCAGTCCCCAGAACCGAACCCAGGTCACTGGAGCTGTGAGACTGTGGCAAAAAACAGAACCGAACCCGGGTCACTGGAGCTGTGAGGCTGTGGCAGTCAACAGAACCGAACCCGGGACACTGGAGCTGTGAGGCTGTGGCAGTAAACAGAACCGAACCCAGGTCACTGGAGCTGTGAGACTGTGGCAGTAAACAGAACCGAACCCAGGTCACTGGAGCTGTGAGACTGTGGCAGTAAACAGAACCGAACCCGGGTCACTGGAGCTGTGAGACTGTGGCAGTAAACAGAACCGAACCCAGGACACTGGAGCTGTGAGACTGTGGCAGTAAACAGAACCGAACCCGGGTCACTGGAGCTCTGTGACTGTGGCAGTAAACAGAACCGAACCCGGGTCACTGGAGCTGTGAGACTGTGGCAGTAAACAGAACTGAACCCGGGACACTGGAGCTGTGAGACTGTGGCAGTAAACAGAACCGAACCCAGGTCACTGGAGCTGTGAGACTGTGGCAGTAAACTGAACTGAACCCAGGTCACTGGAGCTGTGAGACTGTGGCAGTAAATTGAACTGAACCCAGGTCACTGGAGCTGTGAGACTGTGGCAAAAAACAGAATCGAACCCGGGTCACTGGAGCTGTGAGGCTGTGGCAGTAAACAGAACCGAACCCAGGTCACTGGAGCTGTGAGGCTGTGGCAGTCCCCAGAACCGAACCCAGGTCACTGGAGCTGTGAGAGTGTGGCAGTAAACAGAACCGAACCCGGGACACTGGAGCTGTGAGGCTGTGGCAGTCCCCAGAACCGAACCCGGGTCACTGGAGCTGTGAGACTGTGGCAGTAAACAGAACCGAACCCGGGACACTGGAGCTGTGAGGCTGTGGCAGTAAACAGAACCGAACCCAGGTCACTGGAGCTGTGAGACTGTGGCAGTAAACAGAACCGAACCCAGGTCACTGGAGCTGTGAGACTGTGGCAGTCAACAGAACCGAACCCGGGTCACTGGAGCTGTGAGACTGTGGCAGTAAACAGAACCGAACCCAGGACACTGGAGCTATGAGACTGTGGCAGTAAACAGAACCGAACCCGGGTCACTGGAGCTCTGAGACTGTGGCAGTAAACAGAACCGAACACGGGTCACTGGAGCTGTGAGACTGTGGCAGTAAACAGAACTGAACCCGGGACACTGGAGCTGTGAGACTGTGGCAGTAAACAGAAACGAACCCAGGTCACTGGAGCTGTGAGACTGTGGCAGTAAACAGAACCGAACCCGGGTCACTGGAGCTGTGAGGCTGTGGCAGTAAACAGAACCGGACCCGGGACACTGGAGCTGTGAGACTGTGGCAGTCCCCAGAACCGAACCCAGGTCACTGGAGCTGTGAGACTGTGGCAAAAAACAGAACCGAACCCGGGTCACTGGAGCTGTGAGGCTGTGGCAGTAAACAGAACCGAACCCGGGACACTGGAGCTGTGAGACTGTGGCAGTAAACAGAACCGAACCCAGGTCACTGGAGCTGTGAGACTGTGGCAGTAAACTGAACCGAACCCAGGTCACTGGAGCTGTGAGACTGTGGAAGTAAACAGAAACGAACCCTGGTCACTGGAGCTGTGAGACTGTGGCAAAAAACAGAATCGAACCCGGGTCACTGGAGCTGTGAGGCTGTGGCAGTAAACAGAACCGAACCCAGGTCACTGGAGCTGTGAGGCTGTGGCAGTCCCCAGAACCGAACCCAGGTCACTGGAGCTGTGAGAGTGTGGCAGTAAACAGAACCGAACCCGGGACACTGGAGCTGTGAGGCTGTGGCAGTCCCCAGAACCGAACCCGGGTCACTGGAGCTGTGAGACTGTGGCAGTAAACAGAACCGAACCCGGGACACTGGAGCTGTGAGGCTGTGGCAGTAAACAGAACCGAACCCAGGTCACTGGAGCTGTGAGACTGTGGCAGTAAACAGAACCGAACCCAGGTCACTGGAGCTGTGAGACTGTGGCAGTCAACAGAACCGAACCCGGGTCACTGGAGCTGTGAGACTGTGGCAGTAAACAGAACCGAACCCAGGACACTGGAGCTATGAGACTGTGGCAGTAAACAGAACCGAACCCGGGTCACTGGAGCTCTGAGACTGTGGCAGTAAACAGAACCGAACACGGGTCACTGGAGCTGTGAGACTGTGGCAGTAAACAGAACTGAACCCGGGACACTGGAGCTGTGAGACTGTGGCAGTAAACAGAAACGAACCCAGGTCACTGGAGCTGTGAGACTGTGGCAGTAAACAGAACCGAACCCGGGTCACTGGAGCTGTGAGGCTGTGGCAGTAAACAGAACCGGACCCGGGACACTGGAGCTGTGAGACTGTGGCAGTCCCCAGAACCGAACCCAGGTCACTGGAGCTGTGAGACTGTGGCAAAAAACAGAACCGAACCCGGGTCACTGGAGCTGTGAGGCTGTGGCAGTAAACAGAACCGAACCCGGGACACTGGAGCTGTGAGACTGTGGCAGTAAACAGAACCGAACCCAGGTCACTGGAGCTGTGAGACTGTGGCAGTAAACTGAACCGAACCCAGGTCACTGGAGCTGTGAGACTGTGGAAGTAAACAGAAACGAACCCTGGTCACTGGAGCTGTGAGACTGTGGCAGTAAACAGAACCGAACCCAGGTCACTGGAGCTGTGAGACTGTGGCAGTAAACAGAACTGAACCCGGGACACTGGAGCTGTGAGACTGTGGCAGTAAACAGAACCGAACCCGGGACACTGGAGCTGTGAGGCTGTGGCAGTAAACAGAACCGAACCTGGGTCACTGGAGCTGTGAGGCTGTGGCAGTAAACAGAACCGGACCCGGGACACTGGAGCTGTGAGACTGTGGCAGTTCCCAGAACCGAACCCAGGTCACTGGAGCTGTGAGACTGTGGCAAAAAACAGAATCGAACCCGGGTCACTGGAGCTGTGAGGCTGTGGCAGTAAACAGAACCGAACCCAGGTCACTGGAGCTGTGAGGCTGTGGCAGTCCCCAGAACCGAACCCAGGTCACTGGAGCTGTGAGACTGTGGCAGTAAACAGAACCAAACCCGGGACACTGGAGCTGTGAGACTGTGGCAGTAAACAGAACCGAACCCGGGTCACTGGAGCTCTGTGACTGTGGCAGTAAACAGAACCGAACCCGGGTCACTGGAGCTGTGAGACTGTGGCAGTAAACAGAACTGAACCCGGGACACTGGAGCTGTGAGACTGTGCAGTAAACAGAACCGAACCCAGGTCACTGGAGCTGTGAGACTGTGGCAGTAAACTGAACTGAACCCAGGTCACTGGAGCTGTGAGACTGTGGCAGTAAATTGAACTGAACCCAGGTCACTGGAGCTGTGAGACTGTGGCAAAAAACAGAATCGAACCCGGGTCACTGGAGCTGTGAGGCTGTGGCAGTAAACAGAACCGAACCCAGGTCACTGGAGCTGTGAGGCTGTGGCAGTCCCCAGAACCGAACCCAGGTCACTGGAGCTGTGAGAGTGTGGCAGTAAACAGAACCGAACACGGGACACTGGAGCTGTGAGGCTGTGGCAGTCCCCAGAACCGAACCCAGGTCACTGAAGCTGTGAGGCTGTGGCAGTAAACAGAACCGAACCCGGGACACTGGAGCTGTGAGGCTGTGGCAGTAAACAGAACCGAACCCAGGTCACTGGAGCTGTGAGACTGTGGCAGTAAACAGAACCGAACCCAGGTCACTGGAGCTGTGAGACTGTGGCAGTAAACAGAACCGAACCCGGGTCACTGGAGCTGTGAGACTGTGGCAGTAAACAGAACCGAACCCAGGACACTGGAGCTGTGAGACTGTGGCAGTAAACAGAACCGAACCCGGGTCACTGGAGCTCTGAGACTGTGGCAGTAAACAGAACCGAACACGGGTCACTGGAGCTGTGAGACTGTGGCAGTAAACAGAACTGAACCCGGGACACTGGAGCTGTGAGACTGTGGCAGTAAACAGAACCGAACCCAGGTCACTGGAGCTGTGAGACTGTGGCAGTAAACAGAACCGAACCCGGGTCACTGGAGCTGTGAGGCTGTGGCAGTAAACAGAACCGGACCCGGGACACTGGAGCTGTGAGACTGTGGCAGTCCCCAGAACCGAACCCAGGTCACTGGAGCTGTGAGACTGTGGCAAAAAACAGAACCGAACCCGGGTCACTGGAGCTGTGAGGCTGTGGCAGTAAACAGAACCGAACCCGGGACACTGGAGCTGTGAGACTGTGGCAGTAAACAGAACCGAACCCAGGTCACTGGAGCTGTGAGACTGTGGCAGTAAACAGAACCGAACCCAGGTCACTGGAGCTGTGAGACTGTGGAAGTAAACAGAAACGAACCCGGGTCACTGGAGCTGTGAGACTGTGGCAGTAAACAGAACCGAACCCAGGTCACTGGAGCTGTGAGACTGTGGCAGTAAACAGAACTGAACCCGGGACACTGGAGCTGTGAGACTGTGGCAGTAAACAGAACCGAACCCGGGACACTGGAGCTGTGAGGCTGTGGCAGTAAACAGAACCGAACCCGGGTCACTGGAGCTGTGAGGCTGTGGCAGTCCCCAGAACCGAACCCAGGTCACTGGAGCTGTGAGAGTGTGGCAGTAAACAGAACCAAACCTGGGACACTGGAGCTGTGAGACTGTGGCAGTACGCAGAACCGAACCCAGGTCAATGAAGCTGTGAGGCTGTGGCAGTAAACAGAACCGAACCCGGGACACTGGAGCTGTGAGGCTGTGGCAGTAAACAGAACCGAACCCAGGTCACTGGAGCTGTGAGACTGTGGCAGTAAACAGAACCGAACCCGGGTGACTGGAGCTGTGAGACTGTGGCAGTAAACAGAACCGAACCCAGGACACTGGAGCTGTGAGACTGTGGCAGTAAACAGAACCGAACCCGGGTCACTGGAGCTCTGAGACTGTGGCAGTAAACAGAACCGAACACGGGTCACTGGGGCTGTGAGACTGTGGCAGTAAACAGAACTGAACCCGGGACACTGGAGCTGTGAGACTGTGGCAGTAAACAGAACCGAACCCAGGTCACTGGAGCTGTGAGACTGTGGCAGTAAACAGAACCGAACCCGGGTCACTGGAGCTGTGAGGCTGTGGCAGTAAACAGAACCGGACCTGGGACACTGGAGCTGTGAGACTGTGGCAGTCCCCAGAACCGAACCCAGGTCACTGGAGCTGTGAGACTGTGGCAAAAAACAGAACCGAACCCGGGACACTTGAGCTGTGAGACTGTGGCAGTAAACAGAACCGAACCCGGGACACTGGAGCTGTGAGACTGTGGCAGTAAACAGAACCGAACCCAGGTCACTGGAGCTGTGAGACTGTGGCAGTAAACAGAACCGAACCCAGGTCACTGGAGCTGTGAGACTGTGGAAGTAAACAGAAACGAACCCGGGTCACTGGAGCTGTGAGACTGTGGCAATAAACAGAACCGAACCCAGGTCACTGGAGCTGTGAGACTGTGGCAGTAAACAGAACTGAACCCGGGACAATGGAGCTGTGAGACTGTGGCAGTAAACAGAACCGAACCCGGGACACTGGAGCTGTGAGGCTGTGGCAGTAAACAGAACCGAACCCGGGCCACTGGAGCTGTGAGACTGTGACAGTAAACAGAACCGAACCCGGGACACTGGAGCTGTGAGACTGTGGCAGTGAACAGAACCGAACCCAGGTCACTGGAGCTGTGAGACTGTGGCAGTAAACAGAACCGAACCCAGGTCACTGGAGCTGTGAGACTGTGGCAGTAAACAGAACCGAACCCAGGTCACTGGAGCTGTGAGGCTGTGGCAGTAAACAGAACCGAACCCGGGACACTGGAGCTGTGAGACTGTGGCAGTGAACAGAACAGAACCCGGGTCACTGGAGCTGTGAGACTGTGGCAGTACGCAGAACCGAACCCAGGTCACTGGAGCTCTGAGACTGTGGCAGTGAACAGAACCGAACCCGGGTCACTGAAGCTGTGAGGCTGTGGCAGTGAACAGAACCGAACCCATGTCACTGGAGCTGTGAGACTGTGGCAGTAAACAGAACCGAACCCATTTCACTGGAGCTGTGAGGCTGTCGCAGTAAACAGAGCTGAACCCAGGTCACTGAAGCTGTGAGACTGTGGCAGTACGCAGAACCGAACCCGGGTCACAAGAGCTGTGAGACTGTGGCAGTAAACAGAACCGAACCCATGTCACTGGAGCTGTGAGACTGTGGCAGTAAACAGAACCGAACCCAGGTCACTGGAGCTGTGAGACTGTGGCAGTAAACAGAACCGAACCCAGGTCACTGGAGATGTGAGGCTGTGGCAGTAAACAGAACCGAACCCTGGTCACTGGAGCTGTGAGACTGTGGCAGTAAACAGAACCGAACCCGGGTCACTGGAGCTGTGAGGCTGTGGCAGTAAACAGAACCGAACCCAGGTCACTGGAGCTGTGAGACTGTGGCAGTAAACAGAACCGAACCCGGGTCACTGGAGCTGTGAGGCTGTGGCAGTAAACAGAACCGAACCCAGGTCACTGGAGCTGTGAGACTGTGGCAGTAAACAGAACCGAACCCGGGTCACTGGAGCTGTGAGACTGTGGCAGTAAACAGAACTGAACCCGGGTCACTGGAGCTGTGAGACTGTGGCAGTAAACAGAACCGAACCCAGGTCACTGGAGCTGTGAGACTGTGGCAGTAAACAGAACCGAACCCGGGTCACTGGAGCTGTGAGACTGTGGCAGTACGCAGAACTGAACCAGGGTCACTGGAGCTGTGAGACTGTGGCAGTAAACAGAACCGAACCCAGGACACTGGAGCTGTGAGACTGTGGCAGTAAACAGAACCGAACCCGGGTCACTGGAGCTCTGAGACTGTGGCAGTAAACAGAACCGAACCCAGGTCACTGGAGCTGTGAGACTGTGGCAGTAAACAGAACCGAACCCGGGTCACTGAAGCTGTGAGACTGTGGCAGTAAACAGAACTGAACCCGGGACACTGGAGCTGTGAGACTGTGGCAGTAAACAGAACCGAACCCAGGTCACTGGAGCTGTGAGACTGTGGCAGTAAACAGAACCGAACCCGGGTCAATGGAGCTGTGAGGCTGTGGCAGTAAACAGAACCGGACCCGGGACACTGGAGCTGTGAGACTGTGGCAGTCCCCAGAACCGAACCCAGATCACTGGAGCTGTGAGACTGTGGCAAAAAACAGAACCGAACCCGGGTCACTGGAGCTGTGAGGCTGTGGCAGTAAACAGAGCCGAACCTGGGACACTGGAGCTGTGAGACTGTGGCAGTAAACAGAACCGAACCCAGGTCACTGGAGCTGTGAGACTGTGGCAGTAAACAGAACCGAACCCAGGTCACTGGAGCTGTGAGACTGTGGCAGTAAACAGAAACGAACCCGGGTCACTGGAGCTGTGAGACTGTGGCAGTAAACAGAAACGAACCCGGGTCACTGGAGCTGTGAGACTGTGGCAGTAAACAGAACCGAACCCGGGACACTGGAGCTGTGAGGCTGTGGCAGTAAACAGAACCGAACCCGGGTCACTGGAGCTGTGAGGCTGTGGCAGTAAACAGAACCGAACCCAGGTCACTGGAGCTGTGAGACTGTGGCAGTAAACAGAACCGAACCCGGGACACTGGAGCTGTGAGACTGTGGCAGTAAACAGAACCGAACCCAGGTCACTGGAGCTGTGAGACTGTGGCAGTAAACAGAACCGAACCCAGGTCACTGGAGCTGTGAGATCTGTGGCAGTAAACAGAACCGAACCCAGGTCACTGGAGCTGTGAGGCTGTGGCAGTAAACAGAACCGAACCCAGGTCACTGGAGCTGTGAGACTGTGGCAGTCCCCAGAACCGAACCCGGGTCACTGGAGCTGTGAGACTGTGGCAGTAAACAGAACCGAACCCGGGACACTGGAGCTGTGAGAGTGTGGCAGTAAACAGAACCGAACCTGGGTCACTGGAGCGGTGAGACTGTGGCAGTAAACAGAACCGAACCCGGGACTCTGGAGCTGTGAGACTGTGGCAGTAAACAGAACCGAACCCAGGTCACTGGAGCTGTGAGACTGTGGCAGTAAACAGAACCGAACCCAGGTCACTGGAGCTGTGAGACTGTGGCAGTAAACAGAACCGAACCCAGGTCACTGGAGCTGTGAGACTGTGGCAGTAAACAGAACCGAACCCAGGACACTGGAGCTGTGAGACTGTGGCAGTAAACAGAACCGAACCCGGGACACTGGAGCTGTGAGACTGTGGCAGTAAACAGAACCGAACTCAGGTCACTGGAGCTGTGAGACTGTGGCAGTACGCAGAACTGAACCCAGGTCACTGGAGCTGTGAGACTGTGGCAGTAAACAGAACCGAACCCGGGACACTGGAGCTGTGAGGCTGTGGCAGTAAACAGAACCGAACCCAGGTCACTGGAGCTGTGAGACTGTGGCAGTAAACAGAACCAAACCCGGGACACTGGAGCTGTGAGGCTGTGGCAGTAAACAGAACCGAACCCAGGTCACTGGAGCTGTGAGACTGTGGCAGTAAACAGAACCGAACCCGGGTCACTGGAGCTGTGAGACTGTGGCAGTACGCAGAACTGAACCCAGGTCACTGGAGCTGTGAGACTGTGGCAATAAACAGAACCGAACCCGGGTCACTGAAGCTGTGAGGCTGTGGCAGTGAACAGAACCGAACCCATGTCACTGGAGCTGTGAGACTGTGGCAGTAAACAGAACCGAACCCATGTCACTGGAGCTGTGAGACTGTGGCAGTAAACAGAACCGAACCCAGGTCACTGAAGCTGTGAGACTGTGGCAGTAAACAGAACCGAACCCATGTCACTGGAGCTGTGAGACTGTGGCAGTAAACAGAACCGAACCCAGGTCACTGGAGCTGTGAGACTGTGGCAGTAAACAGAACCGAACCCAGGTCACTGGAGATGTGAGGCTGTGGCAGTAAACAGAACCGAACCCAGGTCACTGGAGCTGTGAGACTGTGGCAGTAAACAGAACCGAACCCGGGTCACTGGAGCTGTGAGACTGTGGCAGTAAACAGAACCGAACACGGGTCACTGGAGCTGTGAGGCTGTGGCAGTAAACAGAACCGAACCCAGGTCACTGGAGCTGTGAGACTGTGGCAGTAAACAGAACTGAACCCGGGACACTGGAGCTGTGAGACTGTGGCAGTCCCCAGAACCGAACCCAGGTCACTGGAGCTGTGAGACTGTGGCAAAAAACAGAACCGAACCCGGGTCACTGGAGCTGTGAGGCTGTGGCAGTAAACAGAACCGAACCCGGGACACTGAAGCTGTGAGACTGTGGCAGTAAACAGAACCGAACCCAGGTCACTGGAGCTGTGAGACTGTGGCAGTAAACAGAACCGAACCCAGGTCACTGGAGCTGTGAGACTGTGGCAGTAAACAGAAACGAACCCGGGTCACTGGAACTGTGAGACCGTGGCAGTAAACAGAACCGAACCCAGGTCACTGGAGCTGTGAGACTGTGGCAGTAAACAGAACTGAACCCGGGACACTGGAGCTGTGAGACTGTGGCAGTAAACAGAACCGAACCCGGGACACTGGAGCTGTGAGGCTGTGGCAGTAAACAGAACCGAACCCGGGTCACTGGAGCTGTGAGGCTGTGTCAGTAAACCGAACCGAACCCAGGTCACTGGAGCTGTGAGACTGTGGCAGTAAACAGAACCGAACCCGGGACACTGGAGCTGTGAGACTGTGGCAGTAAACAGAACCGAACCCAGGTCACTGGAGCAGTGAGATCTGTGGCAGAAAACAGAACCGAACCCAGGTCACTGGAGCTGTGAGGCTGTGGCAGTAAACAGAACCGAACCCAGGTTACTGGAGCTGTGAGACTGTGGCAGTCCCCAGAACCGAACCCGGGTCACTGGAGCTGTGAGACTGTGGCAGTCCCCAGAACCGAACCCAGGTCACTGGAGCTGTGAGAGTGTGGCAGTAAACAGAACCGTACCTGGGTCACTGGAGCGGTGAGACTGTGGCAGTAAACAGAACCGAACCCAGGTCACTGGAGCTGTGAGACTGTGGCAGTAAACAGAACCGAACCCAGGTCACTGGAGCTGTGAGACTGTGGCAGTAAACAGAACCGAACCCAGGTCACTGGAGCTGTGAGACTGTGGCAGTAAACAGAACCGAACCCAGGACACTGGAGTTGTGAGACTGTGGCAGTAAACAGAACCGAACCCAGGACACTGGAGCTGTGAGACTGTGGCAGTAAACAGAACCGAACCCGGGACACTGGAGCTGTGAGACTGTGGCAGTAAACAGAACCGAACTCAGGACACTGGAGCTGTGAGACTGTGGCAGTACGCAGAACTGAACCCAGGTCACTGGAGCTGTGAGACTGTGGCAGTAAACAGAACCGAACCCGGGACACTGGAGCTGTGAGGCTGTGGCAGTAAACAGAACCGAACCCAGGTCACTGGAGCTGTGAGACTGTGGCAGTAAACAGAACCGAACCCGGGACACTGGAGCTGTGAGACTGTGGCAGTAAACAGAACCGAACCCAGGTCACTGGAGCTGTGAGGCTGTGGCAGTAAACAGAACTGAATCCAGGTCACTGGAGCTGTGAGGCTGTGGCAGTAAACAGAACCGAACCCGGGTCACTGGAGCTGTGAGACTGTGGCAGTAAACAGAACCGAACCCAGGTCACTGGAGCTGTGAGGCTGTGGCAGTAAACAGAACTGAACCCAGGTCACTGGAGCAGTGAGACTGTGGCAGTAAACAGAACTGAACCCAGGTCACTGGAGCTGTGAGACTGTGGCAGTCCCCAGAACTGAACCCAGGTCACTGGAGCTGTGAGACTGTGGCAGTAAACAGAACCGAACCCGGGACACTGGAGCTGTGAGACTGTGGCAGTAAACAGAACCGAACCCGGGTCACTGGAACTGTGAGGCTGTGGCAGTAAACAGAACCGAACCCAGGACACTGGAGCTGTGAGACTGTGACAGTAAACAGAACCGAACCCGGGATACTGGAGCTGTGAGACTGTGGCAGTAAACAGAACCGAACCCGGGTCACTGAAGCTGTGAGACTGTGGCAGTAAACAGAACTGAACCCATGTCACTGGAGCTGTGAGACTGTGGCAGTAAACAGAACCGAACCCAGGTCACTGGAGCAGTGAGACTGTGGCAGTAAACAGAACCGAACCCGGGACACTGGAGCTGTGAGACTGTCGCAGTAAACAGAACCGAACCCGGGTCACTGGAGCTGTGAGACTGTGGCAGTAAACAGAACCGAACCTGGGTCACCGGAGCTGTGAGACTGTGGCAGTAAACAGAACCAAACCCGGGACACTGGAGCTGTGAGACTGTGGCAGTAAACAGAACTGAACCCGGGACACTGGAGCTGTGAGACTGTGGCAGTAAACAGAACCGAACCCAGGTCACTGAAGCTGTGAGACTGTGGCAGTAAACAGAACCGAACCCAGGTCACTGGAGCTGTGAGACTGTGGCAGTAAACAGAACCGAACCCGGGACACTGGAGCTGTGAGGCTGTGGCAGTAAACAGAACCGAACCCAGGTCACTGGAGCTGTGAGACTGTGGCAGTAAACAGAACCAAACCCGGGACACTGGAGCTGTGAGGCTGTGGCAGTAAACAGAACCGAACCCAGGTCACTGGAGCTGTGAGACTGTGGCAGTAAACAGAACCGAACCCGGGTCACTGGAGCTGTGAGACTGTGGCAGTACGCAGAACTGAACCCAGGTCACTGGAGCTGTGAGACTGTGGCAATAAACAGAACCGAACCCGGGTCACTGAAGCTGTGAGGCTGTGGCAGTGAACAGAACCGAACCCATGTCACTGGAGCTGTGAGACTGTGGCAGTAAACAGAACCGAACCCATGTCACTGGAGCTGTGAGACTGTGGCAGTAAACAGAACCGAACCCAGGTCACTGAAGCTGTGAGACTGTGGCAGTAAACAGAACCGAACCCATGTCACTGGAGCTGTGAGACTGTGGCAGTAAACAGAACCGAACCCAGGTCACTGGAGCTGTGAGACTGTGGCAGTAAACAGAACCGAACCCAGGTCACTGGAGATGTGAGGCTGTGGCAGTAAACAGAACCGAACCCAGGTCACTGGAGCTGTGAGACTGTGGCAGTAAACAGAACCGAACCCGGGTCACTGGAGCTGTGAGACTGTGGCAGTAAACAGAACCGAACACGGGTCACTGGAGCTGTGAGGCTGTGGCAGTAAACAGAACCGAACCCAGGTCACTGGAGCTGTGAGACTGTGGCAGTAAACAGAACTGAACCCGGGACACTGGAGCTGTGAGACTGTGGCAGTCCCCAGAACCGAACCCAGGTCACTGGAGCTGTGAGACTGTGGCAAAAAACAGAACCGAACCCGGGTCACTGGAGCTGTGAGGCTGTGGCAGTAAACAGAACCGAACCCGGGACACTGAAGCTGTGAGACTGTGGCAGTAAACAGAACCGAACCCAGGTCACTGGAGCTGTGAGACTGTGGCAGTAAACAGAACCGAACCCAGGTCACTGGAGCTGTGAGACTGTGGCAGTAAACAGAAACGAACCCGGGTCACTGGAACTGTGAGACCGTGGCAGTAAACAGAACCGAACCCCGGTCACTGGAGCTGTGAGACTGTGGCAGTAAACAGAACTGAACCCGGGACACTGGAGCTGTGAGACTGTGGCAGTAAACAGAACCGAACCCGGGATACTGGAGCTGTGAGGCTGTGGCAGTAAACAGAACCGAACCCGGGTCACTGGAGCTGTGAGGCTGTGTCAGTAAACAGAACCGAACCCAGGTCACTGGAGCTGTGAGACTGTGGCAGTAAACAGAACCGAACCCGGGACACTGGAGCTGTGAGACTGTGGCAGTAAACAGAACCGAACCCAGGTCACTGGAGCAGTGAGATCTGTGGCAGAAAACAGAACCGAACCCAGGTCACTGGAGCTGTGAGGCTGTGGCAGTAAACAGAACCGAACCCAGGTTACTGGAGCTGTGAGACTGTGGCAGTCCCCAGAACCGAACCCGGGTCACTGGAGCTGTGAGACTGTGGCAGTCCCCAGAACCGAACCCAGGTCACTGGAGCTGTGAGAGTGTGGCAGTAAACAGAACCGTACCTGGGTCACTGGAGCGGTGAGACTGTGGCAGTAAACAGAACCGAACCCAGGTCACTGGAGCTGTGAGACTGTGGCAGTAAACAGAACCGAACCCAGGTCACTGGAGCTGTGAGACTGTGGCAGTAAACAGAACCGAACCCAGGTCACTGGAGCTGTGAGACTGTGGCAGTAAACAGAACCGAACCCAGGACACTGGAGTTGTGAGACTGTGGCAGTAAACAGAACCGAACCCAGGACACTGGAGCTGTGAGACTGTGGCAGTAAACAGAACCGAACCCGGGACACTGGAGCTGTGAGACTGTGGCAGTAAACAGAACCGAACTCAGGACACTGGAGCTGTGAGACTGTGGCAGTACGCAGAACTGAACCCAGGTCACTGGAGCTGTGAGACTGTGGCAGTAAACAGAACCGAACCCGGGACACTGGAGCTGTGAGGCTGTGGAGGTAAACAGAACCGAACCCAGGTCACTGGAGCTGTGAGACTGTGGCAGTAAACAGAACCGAACCCGGGACACTGGAGCTGTGAGACTGTGGCAGTAAACAGAACCGAACCCAGGTCACTGGAGCTGTGAGGCTGTGGCAGTAAACAGAACTGAATCCAGGTCACTGGAGCTGTGAGGCTGTGGCAGTAAACAGAACCGAACCCGGGTCACTGGAGCTGTGAGACTGTGGCAGTAAACAGAACCGAACCCAGGTCACTGGAGCTGTGAGGCTGTGGCAGTAAACAGAACTGAACCCAGGTCACTGGAGCAGTGAGACTGTGGCAGTAAACAGAACTGAACCCAGGTCACTGGAGCTGTGAGACTGTGGCAGTCCCCAGAACTGAACCCAGGTCACTGGAGCTGTGAGACTGTGGCAGTAAACAGAACCGAACCCGGGACACTGGAGCTGTGAGACTGTGGCAGTAAACAGAACCGAACCCGGGTCACTGGAACTGTGAGGCTGTGGCAGTAAACAGAACCGAACCCAGGACACTGGAGCTGTGAGACTGTGACAGTAAACAGAACCGAACCCGGGATACTGGAGCTGTGAGACTGTGGCAGTAAACAGAACCGAACCCGGGTCACTGAAGCTGTGAGACTGTGGCAGTAAACAGAACTGAACCCATGTCACTGGAGCTGTGAGACTGTGGCAGTAAACAGAACCGAACCCAGGTCACTGGAGCAGTGAGACTGTGGCAGTAAACAGAACCGAACCCGGGACACTGGAGCTGTGAGACTGTCGCAGTAAACAGAACCGAACCCGGGTCACTGGAGCTGTGAGACTGTGGCAGTAAACAGAACCGAACCTGGGTCACCGGAGCTGTGAGACTGTGGCAGTAAACAGAACCAAACCCGGGACACTGGAGCTGTGAGACTGTGGCAGTAAACAGAACTGAACCCGGGACACTGGAGCTGTGAGACTGTGGCAGTAAACAGAACCGAACCCAGGTCACTGAAGCTGTGAGACTGTGGCAGTAAACAGAACCGAACCCAGGTCACTGGAGCTGTGAGACTGTGGCAGTAAACAGAACCGAACCCAGGTCACTGGAGCTGTGAGGCTGTGGCAGTAAACAGAACCGAACCCATGTCACTGGAGCTGTGAGACTGTGGCAGTAAACAGAACCGAACCCAGGTCACTGGAGCTGTGAGACTGTGGCAGTAAACAGAACCGAACCCAGGTCACTGAAGCTGTGAGACTGTGGCAGTAAACAGAACCGAACCCGGGACACTGGAGCTGTGAGGCTGTGGCAGTAAACAGAACCGAACCCGGGTCACTGGAGCTGTGAGGCTGTGGCAGTAAACAGAACCGAACCAAGGGTCACTGGAGCTGTGAGACTGTGGCAGTAAACAGAACCGAACCCAGGTCACTGGAGCAGTGAGACTGTGGCAGTAAACAGAACCGAACCCAGGTCACTGGAGCTGTGAGACTGTGGCAGTAAACAGAACCGAACCCAGGTCACTGGAGCTGTGAGACTGTGGCAGTAAACAGAACCGAACCCGGGACACTGGAGCTGTGAGACTGTGGCAGTAAACAGAACCGAACCCGGGTCACTGAAGCTGTGAGACTGTGGCAGTAAACAGAACCGAACCCAGGTCACTGGAGCTGTGAGACTGTGGCAGTAAACAGAACCGAACCCGGGTCACTGGAGCTGTGAGACTGTGGCAGTAAACAGAACCGAACCCGGGTCACTGGAGCTGTGAGACTGTGGCAGTAAACAGAACCGAACCCACGTCACTGGAGCTGTGAGACTGTGGCAGTAAACAGAACCGAACCCAGGTCACTGGAGCTGTGAGACTGTGGCAGTAAACAGAACCGAACCCAGGTCACTGAAGCTGTGAGACTGTGGCAGTAAACAGAACTGAACCCGGGACACTGGACCTGTGAGACTGTGGCAGTAAACAGAACTGAACCCAGGTCACTGGAGCTGTGAGACTGTGGCAGTAAACAGAACCGAACCCGGGACACTGGAGCTGTGAGACTGTGGCAGTAAACAGAACCGAACCCAGGTCACTGGAGCTGTGAGACTGTGGCAGTAAACAGAACCAAACCCGGGTCACCGGAGCTGTGAGACTGTGGCAGTAAACAGAACCGAACCCGGGACACTGGAGCTGTGAGACTGTGGCAGTAAACAGAACCGAACCCAGGTCACTGGAGCTGTGAGGCTGTGGCAGTAAACAGAACCGAACCCAGGTCACTGGAGCTGTGAGACTGTGGCAGTAAACAGAACCGAACCCAGGTCACTGGAGCTGTGAGGCTGTGGCAGTAAACAGAACCGAACCCAGGTCACTGGAGCTGTGAGGCTGTGGCAGTAAACAGAACCGAACCCGGGACACTGGAGCTGTGAGACTGTGGCAGTAAACAGAACCGAACCCAGGTCACTGGAGCTGTGAGGCTGTGGCAGTAAACAGAACCGAACCCAGGTCACTGGAGCTGTGAGGCTGTGGCAGTAAACAGAACCGAACCCGGGTCACTGGAGCTGTGAGACTGTGGCAGTAAACAGAACCGAACCCAGGTCACTGGAGCTGTGAGACTGTGGCAGTAAACAGAACTGAACCCGGGACACTGGAGCTGTGAGACTGTGGCAGTCCCCAGAACCGAACCCAGGTCACTGGAGCTGTGAGACTGTGGCAAAAAACAGAACCGAACCCGGGTCACTGGAGCTGTGAGGCTGTGGCAGTAAACAGAACCGAACCCGGGACACTGGAGCTGTGAGACTGTGGCAGTAAACAGAACCGAACCCAGGTCACTGGAGCTGTGAGACTGTGGCAGTAAACAGAACCGAACCCAGGTCTATGGAGCTGTGAGACTGTGGCAGTAAACAGAAACGAACCCGGGTCACTGGAAATGTGAGACCGTGGCAGTAAACAGAACCGAACCCAGGTCACTGGAGCTGTGAGACTGTGGCAGTAAACAGAACTGAACCCGGGACACTGGAGCTGTGAGACTGTGGCAGTAAACAGAACCGAACCCGGGACCCTGGAGCTGTGAGGCTGTGGCAGTAAACAGAACCGAACCCGGGTCACTGGAGCTGTGAGACTGTGGCAGTAAACAGAACCGAACCCAGGTCACTGGAGCTGTGAGACTGTGGCAGTAAACAGAACCGAACCCAGGTCACTGGAGCTGTGAGACTGTGGCAGTAAACAGAACCGAACCCAGGACACTGGAGTTGTGAGACTGTGGCAGTAAACAGAACCGAACCCAGGACACTGGAGCTGTGAGACTGTGGCAGTAAACAGAACCGAACTCAGGTCACTGGAGCTGTGAGACTGTGGCAGTACGCAGAACTGAACCCAGGTCACTGGAGCTGTGAGACTGTGGCAGTAAACAGAACCGAACCCGGGACACTGGAGCTGTGAGGCTGTGGCAGTAAACAGAACCGAACCCAGGTCACTGGAGCTGTGAGACTGTGGCAGTAAACAGAACCAAACCCGGGACACTGGAGCTGTGAGGCTGTGGCAGTAAACAGAACCGAACCCGGGTCACCGGAGCTGTGAGACTGTGGCAGTAAACAGAACCGAACCCGGGACACTGGAGCTGTGAGACTGTGGCAGTAAACAGAACCGAACCCAGGTCACTGGAGCTGTGAGACTGTGGCAGTAAACAGAACCGAACCCAGGTCACTGGAGCTGTGAGGCTGTGGCAGTAAACAGAACTGAACCCAGGTCACTGGAGCTGTGAGGCTGTGGCAGTAAACAGAACCGAACCCGGGTCACTGGAGCTGTGAGACTGTGGCAGTAAACAGAACCGAACCCAGGTCACTGGAGCTGTGAGGCTGTGGCAGTAAACAGAACTGAACCCAGGTCACTGGAGCAGTGAGACTGTGGCAGTAAACAGAACTGAACCCAGGTCACTGGAGCTGTGAGACTGTGGCAGTCCCCAGAACTGAACCCAGGTCACTGGAGCTGTGAGACTGTGGCAGTAAACAGAACCGAACCCGGGACACTGGAGCTGTGAGACTGTGGCAGTAAACAGAACCGAACCCGGGTCACTGGAACTGTGAGGCTGTGGCAGTAAACAGAACCGAACCCAGGACACTGGAGCTGTGAGACTGTGACAGTAAACAGAACCGAACCCGGGATACTGGAGCTGTGAGACTGTGGCAGTAAACAGAACCGAACCCGGGTCACTGAAGCTGTGAGACTGTGGCAGTAAACAGAACTGAACCCATGTCACTGGAGCTGTGAGACTGTGGCAGTAAACAGAACCGAACCCAGGTCACTGGAGCAGTGAGACTGTGGCAGTAAACAGAACCGAACCCGGGACACTGGAGCTGTGAGACTGTGGCAGTAAACAGAACCGAACCCGGGTCACTGGAGCTGTGAGACTGTGGCAGTAAACAGAACTGAACCCAGGTCACTGGAGCTGTGAGACTGTGGCAGTAAACAGAACCGAACCTGGGTCACCGGAGCTGTGAGACTGTGGCAGTAAACAGAACCAAACCCGGGACACTGGAGCTGTGAGACTGTGGCAGTAAACAGAACTGAACCCGGGACACTGGAGCTGTGAGACTGTGGCAGTAAACAGAACCGAACCCAGGTCACTGAAGCTGTGAGACTGTGGCAGTAAACAGAACCGAACCCAGGTCACTGGAGCTGTGAGACTGTGGCAGTAAACAGAACCGAACCCAGGTCACTGGAGCTGTGAGTCTGTGGCAGTAAACAGAACCGAACCCATGTCACTGGAGCTGTGAGACTGTGGCAGTAAACAGAACCGAACCCAGGTCACTGGAGCTGTGAGACTGTGGCAGTAAACAGAACCGAACCCAGGTCACTGAAGCTGTGAGACTGTGGCAGTAAACAGAACCGAACCAAGGGTCACTGGAGCTGTGAGACTGTGGCAGTAAACAGAACCGAACCCAGGTCACTGGAGCAGTGAGACTGTGGCAGTAAACAGAACCGAACCCAGGTCACTGGAGCTGTGAGACTGTGGCAGTAAACAGAACCGAACCCAGGTCACTGGAGCTGTGAGACTGTGGCAGTAAACAGAACCGAACCCGGGACACTGGAGCTGTGAGACTGTGGCAGTAAACAGAACCGAACCCGGGTCACTGAAGCTGTGAGACTGTGGCAGTAAACAGAACCGAACCCAGGTCACTGGAGCTGTGAGACTGTGGCAGTAAACAGAACCGAACCCGGGTCACTGGAGCTGTGAGACTGTGGCAGTAAACAGAACCGAACCCGGGTCACTGGAGCTGTGAGACTGTGGCAGTAAACAGAACCGAACCCATGTCACTGGAGCTGTGAGACTGTGGCAGTAAACAGAACCGAACCCAGGTCACTGGAGCTGTGAGACTGTGGCAGTAAACAGAACCGAACCCAGGTCACTGAAGCTGTGAGACTGTGGCAGTAAACAGAACTGAACCCGGGACACTGGACCTGTGAGACTGTGGCAGTAAACAGAACTGAACCCAGGTCACTGGAGCTGTGAGACTGTGGCAGTAAACAGAACCGAACCCGGGACACTGGAGCTGTGAGACTGTGGCAGTAAACAGAACCGAACCCAGGTCACTGGAGCTGTGAGACTGTGGCAGTAAACAGAACCAAACCCGGGTCACCGGAGCTGTGAGACTGTGGCAGTAAACAGAACCGAACCCGGGACACTGGAGCTGTGAGACTGTGGCAGTAAACAGAACCGAACCCAGGTCACTGGAGCTGTGAGGCTGTGGCAGTAAACAGAACCGAACCCAGGTCACTGGAGCTGTGAGACTGTGGCAGTAAACAGAACCGAACCCAGGTCACTGGAGCTGTGAGGCTGTGGCAGTAAACAGAACCGAACCCGGGACACTGGAGCTGTGAGACTGTGGCAGTAAACAGAACCGAACCCAGGTCACTGGAGCTGTGAGGCTGTGGCAGTAAACAGAACCGAACCCAGGTCACTGGAGCTGTGAGGCTGTGGCAGTAAACAGAACCGAACCCGGGTCACTGGAGCTGTGAGACTGTGGCAGTAAACAGAACCGAACCCAGGTCACTGGAGCTGTGAGACTGTGGCAGTAAACAGAACTGAACCCGGGACACTGGAGCTGTGAGACTGTGGCAGTCCCCAGAACCGAACCCAGGTCACTGGAGCTGTGAGACTGTGGCAAAAAACAGAACCGAACCCGGGTCACTGGAGCTGTGAGGCTGTGGCTGTAAACAGAACCGAACCCGGGACACTGGAGCTGTGAGACTGTGGCAGTAAACAGAAGCGAACCCAGGTCACTGGAGCTGTGAGACTGTGGCAGTAAACAGAACCGAACCCAGGTCTATGGAGCTGTGAGACTGTGGCAGTAAACAGAAACGAACCCGGGTCACTGGAACTGTGAGACCGTGGCAGTAAACAGAACCGAACCCAGGTCACTGGAGCTGTGAGACTGTGGCAGTAAACAGAACTGAACCCGGGACACTGGAGCTGTGAGACTGTGGCAGTAAACAGAACCGAACCCGGGACACTGGAGCTGTGAGGCTGTGGCAGTAAACAGAACCGAACCCGGGTCACTGGAGCTGTGAGGCTGTGTCAGTAAACAGAACCGAACCCAGGTCACTGGAGCTGTGAGACTGTGGCAGTAAACAGAACCGAACCCGGGACACTGGAGCTGTGAGACTGTGGCAGTAAACAGAACCGAACCCAGGTCACTGGAGCTGTGAGATCTGTGGCAGAAAACAGAACCGAACCCAGGTCACTGGAGCTGTGAGGCTGTGGCAGTAAACAGAACCGAACCCAGGTCACTGGAGCTGTGAGACTGTGGCAGTCCCCAGAACCGAACCCGGGTCACTGGAGCTGTGAGACTGTGGCAGTCCCCAGAACCGAACCCAGGTCACTGGAGCTGTGAGAGTGTGGCAGTAAACAGAACCGTACCTGGGTCACTGGAGTGGTGAGACTGTGGCAGTAAACAGAACCGAACCCGGGACACTGGAGCTGTGAGACTGTGGCAGTAAACAGAACCGAACCCAGGTCACTGGAGCTGTGAGACTGTGGCAGTAAACAGAACCGAACCCAGGTCACTGGAGCTGTGAGACTGTGGCAGTAAACAGAACCGAACCCAGGACACTGGAGCTGTGAGACTGTGGCAGTAAACAGATCCGAACTCAGGTCACTGGAGCTGTGAGACTGTGGCAGTACGCAGAACTGAACCCAGGTCACTGGAGCTGTGAGACTGTGGCAGTAAACAGAACCGAACCCGGGACACTGGAGCTGTGAGGCTGTGGCAGTAAACAGAACCGAACCCAGGTCACTGGAGCTGTGAGACTGTGGCAGTAAACAGAACCAAACCCGGGACACTGGAGCTGTGAGGCTGTGGCAGTAAACAGAACCGAACCCGGGTCACCGGAGCTGTGAGACTGTGGCAGTAAACAGAACCGAACCCAGGTCACTGGAGCTGTGAGACTGTGGCAGTAAACAGAACCGAACCCAGGTCACTGGAGCTGTGAGGCTGTGGCAGTAAACAGAACCGAACCCGGGTCACTGGAGCTGTGAGACTGTGGCAGTAAACAGAACCGAACCCAGGTCACTGGAGATGTGAGGCTGTGGCAGTAAACAGAACTGAACCCAGGTCACTGGAGCAGTGAGACTGTGGCAGTAAACAGAACTGAACCCAGGTCACTGGAGCTGTGAGACTGTGGCAGTCCCCAGAACTGAACCCAGGTCACTGGAGCTGTGAGACTGTGGCAGTAAACAGAACCGAACCCGGGACACTGGAGCTGTGAGACTGTGGCAGTAAACAGAACCGAACCCGGGTCACTGGAGCTGTGAGGCTGTGGCAGTAAACAGAACCGAACCCAGGACACTGGAGCTGTGAGACTGTGACAGTAAACAGAACCGAACCCGGGACACTGGAGCTGTGAGACTGTGGCAGTAAACAGAACCGAACCCGGGTCACTGAAGCTGTGAGACTGTGGCAGTAAACAGAACTGAACCCATGTCACTGGAGCTGTGAGACTGTGGCAGTAAACAGAACCGAACCCAGGTCACTGGAGCAGTGAGACTGTGGCAGTAAACAGAACCGAACCCGGGACACTGGAGCTGTGAGACTGTGGCAGCAAACAGAACCGAACCCGGGTCACTGGAGCTGTGAGACTGTGGCAGTAAACAGAACTGAACCCAGGTCACTGGAGCTGTGAGACTGTGGCAGTAAACAGAACCGAACCCGGGTCACCGGAGCTGTGAGACTGTGGCAGTAAACAGAACCGAACCCGGGACACTGGAGCTGTGAGACTGTGGCAGTAAACAGAACTGAACCCGGGACACTGGAGCTGTGAGACTGTGGCAGTAAACAGAACCGAACCCAGGTCACTGAAGCTGTGAGACTGTGGCAGTAAACAGAACCGAACCCAGGTCACTGGAGCTGTGAGACTGTGGCAGTAAACAGAACCGAACCCAGGTCACTGGAGCTGTGAGGCTGTGGCAGTAAACAGAACCGAACCCATGTCACTGGAGCTGTGAGACTGTGGCAGTAAACAGAACCGAACCCAGGTCACTGGAGCTGTGAGACTGTGGCAGTAAACAGAACCGAACCCAGGTCACTGAAGCTGTGAGACTGTGGCAGTAAACAGAACCGAACCCGGGACACTGGAGCTGTGAGGCTGTGGCAGTAAACAGAACCGAACCCGGGTCACTGGAGCTGTGAGGCTGTGGCAGTAAACAGAACCGAACCAAGGGTCACTGGAGCTGTGAGACTGTGGCAGTAAACAGAACCGAACCCAGGTCACTGGAGCAGTGAGACTGTGGCAGTAAACAGAACCGAACCCAGGTCACTGGAGCTGTGAGACTGTGGCAGTAAACAGAACCGAACCCAGGTCACTGGAGCTGTGAGACTGTGGCAGTAAACAGAACCGAACCCGGGACACTGGAGCTGTGAGACTGTGGCAGTAAACAGAACCGAACCCGGGTCACTGAAGCTGTGAGACTGTGGCAGTAAACAGAACCGAACCCAGGTCACTGGAGCTGTGAGACTGTGGCAGTAAACAGAACCGAACCCGGGTCACTGGAGCTGTGAGACTGTGGCAGTAAACAGAACCGAACCCGGGTCACTGGAGCTGTGAGACTGTGGCAGTAAACAGAACCGAACCCATGTCACTGGAGCTGTGAGACTGTGGCAGTAAACAGAACCGAACCCAGGTCACTGGAGCTGTGAGACTGTGGCAGTAAACAGAACCGAACCCAGGTCACTGAAGCTGTGAGACTGTGGCAGTAAACAGAACTGAACCCGGGACACTGGACCTGTGAGACTGTGGCAGTAAACAGAACTGAACCCAGGTCACTGGAGCTGTGAGACTGTGGCAGTAAACAGAACCGAACCCGGGACACTGGAGCTGTGAGACTGTGGCAGTAAACAGAACCGAACCCAGGTCACTGGAGCTGTGAGACTGTGGCAGTAAACAGAACCAAACCCGGGTCACCGGAGCTGTGAGACTGTGGCAGTAAACAGAACCGAACCCGGGACACTGGAGCTGTGAGACTGTGGCAGTAAACAGAACCGAACCCAGGTCACTGGAGCTGTGAGGCTGTGGCAGTAAACAGAACCGAACCCGGGTCACTGGAGCTGTGAGACTGTGGCAGTAAACAGAACCGAACCCGGGACACTGGAGCTGTGAGACTGTGGCAGTAAACAGAACTGAACCCAGGTCACTGGAGCTGTGAGACCGGGGCAGTAAACAGAACCGAACCCGGGACACTGGAGCTGTGAGACTGTGGCAGTAAACAGAACCGAACCCGGGTCACTGGAGCTGTGAGACTGTGGCAGTAAACAGAACTGAACCCGGGTCACTGGAGCTGTGAGACTGTGGCAGTAAACAGAACAGAACCCGGGACACTGGAGCTGTGAGACTGTGGCAGTAAACAGAAGTGAACCCGGGTCACTGGAGCTGTGAGACTGTGGCAGTAAACAGAACTGAACCCGGGTCACTGGAGCTGTGAGACTGTGGCAGTAAACAGAACCGAACCCGGGACACTGGAGCTGTGAGACTGTGGCAGTAAACAGAACCGAACCCAGGTCACTGGAGCTGTGAGACTGTGGCAGTAAACAGATCCGAACCCGGGTCACTGGAGCTGTGAGACTGTGGCAGTAAACAGAACCGAACCCAGGTCACTGGAGCTGTGAGATTGTGGCAGTAAACAGAACCGAACCCAGGTCACTGGAGCTGTGAGACTGTGGCAGTAAACAGAACCGAACCCAGGTCACTGGAGCTGTGAGGCTGTGGCAGTAAACAGAACCGAACCCGGGACACCGGAGCTGTGAGACTGTGGCAGTAAACAGAACCGAACCCAGGTCACTGGAGCTGTGAGGCTGTGGCAGTAAACAGAACCAACCCGGGACACTGGAGCTGTGAGACTGTGGCAGTAAACAGAACCGAACCCAGGTCACTGGAGCTGTGAGGCTGTGGCAGTAAACAGAACCGAACCCAGGTCACTGAAGCTGTGAGACTGTGGCAGTAAACAGAACCGAACCCGGGACACTGGAGCTGTGAGGCTGTGGCAGTAAACAGAACCGAACCCGGGTCACTGGAGCTGTGAGGCTGTGGCAGTAAACAGAACCGAACCAAGGGTCACTGGAGCTGTGAGACTGTGGCAGTAAACAGAACCGAACCCAGGTCACTGGAGCAGTGAGACTGTGGCAGTAAACAGAACCGAACCCAGGTCACTGGAGCTGTGAGACTGTGGCAGTAAACAGAACCGAACCCAGGTCACTGGAGCTGTGAGACTGTGGCAGTAAACAGAACCGAACCCAGGTCACTGAAGCTGTGAGACTGTGGCAGTAAACAGAACTGAACCCGGGACACTGGACCTGTGAGACTGTGGCAGTAAACAGAACTGAACCCAGGTCACTGGAGCTGTGAGACTGTGGCAGTAAACAGTTCCGAACCCGGGACACTGGAGCTGTGAGACTGTGGCAGTAAACAGAACCGAACCCAGGTCACTGGAGCTGTGAGACTGTGGCAGTAAACAGAACCAAACCCGGGTCACCGGAGCTGTGAGACTGTGGCAGTAAACAGAACCGAACCCGGGACACTGGAGCTGTGAGACTGTGGCAGTAAACAGAACCGAACCCAGGTCACTGGAGCTGTGAGGCTGTGGCAGTAAACAGAACCGAACCCGGGTCACTGGAGCTGTGAGACTGTGGCAGTAAACAGAACCGAACCCGGGACACTGGAGCTGTGAGACTGTGGCAGTAAACAGAACTGAACCCAGGTCACTGGAGCTGTGAGACTGTGGCAGTAAACAGAACCGAACCCGGGACACTGGAGCTGTGAGACTGTGGCAGTAAACAGAACCGAACCCGGGTCACTGGAGCTGTGAGACTGTGGCAGTAAACAGAACTGAACCCGGGTCACTGGAGCTGTGAGACTGTGGCAGTAAACAGAACAGAACCCGGGACACTGGAGCTGTGAGACTGTGGCAGTAAACAGAACTGAACCCGGGTCACTGGAGCTGTGAGACTGTGGCAGTAAACAGAACTGAACCCGGGTCACTGGAGCTGTGAGACTGTGGCAGTAAACAGAACCGAACCCGGGACACTGGAGCTGTGAGACTGTGGCAGTAAACAGAACCGAACCCAGGTCACTGGAGCTGTGAGACTGTGGCAGTAAACAGAACCGGACCCGGGACACTGGAGCTGTGAGGCTGTGGCAGTAAACAGAACCGAACCCGGGTCACTGGAGCTGTGAGACTGTGGCAGTAAACAGAACCGAACCCAGGTCACTGGAGCTGTGAGACTGTGGCAGTAAACAGAACCGAACCCGGGTCACTGGAGCTGTGAGACTGTGGCAGTAAACAGAACCGAACCCGGGTCACTGGAGCTGTGAGGCTGTGGCAGTAAACAGAACCGAACCCGGGTCACTGGAGCTGTGAGACTGTGGCAGTAAACAGAACCGAACCCGGGTCACTGGAGCTGTGAGACTGTGGCAGTAAACAGAACCGAACCCAGGTCACTGGAGCTGTGAGACTGTGGCAGTAAACAGAACCGAACCCAGGTCACTGGAGCTGTGAGACTGTGGCAGTAAACAGAACCGAACCCAGGTCACTGGAGCTGTGAGGCTGTGGCAGTAAACAGAACCGAACCCGGGACACCGGAGCTGAGAGACTGTGGCAGTAAACAGAACCGAACCCAGGTCACTGGAGCTGTGAGGCTGTGGCAGTAAACAGAACCGAACCCAGGTCACTGGAGCTGTGAGACTGTGGCAGTAAACAGAACCGAACCCAGGTCACTGGAGCTGTGAGGCTGTGGCAGTAAACAGAACCGAACCCAGGTCACTGGAGCTGTGAGGCTGTGGCAGTAAACAGAACCGAACCCAGGACACTGGAGCTGTGAGACTGTGGCAGTAAACAGAACCGAACCCGGGTCACTGGAGCTGTGAGACTGTGGCAGTAAACAGAACCGAACCCGGGTCACTGGAGCTGTGAGACTGTGGCAGTAAACAGAACCGAACCTGGGTCACTGGAGCTGTGAGACTGTGGCACCAATACTTGTTACAAGAACAATACTCTGTTACATTGAGAGGCTCATTGACAGCGTCTCCAGACAGAGTTCATAAAAACAGACAGTGTTCCAAATACTCAGCAGGTCGGGCAACATCTGTGGAGAGAGAAACAGAGTTAATAAAAACAGAGAGTGCTGGAAATATTCAGCAGGTCGGGCAACATCTGTGGAGAGAGAAACAGAGTTAATAAAAACAGAGAGTGCTGGAAATACTCAGCAGGTCGGACAACATCTGTGGAGAGAGAAACAGAGTTAATAAAAACAGAGAGTGCTGGAAATATTCAGCAGGTCGGGCAACATCTGTGGGGAGAGAAACAGAGTTAATAAAAACAGAGAGTGCTGGAAATATTCAGCAGGTCGGGCAACATCTGTGGAGAGAGAAACAGAGTTAATAAAAACAGAGAGTGCTGGAAATATTCAGCAGGTCGGGCAACATCTGTGGAGAGAAAAACAGAGTTAATAAAAACAGAGAGTGCTGGAAATATTCAGCAGGTCGGGCAACATCTGTGGAGAGAGAAACAGAGTTAATAAAAACTGAGAGTGCTGGAAATATTCAGCAGGTCGGGCAACATCTGTGGAGAGAGAAACAGAGTTCATAAAAACAGACAGTGTTCGAAATACTCAGCAGGTCGGGCAACATCTGTGGAGAGAGAAACAGAGTTAATAAAAACAGAGAGTGCTGGAAATACTCAGCAGGTCGGACAACATCTGTGGATAGAGAAACAGAGATAATAAAAACAGAGAGTGCTGGAAATATTCAGCAGGTCGGGCAACATCTGTGGAGAGAGAAACAGAGTTAATTAAAACAGAGAGTGCTGGAAATATTCAGCAGGTCGGGCAACATCTGTGGAGAGAGAAACAGAGTTAATAAAAACAGAGAGTGCTGGAAATATTCAGCAGGTCGGGCAACATCTGTGGAGAGAAAAACAGAGTTAATAAAAACAGAGAGTGCTGGAAATATTCAGCAGGTCGGGCAACATCTGTGGAGAGAGAAACAGAGTTAATAAAAACAGAGAGTGCTGGAAATATTCAGCAGGTCGGGCAACATCTGTGCAGAGAGAAACAGAGTTAATAAAAACAGAGAGTGCTGGAAATATTCAGCAGGTCGGGCAACATCTGTGGAGAGAGAAACAGAGTTAATAAAAACAGAGAGTGCTTGAAATACTCAGCAGGTCGGGCAACATCTGTGCAGAGAGAAACAGAGTTAATAAAAACAGGGAGTGCTGGAAATATTCAGCAGGTCGGGCAACATCTGTGGAGAGAGAAACAGAGTTAATAAAAACAGAGAGTGCTGGAAATATTCAGCAGGTCGGGCAACATCTGTGCAGAGAGAAACAGAGTTAATAAAAACAGAGAGTGCTGGAAATATTCAGCAGGTCGGGCAACATCTGTGGAGAGAAAAACAGAGTTAATAAAAACAGAGAGTGCTGGAAATATTTCAGCAGGTCGGGCAACATCTGTGGAGAGAGAAACAGAGTTAATAAAAACAGAGAGTGCTGGAAATATTCAGCAGGTCGGGCAACATCTGTGCAGAGAGAAACAGAGTTAATAAAAACAGAGAGTGCTGGAAATATTCAGCAGGTCGGGCAACATCTGTGGAGAGAGAAACAGAGTTAATAAAAACAGAGAGTGCTTGAAATACTCAGCAGGTCGGGCAACATCTGTGCAGAGAGAAACAGAGTTAATAAAAACAGGGAGTGCTGGAAATATTCAGCAGGTCGGGCAACATCTGTGGAGAGAGAAACAGAGTTAATAAAAACAGAGAGTGCTGGAAATATTCAGCAGGTCGGGCAACATCTGTGCAGAGAGAAACAGAGTTAATAAAAACAGAGAGTGCTGGAAATATTCAGCAGGTCGGGCAACATCTGTGGAGAGAGAAACAGAGTTAATAAAAACAGAGAGTGCTTGAAATACTCAGCAGGTCGGGCAACATCTGTGGAGAGAGAAACAGAGTTAATAAAAACAGAGAGTGCTTGAAATACTCAGCAGGTCGGGCAACATCTGTGCAGAGAGAAACGGAGTTAATAAAAACAGAGAGTGCTGGAAATATTCAGCAGGTCGGGCAACATCTGTGCAGAGAGAAACAGTTAACGTTTCAGGTCTGTGACCCTTCATCAGAACTAACAGATATAAGAAATGTAAAAGATTTTAAGCAAGTAAAGCGGGGGTGGGGTAAGAGATAACAAAAGAGAAGGTGTTGATAGGACAAGGTCACAGACTAACAGACCAGAAGGTCATGGAGCAAAGACAAACAATATGTTAATGTTTTGCTGAAAGACACTTTAATGTAAAGCTGTGTTATCTTGTACCTCCTGGAAGCAGACACTCTGCTCTCTGACCCATGGTGACTGCACTGTGACCCAGAATATGGTGACTTCACATCTTCTTTCTTTCAGTAGGAGATATTCAATTCAGGAATGTTTTAGCATGGTATAGGATGTGTTCATTTGACACCTGTTAGCTTTGACCATTTGTCCTTTGTCCTTGTCAGACAGTTTCAACACACAAAGACCAAGATTTGTTTTCTTTCAATGCCATTTTGGATACATTGTTCATTTTGTAAATTAAAGGCTGATTTTTTTTCCTTAAAGACAAAGATGGTTTCTGGAGCTCTTTGGAGTTATTTTCACGATTGTTGTATTATCACAGCTGTGGTTTGTGTGACAACTACATGTGGATGTGAAACTGCAAGGGTGATTGCACTGTCAAAGGCCTCTCCAGTCCTTAAACTGTCATTGTATCCTGCATTGCAAGGTGCTGTCACCGTGCAAGAGGTGATTGAATTACAAAGGACTATTAAACTGTCAGTGTATCCTGCATTGCAAGGTGCTGTCACCGTGCAAGAGGTGATTGAATTACAAAGGACTATTAAACTGTCATTGTATCCTGCATTGCAAGGTGCTGTCACCGTGCAAGAGGTGATTGAATTACAAAGGACTATTAAACTGTCAGTGTATCCTGCATTGCAAGGTGCTGTCACCGTGCAAGAGGTGATTGAATTACAAAGGACTATTAAACTGTCAGTGTATCCTGCATTGCAAGGTGCTGTCACCGTGCAAGAGGTGATTGAATTACAAAGGACTATTAAACTGTCAGTGTATCCTGCATTGCAAGGTGCTGTCACCGTGCAAGAGGTGATTGAATTACAAAGGACTATTAAACTGTCATTGTATCCTGCATTGCAAGGTGCTGTCACCGTGCAAGAGGTGATTGAATTACAAAGGACTATTAAACTGTCAGTGTATCCTGCATTGCAAGGTGCTGTCACCGTGCAAGAGGTGATTGAATTATAAAGGACTATTAAACTGTCAGTGTATCCTGCATTGCAAGGTGCTGTCACCGTGCAAGAGGTGATTGAATTACAAAGGACTATTAAACTGTCAGAGTATCCTGCATTGCAAGGTGCTGTCACCGTGCAAGAGGTGATTGAATTACAAAGGACTATTAAACTGTCAGTGTATCCTGCATTGCAAGGTGCTGTCACCGTGCAAGAGGTGATTGAATTACAAAGGATTATTAAACTGTCATTGTATCCTGCATTGCAAGGTGCTGTCACCGTGCAAGAGGTGATTGAATTACAAAGGACTATTAAACTGTCAGTGTATCCTGCATTGCAAGGTGCTGTCACCGTGCAAGAGGTGATTGAATTACAAAGGACGATTAAACTGTCATTGTATCCTGCATTGCAAGGTGCTGTCACCGTGCAAGAGGTGATTGAATTACAAAGGACTATTAAACTGTCATTGTATCCTGCATTGCAAGGTGCTGTTACCGTGCAAGAGGTGATTGAATGACAAAGGACTATTAAACTGTCAGTGTATCCTGCATTGCAAGGTGCTGTCACCGTGCAAGAGGTGATTGAATTACAAAGGACTATTAAACTGTCATTGTATCCTGCATTGCAAGGTGCTGTCACCGTGCAAGAGGTGATTGAATTACAAAGGACTATTAAACTGTCAGTGTATCCTGCATTGCAAGGTGCTGTCATCGTGCAAGAGGTGATTGAATTACAAAGGACTATTAAACTGTTAGTGTATCCTGCATTGCAAGGTGCTGTCACCGTGCAAGAGGTGATTGAATTACAAAGGACTATTAAACTGTCAGTGTATCCTGCATTGCAAGGTGCTGTCACCGTGCAAGAGGTGATTGAATTATAAAGGACTATTAAACTGTCAGTGTATCCTTCATTGCAAGGTGCTGTCACCGTGCAAGAGGTGATTGAATTACAAAGGACTATTAAACTGTCAGTGTATCCTGCATTGCAAGGTGCTGTCACCGTGCAAGAGGTGATGGAATTACAAAGGACTATTAAACTGTCATTGTATCCTGCATTGCAAGGTGCTGTCACCGTGCAAGAGGTGATTGAATTACAAAGGACTATTAAACTGTCAGTGTATCCTGCATTACAAGGTGCTGTCACCGTGCAAGAGGTGATTGAATTACAAAGGACTATTAAACTGTCAGTGTATCCTGCATTGCAAGGTGCTGTCACCGTGCAAGAGGTGATTGAATTATAAAGGACTATTAAACTGTCAGTGTATCCTGCATTGCAAGGTGCTGTCACCGTGCAAGAGGTGATTGAATTACAAAGGACTATTAAACTGTCAGTGTATCCTGCATTGCAAGGTGCTGTCACCGTGCAAGAGGTGATTGAATTACAAAGGACTATTAAACTGTCAGTGTATCCTGCATTGCAAGGTGCTGTCACCGTGCAAGAGGTGATTGAATTACAAAGGACTATTAAACTGTCAGTGTATCCTGCATTGCAAGGTGCTGTCACCGTGCAAGAGGTGATTGAATTATAAAGGACTATTAAACTGTCATTGTATCCTGCATTGCAAGGTGCTGTCACCGTGCAAGAGGTGATTGAATTATAAAGGACTATTAAACTGTCAGTGTATCCTGCATTGCAAGGTGCTGTCACCGTGCAAGAGGTGATTGAATTACAAAGGACTATTAAACTGTCATTGTATCCTGAATTGCAAGGTGCTGTCACCGTGCAAGAGGTGATTGAATTACAAAGGACTATTAAACTGTCAGTGTATCCTGCATTGCAAGGTGCTGTCATCGTGCAAGAGGTGATTGAATGACAAAGGACTATTAAACTGTCAGTGTATCCTGCATTGCAAGGTGCTGTCACCGTGCAAGAGGTGATTGAATTACAAAGGACTATTAAACTGTCAGTGTATCCTGCATTGCAAGGTGCTGTCACCGTGCAAGAGGTGATTGAATTACAAAGGACTATTAAACTGTCATTGTATCCTGCATTGCAAGGTGCTGTCACCGTGCAAGAGGTGATTGAATTACAAAGGACTATTAAACTGTCAGTGTATCCTGCATTGCAAGGTGCTGTCACCGTGCAAGAGGTGATTGAATTACAAAGGACTATTAAACTGTCAGTGTATCCTGCATTGCAAGGTGCTGTCACCGTGCAAGAGGTGATTGAATTACAAAGGACTATTAAACTGTCAGTGTATCCTGCATTGCAAGGTGCTGTCACCGTGCAAGAGGTGATTGAATTACAAAGGACTATTAAACTGTCAGTGTATCCTGCATTGCAAGGTGCTGTCACCGTGCAAGAGGTGATTGAATGACAAAGGACTATTAAACTGTCAGTGTATCCTGCATTGCAAGGTGCTGTCACCGTGCAAGAGGTGATTGAATTACAAAGGATTATTAAACTGTCAGTGTATCCTGCATTGCAAGGTGCTGTCACCGTGCAAGAGGTGATTGAATTACAAAGGACTATTAAACTGTCAGTGTATCCTGCATTGCAAGGTGCTGTCACCGTGCAAGAGGTGATTGAATGACAAAGGACTATTAAACTGTCAGTGTATCCTGCATTGCAAGGTGCTGTCACCGTGCAAGAGGTGATTGAATTACAAAGGACTATTAAACTGTCAGTGTATCCTGCATTGCAAGGTGCTGTCACCGTGCAAGAGGTGATTGAATTATAAAGGACTATTAAACTGTCATTGTATCCTGCATTGCAAGGTGCTGTCACCGTGCAAGAGGTGATTGAATTATAAAGGACTATTAAACTGTCAGTGTATCCTGCATTGCAAGGTGCTGTCACCGTGCAAGAGGTGATTGAATTATAAAGGACTATTAAACTGTCATTGTATCCTGCATTGCAAGGTGCTGTCACCGTGCAAGAGGTGATTGAATTATAAAGGACTATTAAACTGTCAGTGTATCCTGCATTGCAAGGTGCTGTCACCGTGCAAGAGGTGATTGAATTACAAAGGACTATTAAACTGTCAGTGTATCCTGCATTGCAAGGTGCTGTCACCGTGCAAGAGGTGATTGAATTATAAAGGATTATTAAACTGTCAGTGTATCCTGCATTGCAAGGTGCTGTCACCGTGCAAGAGGTGATTGAATTACAAAGAACTATTAAACTGTCAGTGTATCCTGCATTGCAAGGTACTGTCACCGTGCAAGAGGTGATTGAATTACAAAGGACTATTAAACTGTCATTGTATCCTGCATTGCAAGGTGCTGTCACCGTGCAAGAGGTGATTGAATTACAAAGGACTATTAAACTGTCAGTGTATCCTGCATTGCAAGGTGCTGTCATCGTGCAAGAGGTGATTGAATTACAAAGGACTATTAAACTGTTAGTGTATCCTGCATTGCAAGGTGCTGTCACCGTGCAAGAGGTGATTGAATTACAAAGGACTATTAAACTGTCAGTGTATCCTGCATTGCAAGGTGCTGTCACCGTGCAAGAGGTGATTGAATTATAAAGGACTATTAAACTGTCAGTGTATCCTGCATTGCAAGGTGCTGTCACCGTGCAAGAGGTGATTGAATTACAAAGGACTATTAAACTGTCAGTGTATCCTGCATTGCAAGGTGCTGTCACCGTGCAAGAGGTGATGGAATTACAAAGGACTATTAAACTGTCATTGTATCCTGCATTGCAAGGTGCTGTCACCGTGCAAGAGGTGATTGAATTACAAAGGACTATTAAACTGTCAGTGTATCCTGCATTACAAGGTGCTGTCACCGTGCAAGAGGTGATTGAATTACAAAGGACTATTAAACTGTCAGTGTATCCTGCATTGCAAGGTGCTGTCACCGTGCAAGAGGTGATTGAATTATAAAGGACTATTAAACTGTCAGTGTATCCTGCATTGCAAGGTGCTGTCACCGTGCAAGAGGTGATTGAATTACAAAGGACTATTAAACTGTCAGTGTATCCTGCATTGCAAGGTGCTGTCACCGTGCAAGAGGTGATTGAATTACAAAGGACTATTAAACTGTCAGTGTATCCTGCATTGCAAGGTGCTGTCACCGTGCAAGAGGTGATTGAATTACAAAGGACTATTAAACTGTCAGTGTATCCTGCATTGCAAGGTGCTGTCACCGTGCAAGAGGTGATTGAATTATAAAGGACTATTAAACTGTCATTGTATCCTGCATTGCAAGGTGCTGTCACCGTGCAAGAGGTGATTGAATTATAAAGGACTATTAAACTGTCAGTGTATCCTGCATTGCAAGGTGCTGTCACCGTGCAAGAGGTGATTGAATTACAAAGGACTATTAAACTGTCATTGTATCCTGAATTGCAAGGTGCTGTCACCGTGCAAGAGGTGATTGAATTACAAAGGACTATTAAACTGTCAGTGTATCCTGCATTGCAAGGTGCTGTCATCGTGCAAGAGGTGATTGAATGACAAAGGACTATTAAACTGTCAGTGTATCCTGCATTGCAAGGTGCTGTCACCGTGCAAGAGGTGATTGAATTACAAAGGACTATTAAACTGTCAGTGTATCCTGCATTGCAAGGTGCTGTCACCGTGCAAGAGGTGATTGAATTACAAAGGACTATTAAACTGTCATTGTATCCTGCATTGCAAGGTGCTGTCACCGTGCAAGAGGTGATTGAATTACAAAGGACTATTAAACTGTCAGTGTATCCTGCATTGCAAGGTGCTGTCACCGTGCAAGAGGTGATTGAATTACAAAGGACTATTAAACTGTCAGTGTATCCTGCATTGCAAGGTGCTGTCACCGTGCAAGAGGTGATTGAATTACAAAGGATTATTAAACTGTCAGTGTATCCTGCATTGCAAGGTGCTGTCACCGTGCAAGAGGTGATTGAATTACAAAGGACTATTAAACTGTCAGTGTATCCTGCATTGCAAGGTGCTGTCACCGTGCAAGAGGTGATTGAATGACAAAGGACTATTAAACTGTCAGTGTATCCTGCATTGCAAGGTGCTGTCACCGTGCAAGAGGTGATTGAATTACAAAGGATTATTAAACTGTCAGTGTATCCTGCATTGCAAGGTGCTGTCACCGTGCAAGAGGTGATTGAATTACAAAGGACTATTAAACTGTCAGTGTATCCTGCATTGCAAGGTGCTGTCACCGTGCAAGAGGTGATTGAATGACAAAGGACTATTAAACTGTCAGTGTATCCTGCATTGCAAGGTGCTGTCACCGTGCAAGAGGTGATTGAATTACAAAGGACTATTAAACTGTCAGTGTATCCTGCATTGCAAGGTGCTGTCACCGTGCAAGAGGTGATTGAATTATAATGGACTATTAAACTGTCATTGTATCCTGCATTGCAAGGTGCTGTCACCGTGCAAGAGGTGATTGAATTATAAAGGACTATTAAACTGTCAGTGTATCCTGCATTGCAAGGTGCTGTCACCGTGCAAGAGGTGATTGAATTACAAAGGACTATTAAACTGTCAGTGTATCCTGCATTGCAAGGTGCTGTCACCGTGCAAGAGGTGATTGAATTATAAAGGACTATTAAACTGTCATTGTATCCTGCATTGCAAGGTGCTGTCACCGTGCAAGAGGTGATTGAATTATAAAGGACTATTAAACTGTCAGTGTATCCTGCATTGCAAGGTGCTGTCACCGTGCAAGAGGTGATTGAATTACAAAGGACTATTAAACTGTCAGTGTATCCTGCATTGCAAGGTGCTGTCACCGTGCAAGAGGTGATTGAATTATAAAGGATTATTAAACTGTCAGTGTATCCTGCATTGCAAGGTGCTGTCACCGTGCAAGAGGTGATTGAATTACAAATGACTATTAAACTGTCATTGTATCCTGAATTGCAAGGTGCTGTCACCGTGCAAGAGGTGATTGAATTACAAAGGACTATTAAACTGTCAGTGTATCCTGCATTGCAAGGTGCTGTCATCGTGCAAGAGGTGATTGAATGACAAAGGACTATTAAACTGTCAGTGTATCCTGCATTGCAAGGTGCTGTCACCGTGCAAGAGGTGATTGAATTACAAAGGACTATTAAACTGTCATTGTATCCTGCATTGCAAGGTGCTGTCACCGTGCAAGAGGTGATTGAATTACAAAGGACTATTAAACTGTCAGTGTATCCTGCATTGCAAGGTGCTGTCACCGTGCAAGAGGTGATTGAATTACAAAGGATTATTAAACTGTCAGTGTATCCTGCATTGCAAGGTGCTGTCACCGTGCAAGAGGTGATTGAATTACAAAGGACTATTAAACTGTCAGTGTATCCTGCATTGCAAGGTGCTGTCACCGTGCAAGAGGTGATTGAATGACAAAGGACTATTAAACTGTCAGTGTATCCTGCATTGCAAGGTGCTGTCACCGTGCAAGAGGTGATTGAATTACAAAGGATTATTAAACTGTCAGTGTATCCTGCATTGCAAGGTGCTGTCACCGTGCAAGAGGTGATTGAATTACAAAGGACTATTAAACTGTCAGTGTATCCTGCATTGCAAGGTGCTGTCACCGTGCAAGAGGTGATTGAATTACAAAGGACTATTAAACTGTCATTGTATCCTGCATTGCAAGGTGCTGTCACCGTGCAAGAGGTGATTGAATTACAAAGGACTATTAAACTGTCAGTGTATCCTGCATTGCAAGGTGCTGTCACCGTGCAAGAGGTGATTGAATTACAAAGGACTATTAAACTGTCAGTGTATCCTGCATTGCAAGGTGCTGTCACCGTGCAAGAGGTGATTGAATTACAAAGGATTATTAAACTGTCAGTGTATCCTGCATTGCAAGGTGCTGTCACCGTGCAAGAGGTGATTGAATTACAAAGGACTATTAAACTGTCAGTGTATCCTGCATTGCAAGGTGCTGTCACCGTGCAAGAGGTAATTGAATTACAAAGGATTATTAAACTGTCAGTGTATCCTGCATTGCAAGGTGCTGTCACCGTGCAAGAGGTGATTGAATTACAAAGGACTATTAAACTGTCAGTGTATCCTGCATTGCAAGGTGCTGTCACCGTGCAAGAGGTGATTGAATTACAAAGGACTATTAAACTGTCATTGTATCCTGCATTGCAAGGTGCTGTTACCGTGCAAGAGGAGATTGAATGACAAAGGACTATTAAACTGTCAGTGTATCCTGCATTGCAAGGTGCTGTCACCGTGCAAGAGGTGATTGAATTTCAAAGGACTATTAAACTGTCATTGTATCCTGCATTGCAAGGTGCTGTCACCGTGCAAGAGGTGATTGAATTACAAAGGACTATTAAACTGTCAGTGTATCCTGCATTGCAAGGTGCTGTCATCGTGCAAGAGGTGATTGAATTACAAAGGACTATTAAACTGTTAGTGTATCCTGCATTGCAAGGTGCTGTCACCGTGCAAGAGGTGATTGAATTACAAAGGACTATTAAACTGTCAGTGTATCCTGCATTGCAAGGTGCTGTCACCGTGCAAGAGGTGATTGAATTATAAAGGACTATTAAACTGTCAGTGTATCCTGCATTGCAAGGTGCTGTCACCGTGCAAGAGGTGATTGAATTACAAAGGACTATTAAACTGTCAGTGTATCCTGCATTGCAAGGTGCTGTCACCGTGCAAGAGGTGATTGAATTACAAAGGACTATTAAACTGTCATTGTATCCTGCATTGCAAGGTGCTGTCACCGTGCAAGAGGTGATTGAATTACAAAGGACTATTAAACTGTCAGTGTATCCTGCATTACAAGGTGCTGTCACCGTGCAAGAGGTGATTGAATTACAAAGGACTATTAAACTGTCAGTGTATCCTGCATTGCAAGGTGCTGTCACCGTGCAAGAGGTGATTGAATTATAAAGGACTATTAAACTGTCAGTGTATCCTGCATTGCAAGGTGCTGTCACCGTGCAAGAGGTGATTGAATTACAAAGGACTATTAAACTGTCAGTGTATCCTGCATTGCAAGGTGCTGTCACCGTGCAAGAGGTGATTGAATTACAAAGGACTATTAAACTGTCAGTGTATCCTGCATTGCAAGGTGCTGTCACCGTGCAAGAGGTGATTGAATTACAAAGGACTATTAAACTGTCAGTGTATCCTGCATTGCAAGGTGCTGTCACCGTGCAAGAGGTGATTGAATTACAAAGGACTATTAAACTGTCATTGTATCCTGCATTGCAAGGTGCTGTCACCGTGCAAGAGGTGATTGAATTACAAAGGACTATTAAACTGTCAGTGTCTCCTGCATTGCAAGGTGCTGTCACCGTGCTAGAGGTGATTGAATTATAAAGGACTATTAAACTGTCATTGTATCCTGCATTGCAAGGTGCTGTCACCGTGCAAGAGGTGATTGAATTACAAAGGACTATTAAACTGTCATTGTATCCTGCATTGCAAGGTGCTGTCACCATGCAAGAGGTGATTGAATTACAAAGGACTATTAAACTGTCATTGTATCCTGCATTGCAAGGTGCTGTCACCGTGCAAGAGGTGATTGAATGACAAAGGACTATTAAACTGTCATTGTATCCTGCATTGCAAGGTGCTGTCACCGTGCAAGAGGTGATTGAATTACAAAGGACTATTAAACTGTCAGTGTCTCCTGCATTGCAAGGTGCTGTCTCCGTGCTAGAGGTGATTGAATTATAAAGGACTATTAAACTGTCATTGTATCCTGCATTGCAAGGTGCTGTCACCGTGCAAGAGGTGATTGAATTACAAAGGACTATTAAACTGTCATTGTATCCTGCATTGCAAGGTGCTGTCACCATGCAAGAGGTGATTGAATTACAAAGGACTATTAAACTGTCATTGTATCCTGCATTGCAAGGTGCTGTCACCGTGCAAGAGGTGATTGAATGACAAAGGACTATTAAACTGTCATTGTATCCTGCATTGCAAGGTGCTGTCACCGTGCAAGAGGTGATTGAATTACAAAGGACTATTAAACTGTCAGTGTATCCTGCATTGCAAGGTGCTGTCACCGTGCAAGAGGTGATTGAATTACAAAGGACTATTAAACTGTCAGTGTATCCTGCATTGCAAGGTGCTGTCACCGTGCAAGAGGTGATTGAATTACAAAGGACTATTAAACTGTCAGTGTATCCTGCATTGCAAGGTGCTGTCACCGTGCAAGAGGTGATTGAATTACAAAGGACTATTAAACTGTCATTGTATCCTGCATTGCAAGGTGCTGTCACCGTGCAAGAGGTGATTGAATTACAAAGGACTATTAAACTGTCAGTGTATCCTGCATTGCAAGGTGCTGTCACCGTGCAAGAGGTGATTGAATTACAAAGGACTATTAAACTGTCAGTGTATCCTGCATTGCAAGGTGCTGTCACCGTGCAAGAGGTGATTGAATTACAAAGGACTATTAAACTGTCAGTGTATCCTGCATTGCAAGGTGCTGTCACCGTGCAAGAGGTGATTGAATTACAAAGGACTATTAAACTGTCAGTGCATCCTGCATTGCAAGGTGCTGTCACCGTGCAAGAGGTGATTGAATTACAAAGGACTATTAAACTGTCAGTGTATCCTGCATTGCAAGGTGCTGTCACCGTGCAAGAGGTGATTGAATTACAAAGGACTATTAAACTGTCAGTGTATCCTGCATTGCAAGGTGCTGTCACCGTGCAAGAGGTGATTGAATTACAAAGGATTATTAAACTGTCATTGTATCCTGCATTGCAAGGTGCTGTCACCGTGCAAGAGGTGATTGAATTATAAAGGACTATTAAACTGTCAGTGTATGCTGCATTGCAAGGTGCTGTCACCGTGCAAGAGGTGATTGAATTACAAAGGACTATTAAACTGTCATTGTATCCTGCATTGCAAGGTGCTGTCACCGTGCAAGAGGTGATTGAATGACAAAGGACTATTAAACTGTCAGTGTATCCTGCATTGCAAGGTGCTGTCACCGTGCAAGAGGTGATTGAATTACAAAGGACTATTAAACTGTCATTGTATCCTGCATTGCAAGGTGCTGTCACCGTGCAAGAGGTGATTGAATTACAAAGGACTATTAAACTGTCATTGTATCCTGCATTGCAAGGTGCTGTCACCGTGCAAGAGGTGATTGAATTACAAAGGACTATTAAACTGTCATTGTATCCTGCATTGCAAGGTGCTGTCACCGTGCAAGAGGTGATTGAATTACAAAGGACTATTAAACTGTCAGTGTCTCCTGCATTGCAAGGTGCTGTCACCGTGCAAGAGGTGATTGAATGACAAAGGACTATTAAACTGTCAGTGTCTCCTGCATTGCAAGGTGCTGTCACCGTGCAAGAGGTGATTGAATTACAAAGGACTATTAAACTGTCAGTGTATCCTGCATTGCAAGGTGCTGTCACCGTGCAAGAGGTGATTGAATTACAAAGGACTATTAAACTGTCAGTGTATCCTGCATTGCAAGGTGCTTTCACCGTGCAAGAGGTGATTGAATTACAAAGGACTATTAAACTGTCAGTGTATCCTGCATTGCAAGGTGCTGTCACCGTGCAAGAGGTGATTGAATTACAAAGGATTATTAAACTGTCATTGTATCCTGCATTGCAAGGTGCTGTCACCGTGCAAGAGGTGATTGAATTACAAAGGACTATTAAACTGTCATTGTATCCTGCATTGCAAGGTGCTGTCACCGTGCAAGAGGTGATTGAATTACAAAGGACTATTAAACTGTCATTGTATCCTGCATTGCAAGGTGCTGTCACCGTGCAAGAGGTGATTGAATTATAAAGGACTATTAAACTGTCATTGTATCCTGCATTGCAAGGTGCTGTCACCGTGCAAGAGGTGATTGAATTACAAAGGACTATTAAACTGTCATTGTATCCTGCATTGCAAGGTGCTGTCACCGTGCAAGAGGTGATTGAATTACAAAGGACTATTAAACTGTCAGTGTCTCCTGCATTGCAAGGTGCTGTCACCGTGCAAGAGGTGATTGAATGACAAAGGACTATTAAACTGTCAGTGTATCCTGCATTGCAAGGTGCTGTCACCGTGCAAGAGGTGATTGAATTACAAAGGACTATTAAACTGTCAGTGTATCCTGCATTGCAAGGTGCTGTCACCGTGCAAGAGGTGATTGAATTATAAAGGACTATTAAACTGTCAGTGTATCCTGCATTGCAAGGTGCTGTCACCGTGCAAGAGGTGATTGAATTACAAAGGACTAATAAACTGTCAGTGTCTCCTGCATTGCAAGGTGCTTTCACCGTGCAAGAGGTGATTGAATTACAAAGGACTATTAAACTGTCAGTGTATCCTGCATTGCAAGGTGCTGTCACCGTGCAAGAGGTGATTGAATTACAAAGGATTATTAAACTGTCATTGTATCCTGCATTGCAAGGTGCTGTCACCGTGCAAGAGGTGATTGAATTATAAAGGACTATTAAACTGTCATTGTATCCTGCATTGCAAGGTGCTGTCACCGTGCAAGAGGTGATTGAATTACAAAGGACTATTAAACTGTCATTGTATCCTGCATTGCAAGGTGCTGTCACCGTGCAAGAGGTGATTGAATTACAAAGGACTATTAAACTGTCATTGTATCCTGCATTGCAAGGTGCTGTCACCGTGCAAGAGGTGATTGAATTACAAAGGACTATTAAACTGTCATTGTATCCTGCATTGCAAGGTGCTGTCACCGTGCAAGAGGTGATTGAATTACAAAGGACTATTAAACTGTCATTGTATCCTGCATTGCAAGGTGCTGTCACCGTGCAAGAGGTGATTGAATTATAAAGGACTATTAAACTGTCATTGTATCCTGCATTGCAAGGTGCTGTCACCGTGCAAGAGGTGATTGAATTACAAAGGACTATTAAACTGTCAGTGTATCCTGCATTGCAAGGTGCTGTCACCGTGCAAGAGGTGATTGAATTACAAAGGACTATTAAACTGTCAGTGTATCCTGCATTGCAAGGTGCTGTCACCGTGCAAGAGGTGATTGAATTACAAAGGACTATTAAACTGTCATTGTATCCTGCATTGCAAGGTGCTGTCACCGTGCAAGAGGTGATTGAATTACAAAGGACTATTAAACTGTCATTGTATCCTGCATTGCAAGGTGCTGTCACCGTGCAAGAGGTGATTGAATTACAAAGGACTATTAAACTGTCATTGTATCCTGCATTGCAAGGTGCTGTCACCGTGCAAGAGGTGATTGAATTATAAAGGACTATTAAACTGTCATTGTATCCTGCATTGCAAGGTGCTGTCACCGTGCAAGAGGTGATTGAATTACAAAGGACTATTAAACTGTCAGTGTATCCTGCATTGCAAGGTGCTGTCACCGTGCAAGAGGTGATTGAATTACAAAGGACTATTAAACTGTCAGTGTATCCTGCATTGCAAGGTGCTGTCACCGTGCAAGAGGTGATTGAATTACAAAGGACTATTAAACTGTCATTGTATCCTGCATTGCAAGGTGCTGTCACCGTGCAAGAGGTGATTGAATTACAAAGGACTATTAAACTGTCATTGTATCCTGCATTGCAAGGTGCTGTCACCGTGCAAGAGGTGATTGAATTACAAAGGACTATTAAACTATCAGTGTATCCTGCATTGCAAGGTGCTGTCACCCTGCAAGAGGTGATTGAATGACAAAGGACTATTAAACTGTCAGTGTATCCTGCATTGCAAGGTGCTGTCACCGTGCAAGAGGTGATTGAATTACAAAGGACTATTAAACTGTCAGTGTATCCTGCATTGCAAGGTGCTGTCACCGTGCAAGAGGTGATTGAATTACAAAGGACTATTAAACTGTCAGTGTATCCTGCATTGCAAGGTGCTGTCACCGTGCAAGAGGTGATTGAATTACAAAGGACTATTAAACTGTCATTGTATCCTGCATTGCAAGGTGCTGTCACCGTGCAAGAGGTGATTGAATTACAAAGGACTATTAAACTGTCAGTGTATCCTGCATTGCAAGGTGCTGTCACCGTGCGAGAGGTGATTGAATTACAAAGGATTATTAAACTGTCATTGTATCCTGCATTGCAAGGTGCTGTCACCGTGCAAGAGGTGATTGAATTACAAAGGACTATTAAACTGTCATTGTATCCTGCATTGCAAGGTGCTGTCACCGTGCAAGAGGTGATTGAATTACAAAGGACTATTAAACTGTCATTGTATCCTGCATTGCAAGGTGCTGTCACCGTGCAAGAGGTGATTGAATTACAAAGGACTATTAAACTATCAGTGTATCCTGCATTGCAAGGTGCTGTCACCCTGCAAGAGGTGATTGAATGACAAAGGACTATTAAACTGTCAGTGTATCCTGCATTGCAAGGTGCTGTCACCGTGCAAGAGGTGATTGAATTACAAAGGACTATTAAACTGTCAGTGTATCCTGCATTGCAAGGTGCTGTCACCGTGCAAGAGGTGATTGAATTACAAAGGACTATTAAACTGTCAGTGTATCCTGCATTGCAAGGTGCTGTCACCGTGCAAGAGGTGATTGAATTACAAAGGACTATTAAACTGTCATTGTATCCTGCATTGCAAGGTGCTGTCACCGTGCGAGAGGTGATTGAATTACAAAGGACTATTAAACTGTCAGTGTATCCTGCATTGCAAGGTGCTGTCACCGTGCGAGAGGTGATTGAATTACAAAGGACTATTAAACTGTCAGTGTATCCTGCATTGCAAGGTGCTGTCACCTTGCGAGAGGTGATTGAATTACAAAGGACTAATAAACTGTCAGTGTCTCCTGCATTGCAAGGTGCTTTCACCGTGCAAGAGGTGATTGAATTACAAAGGACTATTAAACTGTCAGTGTATCCTGCATTGCAAGGTGCTGTCACCGTGCAAGAGGTGATTGAATTACAAAGGATTATTAAACTGTCATTGTATCCTGCATTGCAAGGTGCTGTCACCGTGCAAGAGGTGATTGAATTATAAAGGACTATTAAACTGTCATTGTATCCTGCATTGCAAGGTGCTGTCACCGTGCAAGAGGTGATTGAATTACAAAGGACTATTAAACTGTCATTGTATCCTGCATTGCAAGGTGCTGTCACCGTGCAAGAGGTGATTGAATTACAAAGGACTATTAAACTGTCATTGTATCCTGCATTGCAAGGTGCTGTCACCGTGCAAGAGGTGATTGAATTACAAAGGACTATTAAATTGTCATTGTATCCTGCATTGCAAGGTGCTGTCACCGTGCTAGAGGTGATTGAATTACAAAGGACTATTAAACTGTCATTGTATCCTGCATTGCAAGGTGCTGTCACCGTGCAAGAGGTGATTGAATTATAAAGGACTATTAAACTGTCATTGTATCCTGCATTGCAAGGTGCTGTCACCGTGCAAGAGGTGATTGAATTACAAAGGACTATTAAACTGTCAGTGTATCCTGCATTGCAAGGTGCTGTCACCGTGCAAGAGGTGATTGAATTACAAAGGATTATTAAACTGTCAGTGTATCCTGCATTGCAAGGTGCTGTCACCGTGCAAGAGGTGATTGAATTACAAAGGACTATTAAACTGTCATTGTATCCTGCATTGCAAGGTGCTGTCACCGTGCAAGAGGTGATTGAATTACAAAGGACTATTAAACTGTCATTGTATCCTGCATTGCAAGGTGCTGTCACCGTGCAAGAGGTGATTGAATTACAAAGGACTATTAAACTATCAGTGTATCCTGCATTGCAAGGTGCTGTCACCCTGCAAGAGGTGATTGAATGACAAAGGACTATTAAACTGTCAGTGTATCCTGCATTGCAAGGTGCTGTCACCGTGCAAGAGGTGATTGAATTACAAAGGACTATTAAACTGTCAGTGTATCCTGCATTGCAAGGTGCTGTCACCGTGCAAGAGGTGATTGAATTACAAAGGACTATTAAACTGTCAGTGTATCCTGCATTGCAAGGTGCTGTCACCGTGCAAGAGGTGATTGAATTACAAAGGACTATTAAACTGTCATTGTATCCTGCATTGCAAGGTGCTGTCACCGTGCAAGAGGTGATTGAATTACAAAGGACTATTAAACTGTCAGTGTATCCTGCATTGCAAGGTGCTGTCACCGTGCGAGAGGTGATTGAATTACAAAGGACTATTAAACTGTCAGTGTATCCTGCATTGCAAGGTGCTGTCACCGTGCGAGAGGTGATTGAATTACAAAGGACTATTAAACTGTCAGTGTATCCTGCATTGCAAGGTGCTGTCACCGTGCAAGAGGTGATTGAATTACAAAGGGTATTTCTTTGCAAGAGGCTTCTGCTTTCCAGCACGTAGCTATTGAACTGCAAGAGTGTTCACACTACAAGAAGATATTACAGTGTAAGAGGCCATTGTAATGCAAAGTGTTATTGTATTAATTATGGATACTGTATTGTAAGCCCCCAATGTACTGCTTCAGGTTATTGCATTGCAAAGGGCAATTGCACTCCGATGAGCTATTGCTCTGTAAAAGTCCATTACTTTGCCAGTGTGCAATGTTATCAATGGGCGATTGCATGACTTAGCCCAATTGCATTGCAAGTATTGTTTCAGTGCATTGCCAATCATTCTTGGTTTTCTTGCGTTGCATGTGGATGTTGTATTGAAAGGGACCATTGCATTGAAAGGGGCTCTGACATTGCAAGGATAATAGTCTGCAAGGGAGGGACTGTTGGACTGCAAGCGCTATTGCAATGAAATGCGTGTTGCATTGCTGGAGTTTTTGCTCTGCAAATAGTTCTTGTATTGCAAGGTGCCTTTGCATTTTCATTGCAAGTGGATGTTGCACACCACGCTCTATTGCAAACTCAAAGACCTTTGCATTGGAAGGAGTTATTGCACTACCAAAGGTCCCTGCATTGCAAGCTGCTATTGCACTGCAAGAGGCTATTGCAATACAAGGATCATGCACACTAATGGTTCCATTACATTGCAACTGGATGTTACATGGCAAGTGTCTATTGTATTGAAAGTCACAATTGCAAAACAAATAGCTATTGCACTGCAGGGAAATTTTGTATTGCGAGATGGTTTCCATTGTGAGAGGATATTATATTTCAATAGGGTATCAAAAGGCAATTTGCTCTTGGACTGCACCTGGCTTTTGAACTGTTGCACTGTAAGGGGAAAATACATTGTCAGGGTCTATTGCACACCAAAGAGCTTTTGCACTGCAAGAGGCTATTGAATTGTCATGGTCTGTTGTGTTCAAAAGGCTATAGCATTTCTTCACGTTATTGCTATGTCACTCTTAGAGACTATTACATTGCATGTTGTTTCTACACCGTGAGTGGAGATTGCACTGCATGGGGCTATTGCTTTGTTAGTGGATGTTGTACTGCAAAGGCTATTGTACTACAAGTTTTTGTGTTGCATTGTAAGGGTCTAGTGCACCATAACTTCAATGGGATTTCAAATGCTTGCTGCATTGCAACATTCTATGACATCTCAAGGTGCTTTTTGCACTACAAGGGGCTGCAGCACTGCATGGGAAATTTGCATTACAATTGCATTTTACATAGCAAGTCCCATTGCATTACAAGAGCAAATGCACAGGAAAGGCCTCTGCATTGCAAGATGCTATTGTGCTGCTAGAGGTTCCTGCACTGAGAGGGACAATTACCCTGTCAGAGGTTCCTGTACTGCGAGGTACAATTACCCTGTCAGAGGTTCCTGTACTGCGAGGTACAATTACCCTGTCAGAGGTTCCTGCACTGCGAGGTACAATTACCCTGTCAGAGGTTCCTGTACTGCGAGGTACAATTACCCTGTCAGAGGTTCCTGCACTGTGAGGGACAATTACCCTGTCAGAGGTTCCTGCACTGTGAAATACAATTACCCTGTCAGAGGTTCCTGGACTGCGAGGTACAATTACCCTGTCAGAGGTTCCTGGACTGCGAGGTACAATTACCCTGTCAGAGGTTCCTGTACTGCGAGGTACAATTACCCTGTCAGAGGTTCCTGTACTGCGAGGTACAATTACCCTGTCAGAGGTTCCTGTACTGCGAGGTACAATTACCCTGTCAGAGGTTCCTGTACTGCGAGGTACAATTACCCTGTCAGAGGTTCCTGCACTGCGAGGTACAATTACCCTGTCAGAGGTTCCTGTACTGCGAGGTACAATTACCCTGTCAGAGGTTCCTGTACTGCGAGGTACAATTACCCTGTCAGAGGTTCCTGTACTGCGAGGTACAATTACCCTGTCAGAGGTTCCTGTACTGCGAGGTACAATTACCCTGTCAGAGGTTCCTGTACTGCGAGGTACAATTACACTGTCAGAGGTTCCTGTACTGTGAGGTACAATTACCCTGTCAGAGGTTCCTGTACTGCGAGGTACAATTACCCTGTCAGAGGTTCCTGTACTGCGAGGTACAATTACCCTGTCAGAGGTTCCTGTACTGCGAGGTACAATTACCCTGTCAGAGGTTCCTGTACTGCGAGGTACAATTACCCTGTCAGAGGTTCCTGCACTGCGAGGTACAATTACCCTGTCAGAGGTTCCTGTACTGTGAGGTACAATTACCCTGTCAGAGGTTCCTGTACTGCGAGGTAAAATTAACCTGTCAGAGGTTCCTGCACTGCGAGGTACAATTACCCTGTCAGAGGTTCCTGTACTGCGAGGTACAATTACCCTGTCAGAGGTTCCTGTACTGCGAGGTACAATTACCCTGTCAGAGGTTCCTGTACTGCGAGGTACAATTACCCTGTCAGAGGTTCCTGCACTGCGAGGTACAATTACCCTGTCAGAGGTTCCTGTACTGCGAGGTACAATTACCCTGTCAGAGGTTCCTGTACTGCGAGGTACAATTACCCTGTCAGAGGTTCCTGTACTGCGAGGTACAATTACCCTGTCAGAGGTTCCTGCACTGCGAGGTACAATTACCCTGTCAGAGGTTCCTGTACTGCGAGGTACAATTACCCTGTCAGAGGTTCCTGTACTGCGAGGTACAATTACACTGTCAGAGGTTCCTGTACTGCGAGGTACAATTACACTGTCAGAGGTTCCTGTACTGCGAGGTACAATTACCCTGTCAGACGTTCCTGCACTGAGAGGTACAATTACCCTGTCAGAGGTTCCTGCACTGCGAGGTACAATTACACTGTCAGAGGTTCCTGTACTGCGAGGTACAATTACCCTGTCAGAGGTTCCTGTACTGCGAGGTACAATTACCCTGTCAGAGGTTCCTGTACTGCGAGGTACAATTACCCTGTCAGAGGTTCCTGCACTGCGAGGTACAATTACCCTGTCAGAGGTTCCTGTACTGCGAGGTACAATTACACTGTCAGAGGTTCCTGCACTGCGAGGTACAATTACACTGTCAGAGGTTCCTGTACTGCGAGGTACAATTACCCTGTCAGACGTTCCTGCACTGCGAGGTACAATTACCCTGTCAGAGGTTCCTGCACTGCGAGGTACAATTACACTGTCAGAGGTTCCTGTACTGCGAGGTACAATTACCCTGTCAGAGGTTCCTGTACTGCGAGGTACAATTACCCTGTCAGAGGTTCCTGTACTGCGAGGTACAATTACCCTGTCAGAGGTTCCTGCACTGCGAGGTACAATTACCCTGTCAGAGGTTCCTGTACTGCGAGGTACAATTACACTGTCAGAGGTTCCTGCACTGCGAGGTACAATTACCCTGTCAGAGGTTCCTGCACTGTGAGGTACAATTACACTGTCAGAGGTTCCTGTACTGCGAGGTACAATTACCCTGTCAGAGGTTCCTGTACTGCGAGGTACAATTACCCTGTCAGAGGTTCCTGCACTGCGAGGTACAATTACCCTGTCAGAGGTTCCTGTACTGCGAGGTACAATTACCCTGTCAGAGGTTCCTGTACTGCGAGGTACAATTACCCTGTCAGAGGTTCCTGCACTGTGAGGTACAATTACCCTGTCAGAGGTTCCTGCACTGCGAGGTACAATTACCCTGTCAGAGGTTCCTGTACTGCGAGGTACAATTACCCTGTCAGAGGTTCCTGGACTGCGAGGTACAATTACCCTGTCAGAGGTTCCTGTACTGCGAGGTACAATTACCCTGTCAGAGGTTCCTGTACTGCGAGGTACAATTACCCTGTCAGAGGTTCCTGTACTGCGAGGTACAATTACCCTGTCAGAGGTTCCTGTACTGCGAGGTACAATTACCCTGTCAGAGGTTCCTGTACTGCGAGGTACAATTACCCTGTCAGAGGTTCCTGTACTGCGAGGTACAATTACCCTGTCAGAGGTTCCTGTACTGCGAGGTACAATTACCCTGTCAGAGATTCCTGTACTGCGAGGCACAATTATCCTGTCAGAGGTTCCTGCACTGCGAGGTACAATTACCCTGTCAGAGGTTCCTGTACTGCGAGGTACAATTACCCTGTCAGAGGTTCCTGTACTGCGAGGTACAATTACCCTGTCAGAGGTTCCTGTACTGTGAGGTACAATTACCCTGTCAGAAGTTCCTGTACTGCGAGGTACAATTACCCTGTCAGAGGTTCCTGCACTGCGAGGTACAATTACCCTGTCAGAGGTTCCTGTACTGCGAGGTACAATTACCCTGTCAGAGGTTCCTGGACTGCGAGGTACAATTACCCTGTCAGAGGTTCCTGTACTGCGAGGTACAATTACCCTGTCAGAGGTTCCTGCACTGCGACATACAATTACCCTGTCAGAGGTTCCTGTACTGCGAGGTACAATTACCCTGTCAGAGGTTCCTGCACTGCGAGGTACAATTACCCTGTCAGAGGTTCCTGTACTGCGAGGTACAATTACCCTGTCAGAGGTTCCTGTACTGCGAGGTACAATTACCCTGTCAGAGGTTCCTGTACTGCGAGGTACAATTACCCTGTCAGAGGTTCCTGTACTGCGAGGTACAATTACCCTGTCAGAGGTTCCTGTACTGCGAGGTACAATTACCCTGTCAGAGATTCCTGTACTGCGAGGCACAATTATCCTGTCAGAGGTTCCTGGACTGCGAGGTACAATTACCCTGTCAGAGGTTCCTGCACTGCGAGGTACAATTACCCTGTCAGAGGTTCCTGTACTGCGAGGTACAATTACCCTGTCAGAGGTTCCTGTACTGCGAGGTACAATTACCCTGTCAGAGGTTCCTGTACTGCGAGGTACAATTACCCTGTCAGAGGTTCCTGTACTGCGAGGTACAATTACCCTGTCAGAGGTTCCTGCACTGCGAGGTACAATTACCCTGTCAGAGGTTCCTGTACTGCGAGGTACAATTACCCTGTCAGAGGTTCCTGTACTGCGAGGTACAATGACCCTGTCAGAGGTTCCTGTACTGCGAGGTACAATTACCCTGTCAGATGTTCCTGTACTGCGAGGTACAATTACCCTGTCAGAGGTTCCTGCACTGCGAGGTACAATTACCCTGTCAGAGGTTCCTGTACTGCGAGGTACAATTACACTGTCAGAGGTTCCTGTACTGCGAGGTACAATTACACTGTCAGAGGTTCCTGTACTGCGAGGTACAATTACCCTGTCAGAGGTTCCTGCAGTGCGAGGTACAATTACCCTGTCAGAGGTTCCTGTACTGCGAGGTACAATTACCCTGTCAGAGGTTCCTGTACTGCGAGGTACAATTACCCTGTCAGAGGTTCCTGCACTGCGAGGTACAATTACCCTGTCAGAGGTTCCTGTACTGCGAGGTACAATTACACTGTCAGAGGTTCCTGTACTGCGAGGTACAATTACCCTGTCAGAGGTTCCTGTACTGCGAGGTACAATTACCCTGTCAGAGGTTCCTGCACTGCGAGGTACAATTACCCTGTCAGATGTTCCTGTACTGCGAGGTACAATTACCCTGTCAGAGGTTCCTGTACTGCGAGGTACAATTACCCTGTCAGAGGTTCTTGCACTGCGAGGTACAATTACCCTGTCAGAGGTTCCGACACTGCGAGGTACAATTACACTGTCAGAGGTTCCTGTACTGCGAGGTACAATTACCCTGTCAGAGGTTCCTGTACTGCGAGGTACAATTACCCTGTCAGAGATTCCTGTACTGCGAGGCACAATTATCCTGTCAGAGGTTCCTGGACTGCGAGGTACAATTACCCTGTCAGAGGTTCCTGCACTGCGAGGTACAATTACCCTGTCAGAGGTTCCTGTACTGCGAGGTACAATTACCCTGTCAGAGGTTCCTGTACTGCGAGGTACAATTACCCTGTCAGAGGTTCCTGTACTGCGAGGTACAATTACCCTGTCAGAGGTTCCTGTACTGCGAGGTACAATTACCCTGTCAGAGGTTCCTGCACTGCGAGGTACAATTACCCTGTCAGAGGTTCCTGTACTGCGAGGTACAATTACCCTGTCAGAGGTTCCTGTACTGCGAGGTACAATTACCCTGTCAGAGGTTCCTGTACTGCGAGGTACAATTACCCTGTCAGAGGTTCCTGTACTGCGAGGTACAATTACCCTGTCAGAGGTTCCTGTACTGCGAGGTACAATTACCCTGTCAGAGGTTCCTGCACTGCGAGGTACAATTACCCTGTCAGAGGTTCCTGTACTGCGAGGTACAATTACCCTGTCAGAGGTTCCTGTACTGCGAGGTACAATTACCCTGTCAGAGGTTCCTGTACTGCGAGGTACAATTACCCTGTCAGAGGTTCCTGCACTGCGAGGTACAATTACCGTGTCAGAGGTTCCTGTACTGCGAGGTACAATTACCCTGTCAGAGGTTCCTGCACTGCGAGGTACAATTACCCTGTCAGAGGTTCCTGTACTGCGAGGTACAATTACCCTGTCAGATGTTCCTGTACTGCGAGGTACAATTACCCTGTCAGAGGTTCCTGCACTGCGAGGTACAATTACCCTGTCAGAGGTTCCTGTACTGCGAGGTACAATTACACTGTCAGAGGTTCCTGTACTGCGAGGTACAATTACACTGTCAGAGGTTCCTGTACTGCGAGGTACAATTACCCTGTCAGAGGTTCCTGCACTGCGAGGTACAATTACCCTGTCAGAGGTTCCTGTACTGCCAGGTACAATTACCCTGTCAGAGGTTCCTGTACTGCGAGGTACAATTACCCTGTCAGAGGTTCCTGCACTGCGAGGTACAATTACCCTGTCAGAGGTTCCTGTACTGCGAGGTACAATTACACTGTCAGAGGTTCCTGTACTGCGAGGTACAATTACCCTGTCAGAGGTTCCTGTACTGCGAGGTACAATTACCCTGTCAGAGGTTCCTGCACTGCGAGGTACAATTACCCTGTCAGAGGTTCCTGTACTGCGAGGTACAATTACCCTGTCAGAGGTTCCTGTACTGCGAGGTACAATTACCCTGTCAGAGGTTCCTGCACTGCGAGGTACAATTACCCTGTCAGAGGTTCCTGTACTGCGAGGTACAATTACCCTGTCAGAGGTTCCTGTACTGCGAGGTACAATTACCCTGTCAGAGGTTCCTGCACTGCGAGGTACAATTACCCTGTCAGAGGTTCCTGCACTGCGAGGTACAATTACCGTGTCAGAGGTTCCTGTACTGCGAGGTACAATTACCCTGTCAGAGGTTCCTGCACTGCGAGGTACAATTACCCTGTCAGAGGTTCCTGCACTGCGAGGTACAATTACCCTGTCAGAGGTTCCTGCACTGCGAGGTACAATTACCGTGTCAGAGGTTCCTGTACTGCGAGGTACAATTACCCTGTCAGAGGTTCCTGCACTGCGAGGTACAATTACCCTGTCAGAGGTTCCTGTACTGCGAGGTACAATTACCCTGTCAGATGTTCCTGTACTGCGAGGTACAATTACCCTGTCAGAGGTTCCTGCACTGCGAGGTACAATTACCCTGTCAGAGGTTCCTGTACTGCGAGGTACAATTACACTGTCAGAGGTTCCTGTACTGCGAGGTACAATTACACTGTCAGAGGTTCCTGTACTGCGAGGTACAATTACCCTGTCAGAGGTTCCTGCACTGCGAGGTACAATTACCCTGTCAGAGGTTCCTGTACTGCCAGGTACAATTACCCTGTCAGAGGTTCCTGTACTGCGAGGTACAATTACCCTGTCAGAGGTTCCTGCACTGCGAGGTACAAT